>NC_133666.1:441588520-441949734 GCF_037893015.1 Macrotis lagotis | reverse complement strand
ACTGACATTGAAACTAACAGCCCTATTGCAGATAGTTTCCATTCTTTTATTCAACTTTTCTCCTCATTGTTGCTCAAAAAGAACATCTCATCTCTCATTTTTATGCCTTTACCCTGCATATCTTTGCGTATTAGAATATTCTGTCAATACTCTGCTCAAATAGGCCTTCTTCATAAAATCATTCCATATTGTTTTAGTTGCTGATGCCTTCCCTATCAAAATTACTTAAGATTTATTTTGTATTCACTAAGCAACTTCTTTTGGATATCTTCTCTGCGTATTCATGACACTATTGATTATTCTACCTATCTGACCAGTCCTTTTCAGTTTCCTTCACTGCTCATCTCAAATAAGTGCCCTGTGTCTTTTTACCCAAGGTTCTGACCTACTTTCTCTAACCTAATCATTTATGCAAAGGGTTCAAAATGTGTATATCTAGCCCTTGACTCAAGTTTCTGTCCAAATCTCTAGTTTCCTCTTAGAATCTTGAAGCATTGGGGACATCTCAAAGTTATCATATTCCAAATTGAACTCATTATTTTTGCCCTGAATCCATCCATTCCTCTTCCAAAGGTACAAGCAGATTCCTAGGCTCTCAAGTATGCCACCTCAGTTGCATTAGAAGCTACCTAAGAAATGTAGACTTAAAGCTGAAAAGAAATTACCTTAGAACTATAGACTTGGAGCTGAAAAGAATATGGAAGGACACCTGGTCACCTCATTTGATGGATGAGAAAAATGAGGTATAAAGAGTTTATGTGACTTGCATAGATTCACAGTTTGATGCAGTTTGAATTGAGATCTTGACTCCAGATCCAGCATTGTACCCACTCTATAACACAATTGCCTATTTATCCTTGACTCCTTATTCTTCCTCTCCTCATGTATTCAATCAATTATCAAAACTTATTGTTCCTACCCCTATAACATCCCTGCCATCCAATCCCTTCACCCTACTAGCTTTCTTGTCCAGGGCCTCATTATCTCTTCCTTGGATTACCGAAGTGGAATTCACACTAATATCTCTGCTTTAAATTCATTACCCTCACTAATTCACCTTAGATGCAACTGCCAGTTACTTTTTCCTTATTTTACATTATACTTCTTTCCACACTCCATAGTCTACCAAACTGACCTTAATATGTCCTATGCTCTTCTGTTTCTGTACTAGTTGTCCTTTATAGCTGGAATTAATAAATATCTATTAGGTGTCTATGTGCAGGACACAGTAGGAAGGGCAGCTAGGTGGCACAGTGGATAGTTCACATCCAGCCTCAGACACTTCCTAGCTGTGTGACCTTGGGAAAGTCACTTTACCCTGCTTACCTCGCAACTAGGGCCATCTCCAGTTGTCCTGATTCATATCTGGCCACTGAACCTAGATGACTCTAGAGAAGAAAGTAAGACTGGTGATTTAGCACAGTACCCCCTCACTCAAATCCAACTCACTTGCTTGTCATGGCATCACCTCCTTGTTGTCTTGGTCTTCATCCAGAATAAAGGACAAACATCAGGAAGAGCTGCATATACAAAAAGAGGCAAAAAGGCAGTCCTTTTCAGATTCATCCTTTCTGGAGAGCAGTATGGAACTATTCCCAAAGAGCAACAAAACTGTTCATACCCTTTGATCTAGCAATTCCAATTCTAGGACTATATCCAGAAGAAATTGTAAAAAAAAAAAATGGGAAAAGTCCTACATATTCTAAAATATTCATAGCAGCTCTTTTTGTGGTGGTAAAGAACTGGAAATTGAGGGGATGCCCACCAATTGGGGAATGGCAAAGCAAGTTATGGCACATGAATACTATGGAATAATATTGTTTTATAAGAAACCATAAATGGTAGGACTCAAGAAGCATGGAATGACTCATAGGATCTGATGATAAGCAAAGGGAGTAGAACCAAGAGAACAATGTACACATCAACAACATTATGAAGTGAACAACCTTGTAGCTCCTCTTGACAATCCAGAGAGCTAGGACAACTATATTTGACTGGTCTATATTATCCCCAATCAAAGGAAGAAAAACAAAACAAAACAAAACACATAGGAAAAAAAACCCCAAATTTCCAAATCTGATGAACACTTTATAAAAATTGTCTCTTATCAGGGGTGGCTAGGTGGCATAGTGGATAAAGTACCGGCCTTGGAGTCAGGAGTACCTGGGTTCAAATCCGGTCTCAGACACTTAATAATTACCTAGCTGTGTGGCCTTGGGCAAGCCATTTAACACCATTTGCCTTGCAAAAACCTAAAAAAAAAAAAGATCGAAGGACAATCATCATTATCATTACACTCTCAGGAATAAGTTGTAAGAAGACAGGAAGGTAGGAGGCGCTATGAAAGGCTTTAAAAACTAAATAGATGACTTTATATTTGTTCCTGAAGCAATAGGGAATGATTAGGGTTTATTGCTTTGGGACAGATAAAAGATACCTGGCTCCTTGCCACTTTCTCTCACAGTGAGGAACACAGTGTGTCCAACAAGAGGTGGATCCACAAGGCTTAGTCTAAGGAAGGTTTGGTTCTTCTCACCTGAGGAGGCTTGTGTCTCTTAGGATTCCTTGTTTCCTTCAAAAAATATGCTGGTATTCCACTTATGACATGAATCTATATTTGATCTATACCCTCCAGCTGCTAGCATCGTTCATGAAAATATTTACGTGCATGTATTGCTTATAAACTTATCTACATAATTCTTCAGAATATTCCTGCAGGGAATGTTTTGTTTTTACCTTTGTATCCCTAGTGATTAAGATAGCTGGTCCTTCATAAGTGCTCAACAAATGTCTGTGGATTGATTGCTTCACTTAAACTTCATATTCCAACCTTGAAGAGTAGATCACCGTAGGCTTTAATATTACCATTTTAGAGATAAGTAAAATTAAGATTTATCTTAAAATACAATGACTTGATTCCCTTTTTTAAAAGTCCCCTTTGGGAAGCATCTAGAATTAGTAGTTAAAGAATTATACTAGAAATCAAGAAAACTTGCTTTGAAATCCCACTTCAGACATTTTTAATTATGTGAACTTGGTCAAGTTTCTTAACCTCTCAGGTTCCCAGTTTCCTTATCCATAAAACTTGTGTATCCATAAAAATCTACTGATTTCTAAATGATTTCTAAGATCCCTTCCAGTTCTAAATCTGTTTTAAGTACACTAAATTAAAAATTATCTTACTTTATGAGAAAAGAATGGCATATATCTCATAATTTTCAGAATAAGAATATGCCAGTATTTTTATTGTTACCTCTTGAAGTGCTTAGTGAATAAGTAAACTATGTAAACTAAAGCTAATATTTACTCACATTTTTCCAGCCTGTAAATTTAACAACTGTAAAACTTTCTAGTCTGCATTAGACAGTTTCTTTTTCCTACTTCCACTTGTTTGCTATATTGCTTCCATGTTTATCTTGGAAAATACCAAAAAAGTGCCAGTATTTATCTCAAAAATATGTCTCAACATTTTTATTGGTTTTTTTTCAGGTTTCAGGATAAGGTATCTTTTCCATACACCATTTATTGTATATATTTATAAATTAGTCAACTGCATTCTTTTGTGGGGAGAGGGTAGCAATAATCATTTAGCAGTAGGAGGAGAGGAACAATAATAATTATTTTAACTCATATTGGCATAGTGCTTACTTAAATATTTTCCTCCCAACAATCTCATGAAGTACACAGTTTTTTTTCCCTTTAATTTTAGCAATAATAATCCATTAAGAGGTACTCCCTCCCCTCTCAACTTCTTTTTAATGTGTTTTCTCCCTCATTAGATTGTAAGCCCTTTGAGGGCAGGCACAGTCTCATTCTTTTCTCTGTATCCCTAGCATTTAGATAGTATCTGGTACATAATAGGCATTTAGTAAATGTTCATTGACTCTGAATCTGAATACAATATATCATATTTGTTCTTTCTAGATATTTAGTGAGATTGCATTAGATTTAATGTTACCACAATTTGGTCATTCTCCAGTCAGTAGAAAAATCCCTTGTTTGATGCTTTATGACTTCATTTGAAGTTTTTTTGGCAAAGCTACTGGAGTGGTTTGTTCTTTCCTCTCCAGCCCATTTTACAGATGAGGAAGCTGAGGTAAACAGTTCTGTAACTTGCCCAGAGTCCTGTACTTAGTAAATGTCTGAGGTCAGATTTGAACTCAGGAAGATGTCTTCAGTCCCTGTTCTTTATCCACTGTGGTGCCTA
Source organism: Macrotis lagotis (assembly GCF_037893015.1). Classification (NCBI taxonomy): domain Eukaryota; kingdom Metazoa; phylum Chordata; class Mammalia; order Peramelemorphia; family Peramelidae; genus Macrotis; species Macrotis lagotis. Next base: position 441,945,527 of record NC_133666.1, on the reverse strand, counting down.
TTTTTTTTTTATCTTTAACCTCCTTTGGGTAATAGGCCTAGGAATGAGATCTCTGAGTCCCAAATGTTTCATGAACATTTTGAGCATAGATCCACAGTAGCACAATGATATTTTTCATTGAATAACAAAGTTTATAGGTGAAAGTACTAAATCTTTTAAGAATGGTAGGATAATAAATTCAATTCAGCTAAAAACTAAATGATTGGTAAAAGCAGAAGATGCAAAAACCTGGGATAAAGTGATTATGTTGGAAAATCCTATAACAATATGATAAGAATCCAGAAGATTCAAGCTCTGTTCTGTTCCCCTCAACAATTTATAAATTCTCCCCCAATCACATTCCTATACCATAAGGATCAAAAAAGAGAAAATAAGATAGAAAGAATAGAAAAATTCACCTAGAAATGGCATATAAATATAGATGTTATCTCTGAAGCCATGCTGGTCTGCTTCTCTAGAGTCACAGTTTGCCCTGACTGAAATCATGTGGTGATGTCTAGGTTTTAATTTCCTCAGGATTACCCCACCTCCAATCAGTGGAAGATCTTTTATCACCTCCTATCTTCTTCTAGAAAACAACAAAGCAAAATGGAAAGAACAGGCTGGGCTAGCATGATTTCTGGCTAAGGTCTAGGACCTGCTCAAAACTGAAGACCACAGGTATGACTGACTAATCAGAGTGCTGGTCACTTGATACCTTACAAGAAGGATGAAAATTTCCTTGGGTTCTTCCTTCCTACTGTCAGACTTGAGTAGGAGGGTAATCTATCTGCCTTCTAAATTCAGCAACAATCCCTAGCACTAGCCAAAGTGCAAAGAATCCCTAGGCCACTGTCCCCCACCCAAGCTGAAAAATGTAAAAACAACAGACTGGATTGGGAAGATCCTTCCCTGAATCCTCCAATCCTAGATCCTGTCAGTTCTATCAATAACCCTTCAAAAAGCAATCAACCAACAAACATTTAATAAGCCCTTTCTATATGCTAGACATTATGCAGGTGGATATAAGATACAAAGAATAAAAAACAAAAACAAAACAAATTATATTCCCCTCAAGGAACTTCCACTCCAATAGAGGAAACTAAATATACACAAATAATACACACACATTCACAAGTAGATACATATTATAGAGTATGTAAGATAAATATATAAATAAGTATGTAAGATAGAGTGGATGAATGGCAGCCTAAAGAGAGAAAAGCACTAAAAACTGGGGTAGAGTTTGCAGATGGGATTGCCAGAGGTCTACTGAAAGAAGTGGATCTTGAACAGAATCTTAAAGGAAATCAGGGATTCTAAGTATTTGAGGTTAGGAGAGAAAACTTTCTAATCTGTCTCCTTCATCCCTTCCCATTAATGAACAGAAAAATATATTTACTAATGTAAATTTTAAAACAACATATTTAGGATGTTAACTTTAGAGCTGCATGAAACTTTAAAAGTCATCTAGTACAATCCCCTCATTTTATAATGAGGGAAAGTGAGACTTAAAGAGACTAGATACCTAAGATAACAGTAGGTGGCAAAACTGGGGTTTGAATCCAATTCTTTCTGACCAGTACCAGCAGGCTTTCTACAATCCTATAATGAGCATTATAATAACCTCCATTATAATACAATAAAATATTCTGTAATATGAAATACTCAAAGGATAAAATTCATTGAGTTACAGAAATTAATTCAATAATGGATAAGGGCAGAAGAAATAAAAAAAGATGACTGCTATTAGATGTTGAACGTTTTCAAAGGCAGAATGAGAAGAAGAAATAATTAAGAAGATTACAAAGTAGCATTCAAGAATTTAAAACATTATTGGTATGGAAAATGAGAGAATAAATGAAGTTGAACATATATTAGAAATGACCAAAATAAAATTGAACAACAACCAGAGGATTTAAGAAAACTAAAACATCACCTAATGAATATGCAGGAAAAAATAATAGATATGGAAGGTAAAGTAAGGAAATCAAGGAACATTAGATTTAATCAAATTAACTAAGACTTGGGGGGGGGCATCCAGGACATATGGCTAGATATTGAATTCAATAACCTAATTTTAGAAATTTTTCCAGAGTGGTTAGAATATAGATCTAGAGGTAGAAAGAACCTTACAAAGCACTAATAAAGGCCACTCATTATGGGGGGGGGGGGCAACTAAAGATTAGAGAGGCTATCGTCTACCCATGTGGATGCAATAAGTAATTAGGAAAGGCAAGATTTGAACAATATCCTGTGGCTCCAACTCTTAACTTCAGTTGATTTGTTCTATATAGTCACTAGACGGATTTTTAACCCTTCCTCCTTTTCTTGTACAGGTTCTTTCACATTCCTCCCTTAAATATTTGAATTTATTATGACTATCCTTTTACATGTCTTGCCTTTTTCTTTGACCCCTTAACTCCTTCCTTTGTCTCTGTTCCATAATAATTCCTTGAAATCTCAAGGATGAGGTGAGAGAAAGTATATAATTTTAAGTTTCCCTGTATCTGATTCAAATAAAAGTTCATAGGATAGCCAATTCCCCCACTCCTTCCATGTACATGGTACTCTTTGAATGCACCTTTATTATGCAATAACAGCTTCCCTCCCTTTCTTCCTCCTTTTTTTCCTGTGGTATATTTTCATGCCTCTTCTGTTTTTATTTTCTCCTAAGACCAATAAAACAGCTCAATTAATCCCCACGTATTTTTTTCACTATATCAAATAGTTTATTGTTCCTCTTGGTGATAATGTTTTTATGATTCTCTTGGTAATCAAATATCCATTTCAAAAATGTCTACTAAGTTCTGGTCTTTTCATTAAAAATATTTGGAAATCTGCTATTCCATTAGAGGTCCATTTTTTACTGGTATGATCTCACTTAATCTTTTTGGATAGTTTATCCTTGGTTGTTACCTTTATCTATTCTAAGCTCTCTTCTTTATAATGTCAGTTGCTAAAACATGTGCAATCATAATTGTGACTATTCAATGAGGAAACACCTTCATTTTGGTTCTAATATTTTTTCTTTGACCTGAAAGCTCTATATTTTAACTATAATATTAGTGGGTGTTTCCATTTTTGGGTTTCTTTCCATAAGTTTTCTAAGATAGTATCTCTACCTGAAACATTTCTAATGCTTGTTCCAGTCACCTAACCTTCCAGTGAATTGGAAGTTATTTAATTGACTGTGGGGACATTCAAGAAAGGTCATTATCTTTATCTTTATCATTTGCTTCTTTCAGATCTTGGCAATTCCTTTACTTATATCTTCTAATAAAGGGACCATAATTTCTGATCTTGGGAGTTTTGAAAGGCTAAGCCCTAGACACACACACACACACACACACACACACACACACACAGACAAAGACCCCACTTAGAGAATCTTGAGGGGAAAATATAAAAATATAGCAGGCCTGTTCTAGAAAAGGAGGGATCAGAGTCAATCATGTTATATAAGTAATTTTAAAAAAATATTAAAAACTAATAACAAAGAAATTCCCACAAAAGATAAAGAATTGTCATTTTGTAACAAATTATAGATATAACTTACAAATTACAATATCTTAAATCTAATGTAAGGGAAGTTTCTTCTGCTACCAAGTAGTTTCCCTCTATATCAGTACATCTCCCCTTACATGGGCAGTAGAAAAAGAAAAACAATGGGTGAATTATCAATACTCATGTGCTTTCCAGAAGTGAGGTCTGATTTAGCTCCCCAGATTGTGAACTCAGGATTTGGGATCAGAGTTTTTGTTGTAATTTTTATTTGGGGTAAACAATCCCAGATCTCTTTCCCACAGTCACAAACAAAATTTTCTGCCTGATTTCAGTGCAACACTCCCTACATCCCAGGACCTCCTTAGATTCCTAGTATTTAAAATTTTATAGTGAAGACTATTCAACATTTCATAAATATTTTTAAAATGGTTTGTTCAATGCAACCAAGACTAGAAGAAAATGGAAATGATTTTTACAGCCTGTCTTTCTGATAAGGCCTCATTTCTAAACTATATAGAGAACTGAGTCAAATTTATAAGAATGTTAGACATTCCCCAACTGGTGAATGGTCAAAGGATATGAATCAGCAGTTTTCAGATGAAAAAATTAAAACTATCTAGAGTCACATGAAAAAATTCTCTAAATCAGGGCTGTCGAAAATGCAGTTGCAGTGTGATTTTATGCAGCCCCCTGTAGGTATTACTAAATGCTTTATTCAAGGAAGTTGAGCTACTACAGAGCTCTCACTGAAATGGCAAATGAAAACATTTTATCTATTGTTTCAATAAAAACTTTTAAAAAGTGAGGTTGGACAACCCTGCTCTAATCTCTATTGATTAGATAAATGCAAATTAAAACAATTCTGAAATATCACCTCATACCTATGAGATTAGCTACTATGACAGAAAAGGAAAAAAAATGATCAATGTCGGAGAGGATGTGGGAAAACTGGGACACCAATATCCAAGTGGAGTTATGAACTGATCCAAACATCCTGGAGAACAATTTGGAACTATGCACAAAAGGCAATAAAACTGTGCAAACCCTGTGATCTAGAAAAGCTACTACTAGACCCCTATCCCAAAGAGATCATAAAAAAGGGGAAAAGACCTATGTATACAAAAATATTTATAGCAGATATTTTTGTGATGGCAAAGAATTGGAAATTGAGGGGATGCCCATCAACTGGGGAATAGGTTAACAAGTTATGGTATATAACTGTAACAGAATATTATTATTCTATAATAAATGATTAATAAACACATTCCAGAAAAAAACTAGAAAAACTTACTAACAGAAAACATCGTGTGATGATCAACTATGAAAGACTTAGCTTTTCAAAAACAATTCTAAAAGGCTTATAGTGGAAAATGCCATCCACATGCAGAGAAATAACTTTGCAGTCTGAATGCAGCTAAAAGTATTTATCTTCACTTTTTAAATTTGTTTTTTGATTTCTTTCTCGTAGCTTTTCCTTTTTGTTCTGATTCTTCTTTCACAGCATGACTAATATGGAAATATGCATAACATGATTGTGTATACTCTAAATCAAATTACTTGCTATCTTATGGGAGGGGAAGGGAAAGGCAGAGGGGAAGGGAGGGAGAAAACTTTACAAAAATGAATGTTGAAAATACATATAATTGGAAAAGTAAATTAATTAATTAATAAAAAATAAATAAAGATATTTGGGGCCCCTATCTCTAGTTAAAATATCCTAAAGATACATACTTACATTATAAATCAAAGTATACTTATTGAAAATTAAAAGATAAAATAACTGCACTATCTCTCAAGTAAAGATATGAAAAAAAATATCCTCTTTCCCCTGCTCATCTTCAACTAGGAATAGCCTCTACATTCACCTTTTAGGAAATCTTATTCCATTGGACATTGAGGAGAAGCCCATCAATTGAAGAATGGCTGAACAAGTTATGGTATATGAATGTTATGGAGTAATGTGGTTCTATAAGAAACCATGAGATGAAATACAGGAATTAATGCTGAGGAAAGGGAGCAGAACCAAAAAAACATATTAACAACACTGTGAGTTGATCAACCTTGATGGATACAGCACCTCTCAGCAGTTCAAAGACCCAGAACAATCTTAGAAGACCTGCTATGAACAATTCTATCCACATCCAGAGGAAGAAAATCAAAACAAAACAAAATGAAAATCTCTACAGAATTTAAATGAACACTGCATTCACTTTTTTAAAATTTCTGTTATGTTTTTCTTTCCTATCTCATGTTTTTTTTCCTTTCCCTTAATCCTAATTCCTCATACAGAAAATGACTAATCTATAAACATGTTAAATACAAATGTATATGTAAAATAATCAGTCAATTGCTTGCCACTAAGGGGAGGAGGGTGGGAAGGGAGGGTGGAAGGAAATTAGATAACTTAATAATATGCATGTAGATGAATGTTAAAAAATTTTTATATCATGTATTTGGAAAAATAAAGTAAAAATCAATTTAAAATAAATAACTAAAAAGAAAGAAAGCATATTCCAGTGGTCCATTTCCAAAGTAAGTTAATTTTAGGAAATAATGATGATGGGGCAGCAAGGTTGCTCAGTGGATAGAGTACCAGCCCTGCAGTCAGGAGGACCTTAGATCAAATCCAGCTTAATAATTACCTAGCTATGTAACCTTGGGCAAGTCACTTAACCCCACTGACTTGCAAAAACTAATAATAAATAATAACAACAACGATGATGATGATGATGAAGGGGATCAGTATGTGCAAGGGCAAACAATCCAGAGGGAGAAAAGTCCAGCTAGGCTAGAATATAAACTTTACTAAGAGCAATAGTATAAGGCTTTAAGAAAACATGATTTGATCATCTTCTGAAGACCCTATATATCATAGTAGACATTATCACTATTGAATTTCTCTTCCTACAGGCATTTTATGGAATTTTCTTTGGACTCCTCCCAAAGAAAAGGAAAAAAATGTGAAAGAAGGTAAAAGCAGAAGTGGCAGGAGGAAATGATATGTCTGTTGCTGGCAGATCCAGGAGCTTGTCTGAGTTGAATCCTTATCCTAAGGTCATGTAGTCCTGGAGGAGAATGATAGAGATGGAGACTTCAGAGACACCAGAAGGAAACTGGAAATCACTGAAAGATTCAAGGAAAAGCCAAGAGTAAGTCAAGGAACAGTTATCTACTGGGACAGCTAGGTGGCACAGGGGATAAAAGCTGGTAACTATAGAGTCAGGAAAATCTGTGTTCAAATTTAACTTAAGACAATTATTATGGGGTGGCTAGGTAGAGCAGTGGATAGAGCACCGGCCTTGGAGTCAGGAGTACCTGAGCTCAAATCTGACCTTAGGCATTTGATAATTACCTAGCCGCATGGCCTTGGGCAAGCCGTAACCCCATTGCTTTGAAAAATCTTTTAAAAAAGTTATTAGCTGTTTGAACTTGGGCAAGTCATTTAACTGCCTCAGTTTCCTCATCTGTAAAATGGAGATAATAAGAGCACTTACCATGATTGTTGTGAAAATAAAACGATTTAATGTTTGTAAAACACTTTAGATACCTCAAAGTATATATAAATACTAATTATTATTATTACTGGCTAGAGGAAATAAAATATTGCAATATAGAAAGTTGACTGTCCCATAAACAACAGACTTAATTCTGGGTGAATCAAGAGGAGATCTGAAAAATGACTCAGTACAAGTACATGGATGCATCCCTCAGGAAAACTACTATTCCAACACATGTTGAAAGGGATGGTCATTTGGTATTCTCAAGACTTAATCTGTTGAAATCCTTAGGTGTCTCTTCTTAGGTTCCTAAAGTAGAGAAATATTTAGGGATTGATAAACTAGGACAAAGTTTTCACATAAGAACAGACAGAAAAAATGACCATATTGAAAGGAAGAAAAGAGAATTACAGAAAAATGCAAAGCCAAATCTCTGCTTTTGTATTTGAGGAATAAACTGCATGAAGTTCTATCGAAGAAGAAAAAAGACAATATGGGGAAAAGAGGAGAAATTGTCTTACTAATAACTACTCCATCTCTCAGTAGAGATGGGAACAACTTCTCAAATTTCCTGAATTCATAACCCAAACTCTTTCAGCTCCTTGTCTCTCACCTTGGAAGTAGCAAAAGAAACCTAGTGGGCTGGGTATAATGGGATAAGGGAACAGTCTGATTCAGAGGCTATGATTTCATCAAGGTAAGAATTTTCTGTTTCTGTGGGAACTCTTTCTATCCTTTAAGATTATCGATTATTCTTAGAATCTCTGAAATTGCTTCAGACCCTGAGAAGTTAAAGGATCAAATTAGAGATAGTACTAATATGGGTAAGGGATGGATTTTCCTAACTCTTAGATGCTTGAGCCAGAGTTCCATGTTGCCTCTCAGTATATTAATATAACAGGGATCTTTATCTAGGTACATGAATTTTTAAAATATATGTTTTTATAATTACATTTCAATATAATTGGTTTTCTATATTAAGGTAATTCTATACCTTTTATTTTAGTGTTTGAAATAATTCTGCAAAGGAGTTCATGAGTTTCACCACACAGCAAAAGAGAAAAAAAAGGAACTTCTGGTTTATAGAGATGGTCATATGGTTCTGCATACCAGAGAGTTTGGCCTCTTTCCTTAGCAGAGCAAATCACCATAACAACCATCATAAATGTGGGACATCCCAGCTATGATCATTCCTATTGAATAGTGTTTGGTAAGTGACCATCAACACTACTCATTGAATACACACACACACACACACACACACACACACACACACATATATATGTATATGTATATATATATATATATGTAAATATGTATATATATATAATCACCTCTTTCTTGGACTATTGCAATAACCTCCTAATAAATCTATTGAACTAACAGGTAGAGCTGCTCTTGGCCCCAGCAAGTCCCAGCCTCATTCTAATGATAGAGAGAATGGCCCTTCTAACAAGGGGAATGGTTAAGTTCTTTACAATACTTGGAGAGTGATTGGTTTTTTTTGTCTCTTAGCTTTCCCTTTCTGAAGGTGGCATGGGAGAAGCTCATCACTTCAAATGGGCATTTAATCCTACCTCTTTACTGATCTTCATATACTTTACTGGGCTCTGTTCCTAGCTTAAAGGGAGCAGCTTTCCATAAGAAGGAGAAAATATGCAGACTTCTGAAGCGCTTTACATTTGTCAATAAAACAATAAAAGTAGTAAAGTGTTACATTATAACAATAAAATTCATACATAATAAAACATTTACCACTTACCCATGAACCACAGCTTTTTTTTTAAGCAAGAAGTTTATTTAAACAACAAGATGTTTGACTTGGAAGGGAAAACTATCTAGGATCAATTTCTTTATAGTAATTTATCCCTACTGAGAGACAGAGATTGCCCTACATGTAACAGCTACATACAAAAAAGTTATAAACTCGTCCTTGGTTTTACAATGATAAAAGAAAAACATTGAAATTATGCAATCAAACAGGTATGCAGGGATATTTTTGTGGGTTTTTTTTTTTTTGTTGTTGCTGTTGTTAAACAGTGAGAGAAAAATACCTTACTGGAATACAAAGATAAAAGTTGAATGAGCATGCCACTAATGGAGAAAAGAGATATTTTCACAGAACCAATTTGTTTTTCCCTTCCCCATCTCCATTTGATGTTGATCAAAACATACCATTGGTCATTTAGTTTTTTAAAAAAAATACGTATTATGCCTGTGCACATACACCAGTTACTTTGTGTACAATAAAGGAATGGGGGAAGGGAATCAAGGAGAGAAAACTATACTACAGTAGCCAGGATGTGGATGAACCAAATCTTGGTTTTCTAATTGTGAATGTATTGTTTTCCTTGGGAGCACAGTTCTAGAGTACAGTTGCAGGTTCTCCTTTTAGTAAACACCTCCTTGTCTGCTGCTGGAATACATCAATTGTATCTTCAATGGATGCATTTCCAGCTGTGCAGGTGTGTCTGTTTCATGATTGGTTGCCCATCAAATCCGAATCTGATCTGCCTCATTGACAAACCCTGTCGTTCACAATAGGCTTTCATTTTGCCCTGCCACCTTCAAATTAATGTGGCCGTTGTTTTCAGTCTTGATTCCTTCTTTCGGCTTTTCGTCGGCCATGATGAGTCAGGGGTCTCCTCAGTCGCCGCTTCACAAAAGGGGCACTAGGAGGGCCCGTTCCAAGGGAACTGGGGAGAAGCATCAGCTGCAGGAGCAGGAGCAGAGCAGCAGCAGGAGGAGGAGGAGGAAGATGATGTTGGTGATGGTGAGCAAGAGGAGGAAAAGGAGGGGGAGGGGGAGGAAGAGGTGGAGGGGGAGAGGGGTGAACCACAGCTTTTCCCAAGATTCAGTCAGATGCTTCCTGCTCCACGGGAGTTCATAAACCGTTTTAAACTCAAGAGTTTTAGGAAACGCATTAATGGTTGCTTTCTTTAGTCCCGCTTGGTTACTTTGCCTTTAAGCAGATAAAAGAGTGTAGACAATAAAGCCCAATTTGCAACTTATATTTGACTCACTTATCAACTAAGAATAGTCATTATATTAAGACTCGGGAACATAGGGCCTCAGACCTTTGACAGCACAGGAGGAAAAGATTTAAGCTCTGAGACTCACTGGAATTCCTGAAAGCTGATATTTTTATTTTTGGGTGTCCTGTGTTTCTAATCACAATTAGTTAACTTTTTTTTTTTTAGCAAGGGTATATGGAAGAGCAGACCAGACATGAAGAGATGTTCTTTTCACTTTTTTTTTTTTGCCATTGTGCCTCTTTTATGTCCCTTTGACTTTTGACCTTGGTTTAAGTTTTCAATGGTCAAGATAAATATGTCAATGACTTTGTATCACATCCATTTTGCTGCTATTTCTTATAACTTCCATTCATCACATCTCTCTTATTTCCTATGAGTATTAGTCTAATACCCTATAAAGTGGGAGGTCACATAAAACAAGAGTGGTCTTCCATATATATCTAGAATAAGAATTTCACTTGAAGGATGAAATATACTAAAAAAAAGAAAAAGATGAAAGGAGGGGATTAGAACCATTGACTATGGTGGATTGAATCAAAACTGGTGACAAAAGGCAATATTGCTCAATTCTAATTCTAAAGTCAATTAGAATGAACTTTGAATGAGAGAGCGCATATTTTGGCTTATGGAGAGGGCATATAAGTGAATAACTAAGGAGAATAATAAGGAAAGTAAATAAAAAGTAATATAAGGAGTAAGTAAGGAGTAAATATATGTCTTGCCCTGGTAGTTCCATTGCCTGACCATAATGAAGTTCATCCTTACATACTAAAAGGTCCCTAATTGTGATAACTGAGCCTCTCTCAGTGATCTTTGAAAGACAGAGAAGACAGAAGTAGAGATGGAGGAGAGGATGAGCAGGGCTAGAGAAAATCAAATATTTTACTAATTTTCAAAAAGAAAGAAAATGGAATTTACAAACTATAGGTTGGTGAGCTTCACTTCCATTCCTAGAACATATTAATAGCAAAGGTAAATATCTAGGAAAGGAAGGAGTGATCATAGAAAATCAGCATGACTTCATCAAGATTAATCAAATTTCCTTTTCTAATAAAGTTATTGAAGTGGCAGATCAAAGGAATACTGTAGAATTAGATTGTCTTCACTTTAGCAAAATATTTGACAAAGTCTTTCAGGGTATTCTTGCTGAAGAAATAAAGGTAAGTGTGCTAGGCAATAGTACAATTAGGTTGATTCAACAGTAGTTAAACAATCAGACCAAGGAACAGTTAATAGCTCACTGTCAGATTGTTATGAAGTCTCCAATGAAATGCCTAAAGTCAAGTTTACAGATGGCTCAAATCAGATACTGTACATGACAAATTCAGAATGTAAACAAAAATTATGACAAACAAGAATACTGAGCTAAATCATGGATGAGGAAATTTATTAAGTATATGTGAAGTCAAAATTGGTCTCAAAAATAAGATTTGCAAGTAGAAGATGAAACAAACACACTACATAGAATTTTGTCTGGAAAGATTTGTGTTTTTTAGTGGACTCAATCTGAGTCCACAATGAGCTCAATCTGATTTAATAATATAATACAGCAGCCAAGAAAGAAAGTGATATCTTAGGCTGCTTTAATGGAATCATAGTATCCCACAATAAGTGAGTAAATAATATTGATAACAATAGTAAGTATAACTAGAATTTGTGTGGTACTTTGTTTGCAAATTGCTTCATAAATACTATAAATAAAAATAAAAGTTATCCTCACAATGACACTGAGAGATAGATATTATTATTAATCTTCACTTAACAGAGGAGGAAAATTGGGGGTGGCTAGGTGGCGAAGTGAATAGAGCAATGGCCTTGGAGTCAGGAGTACCTGGGTTCAAATCTGACCTCAGATACTTAATAATTACCTATCTGTGTGGCCTTGGGCAAGCCACTTAACCCCATTGCCTTGAAAAAAAAAACAGAGGAAAATAAGGCAGACAGAAATTAAGAGATTTGTCTAGAATTACAGAACTCACAAATACATGATGAAGGATTTGAATTCAAGTCTTCCTGACTCCAGCTTCAGCTTTATTCACTATATGATTGATAGTTGAATAATAACAACAACAATGACATTAGCAATAACAATAACAATAAATTAATTATATTGTATCCTGCCCTGCTCAGATTATATCTTGAGTATTATGTTCAGAGTTTAGTTTGTAGAATTTCGTTTCAGAAAGAACATTAATAAGGCAGGCATCTAGCATCTAGGCCTTAGAGGATAAAATGGGCGCTGGACTTGGAGTCAGGAAGACATGGGTCCAAATATTAGCTGTATGACATTGGACAAGCAATGTAACTCTTGCCAGTTTCTTCATTTTCTTATTCACAAGAAGTTACTAATTAAGAACATCTAACTTTCAGGGTTTATTTAAGGATTAAATGAGATAATATTTATAAGGTACTTTGAAATCCTTTAAGTGCTATGTAATATTGGATATTAATTATTAAAAGGCAGAAAGTGAACAGAGGATAATCAGAGATAATGAAAAACTTTTAGTTCAAACTAACTGAGAATTGATTGAAGCATATGAGGAAGGAAAACATGTAGGAAAGAGCTTCCATTTTTTTCTTCCAATAGAACAGAACTAGGAGCAATGGGTATAACTTAGAGAGAAGTAAATTGAAACATGATATGAGAAAAAGCTGACCAATAAATAGAGGTAGCCAGCAGTGCAAAGTAAGGAAGCTATAAATGATACTCCTTCATTGAAGGTTTTTAAGAAAAGTCTGGATGATCACATGTCTGGTGTTCTGTAGAGGAAATTTTTCAGGTATGGAGAGGATTTGATGAGTACTGAGATCTTCTAGCTAAGTGGCACAGTGGATTAAACACTGAAAATGGATTCCCAAAAACCTGAATTCAAAGCCTCTCAGGTACCTTCTAAGTAGACTTCGGACAAATTACTTAAACCCTTCCAACTTCCTAGGTTTTTCACTTGTAAAACTGAAATGATAGTTAAGATATACTTTCAAAATCCAGTGAGCTAACATATATAAAGAACTTTAAAGAGATATCTAAATGCTTGCTATTATTATTATTATCATCAATCTAAGACTGTCATTCTCTCATTCTGGGGTTTCTAATGTTTCCTAATTCCTAAAAATGATTTCTTTTATTTGAGTAAAGGTAGATTAGAATCCAAAAGGTAAAGGAAACAAAATGCTAAAATCATGCTCCAATCATACATGATACTCACATACCAGTTATTTCCTAATATTATGGATCAATATTCTGGAAGTCAAAGACAGTTAAGTATCCTTTAATATTTTTGAGTGTATATGATGCATACTTATTACCAAAACTACATATGCTAAATGGTGTAGAATTATATTCTTAGGAAGCTTTTATAGTGTTCTTTTATTGGTAAAATATGTATATATATATATATATATATAATCCATATAAATATATGATCTTATAGAGTTTGCCAAATATTTTCTTCACAATAACCTAAAAGCTAGCTAGTTTAAATATTTTCATCTTTATTTCACAGCTAAGGAAAGTGAGGTTACTTGTTTACTCATGATATTGTACAAAAGTAAAATAGAAAAGAAGCTTAGGGGAAAAGTACTTTTTGCTTTTAAAATTGGTGACAGATATTGATGGACAAAATCTGATGTGCACCCTAAAATTGAAGAGAGGGAATTTTACAAGACTGAGAGGAAAAAAATAGGTAAGTTCTCTCTAAAAGTAGCATCAGGTGGAGGTGTATGAATAACTCCTGAAAAATTATTTTGACAATTAGATAACAAATGATACTGATGAGGGAAAAAATGGAGCAGTTATTTAAAGGGTGTAATAGGGTGACACAGGAAAATTTTCCAGTGAACTCAAATTTTACAATTTGCAAGTGAACAAGCAAGTGAAGGACTCCTACAAAGTGGTAAAATCCTGTAAAAAATGTGCCAGGAAGGCTAAAGCACAGTATGAAATGAAGCTTTTGAAAAACACTTATCTACAAAAAACAGGTCTTTATAGTGACATGAAGTATGAGAAACAAAAAAGAGACAGGCCTTGTTTGGAGTGGATAAAACAATCGTAAAGGATGACAGAGAAAGAGGAGAATCTCAACCTCTAGCTTCAGTTTTCTTTTTAAATCAAGAATAATGCTTCTCAGATGAGTTAGGATAAACTAAAGAAAACAACAGCAACAAGAAAAACAAAAAGTTAGGAGGAAATTGAAACCTAAGATAACTAAAGGGAGAGAAAGAGATGATCTCATTGCCCTCAATAAGTTCAAGTCTCCTGACCCAGATGAATGACATCTCAGAGGACTGAAAGAACTAGAAGATTTAATCTCTAAATCACTGTCTCAGATCTTTGAAAAACTGTGAAGAGTAAGAAAGGTGCCACAGCCCTGCAGATGGATATATTTTGCCATAATCTTTAACCCCCCAAAAAAGGAAAGAAGCAAACTCTAATCATCAATCAAGACACCAAACTTTGAAAATTACTAGAATAAATTTATTAAAGGGACAACATGGGAGCTCATAGAATGGCATGGGGTCATGAATACAAATTAGATTCCATATGAATGAGTTTGACATGGTAAAACAGAGATAAAGATAGATAGCATTTGAGTGCTTACTATGTGTCAGTCACTGTGCTTAGTACTGGAAATATAACATTGGCAAAAATAACAACCATGACAAAGATTAGAGCTGTACCTATATTATACCTGGATCATAAGTTTTGCAGAATCAATAGATTCTCAGTACTGGAAAGGATATTTTTGATTACCGATTCTACTCCCAGATTTCACAAATAAGAAGTGAAATGATTTGCCCAAGGTCACAGAAGCCTGTCAAATAATTGAATGAAATGATTCGTCCAAGGTTACATAAATCTACCTCTTTCTACCAAAGAGGTCAAGATCACTGACCCTCTCTTGTTCTTGCTTTCCTCATCTATAAAATGAAGGCATTGAAGTGATTGCTTCCCTCAGACCTTAAACAATCTATGACCCATATTCATTATGACTTGGATAAAGCTAGGCAGATTGTAACTTAGGGGTATTTATTCCCTTTCCACATTTGGAGTAAGGAGGAAAGAGGCAAGTCAATTGGTGAGACCCCCATCTGGGGCATGAAGGTGAAACATCTATAGACTTGGAGGCAGGGACACAATGACAGTTAGGCAGCATCTCAATGGAGTTAGTATCTGGCACATTCTATCTGCACCCCATTTTGAAACATAGCAGAGGAATATAGTTTACAGATCCTAGAGCCAGCATACTGTTCTGTTTTTCTGTGTAATTGCAACCATGAAAATCACAGAAGTTTCTATAGTTAAGTCTATATATTTTTCTTTCTTTAATGGGGAGATTTCAAAAAGCTAAAAATAAGGAACTGAGAGATAATCTTACTAAAATTTTCCCTTAATGATGAACAAACTTGTCCTGATCATACCCTTCCCAACTCTGTGATGCTGAAACTCTCTGGGTTATCATTTAAGCTTCTTTTCCCATGCTTCACTGCCTGATTTTTATTCTCATTCCCCTCAACCTATGCTCCCTTAAATCCAATGTTTCACTCTAAAACCATTCACCCCTTTCATGTATCCTCTGAAATGTGTGTTCTATAGGCAACAAATTTCATTTGATTTTATATCTTTTCCTTTCTCATTCTTTCCATCTCCTAATTCCACTGAGACTATAATTTTCTCTGTCTATATATCTATATATCTATATATCTCTATATATATATATATATATATATATAATTTCATTTGGTGATATTATTAGCTCCAGTTAATTCAATTACCTTCTTTACACTGATAATTTTCAAATCTACTTATTTGGCTCTCTCTGCTGATCTCTAGCCTTGTGTCTCCAACTGCTTTTTAGAAATCTTGAACTAGATGTTCAGTAGACTTCTTGAATTTAATATGTTCAAATGTGAATTTATCTTTCCATCCAAAATCTCCCTCTCCTTCAAACATTCCTCTTACTGTAGAGGACAGCATCATTCGTTCAGTTCTCTAGGCTTGCAAACTAGTTGTCCTCGATTCCTGCCCTATATCAAATCTATCAACAAGACCTTTGTAACACCCCTCAAATACAATTTTCTCCTCTGATACTTTTACCACCCTGGTGCAGATGCTCCTTTTCTTATACCTGGACCTATTGCAATTACTCACTGTTTGGTCTACCAGCCACAAGTATCTCCCCACTCTGGTCTATCTTCCTTTCAGCAACTAAGATAATTTTCCTAAAATGCTTTCAATCAAGTCACCTCCCTACATAATAAACTCCATTGGCACCTTACCATTCCCAGAACTAACTATAAAATTCTCTGTTTGGCATTCAAAGCTCTTCATAATCTAGGCCCTTTTCAACCTTTCCAGTCTTCATATGTCTTTCTCTCTTCCCTAACATGAGTAACATGTGGTCCAGAAACATTTTTTTCCTTGATGTTCCTTAAACAAGACATTCCCGGCATTTTTTTCCATGTCTTCCATTCTTGGAATGCTCTATCTCCTCAGCTGATTCCTGGCTTTCCTAGTTTCCTTTAAATTTCAGCTACAATGCCACTTTGTACAAAAAGCCTTTCCCAATCCCTCTTAATCTTTAATATATGCCTTCCATTAATTATTGCCTCTATTCTGTATGGAGCTGGTTTGTACATAATTGTTTGCATATTGTCGCCCCCCCCCACTAGCTTGTGAGCTTCTTTAGGACTGGGACTTTCTTTTGCCTTTCCTTGAAGCTCCAGTGCCTAACAAAAAAGCATCTCAGTAAGTTGTAACCATGAACAGAATCTAATAAAATGAAATTTATTATGGATGAAGGTAAAGACTTACTTGTATAAAAAATGAAAAAAAAAATCAACTGCATAAATACAAATTTGAGAATATTTGAGAATAGATCTATGAACAAATAATTCATTATTTTGACCTGTTTGAGAATATCATGGAGAGGAATTATTTTTCAGATAAGAATTGAACTAGATGACCTCTGAAATAGTTTTAACCTTAAAGATTCTGTGATGAATACATGGGAAGAATGAGAGGAGCAAAGTGACTAAGAATAGTATGAAGTATTTTTCTCCTCCCACCCCAAGTTTTGATAAATGAGTACTTAAATGACAGAAAGATATCTCATTTTATGACTCAGAACTTATAAAACAATTTGAAATACACACATTTTTATGGAAATATTTTGTTCCCTTTTATTTTCATTTCTTTAAACTAAGTTGACAGTGAATGATATGAGGAAAACAAACGTCTATCAAATGTTTTACAAATGCAATAGTAGCAGGAGTTCTAAAAAAACACTGCATGAGAAAATATTTTGATACATTTTTTAGACAATACTGTGATTTTTACTCTTAAATGCATTTGAATTGTATTTGTCTATTTGCTATTCTCATGCATGATACTCCATCTCTTTTCTCCTCTCTCTTTCCAGTGTCTTTCCCCATACGAGGGAATCTTTTCCCTCCTCTCAGTGCTGCCTAATAGAATCCCTTCTTTCTTGAGATACCATCTTTTTACATGAGACTTTTCCTGATTCTCTATTAGTAACTCTACCCCTTCTCAATTACTTTTTATTTACTGTCTATAAACATATCTCCTTCATTCTATCATAAGTTTTGTGGTTAGGTACTGTCTTTTTTTTTCTTATGTATCCCAAATCTCTAGTGCAGTGCTTGGGACATAGTAGGTTCTCTTAATAAATGCTTTTTGTTTACTTGATTAAAAGAAAAAAGATAGATATAAGTTAAAGGACTATCTTTTATCATCAAGTAACAATAGACAATCTTCCTTTACTTTTATTCTTTCTGTAAATAAATAGACTTTCATAATCCCTGACTGGTTCCTGACAATTAGTCATCCAAAAATAGAATGTTCCATCTCATGAAAAAAAGTAGTGAGTGTCCCATAATTAGAAATGTAAAAACAAATACCGACAATCAGGAATGTTTTAGACTAGATCATGAGTTTGGTATTGGTTGAACTAGAAGTCATGGAGTCCCAGTATGGGGTTTCTATCATTAAAGTGTTTCTCTTTTTATTAATACTGAAATAAAATGAGGGCAATCACCTTTATTTGATTTCTTCCCCTTCCTCATCCTTATAACAGACACTGCTGAATAAGCACTAAGTATTTCATTCATCGTGTTCATTTTGCAAATACCTGTCATGAGTACTGTAGTAAGACATCCAGTTGGCTCATAAAATGCTGTATCCTGTTGCCTTTGGATGCATGATGAAAACCAACTCCTATATTTGACTTTATGAAAATCTGTGAATCATCCTCCCACTTAGTTTCCTCTATTCTTCTGACTTCATTTATAGAGAGAATGTCAAGATTGATATGAATCAGCTTCTTTATTAGCACATTCATGTATTGGTCACTGGGCAAGGAGCTCACAGTTGAAGTACCGACATGTAAATTAACATTTATAGATAGAATAATAGCAACAACAAAAACAATAACTCATTTTTAAAGAACTTTAAGATTTTCAAAGCTATCTATGTACATTACTTGATTTTATTGTCAGGCATTATATTGAGTGATAATAATAATAATAATAATAAGTGCTATTATTATTCCCACGAGAAAAACTCAGACTCAAGTGGATAAAATGACTTGCATAAGTTTCTGAGGCTAGATCCAAGCTAGGTACACCTGATTTCAAGTCTAAAATTAGATCCCCCTCTCTATGCTGCATCTCCTATTTCAAATTATATGATTCTTATTAATTTTCCCCCTCTTTCTGCTAATCTGCCCTCCTGCCCCGTCAGTTTCTCTGAACCAATCATCATATGACATGAACTTACTATACTTGATGTGTAGACATTGGTCTAGACATTGCTTCTTTAGACTTGAAATCTCTTCTAATATATATGGCTATACTTGGCTTGCAGTCTCTGAAAAATGGTGATCAGATGTATTCTCTGTTATCACTCCTATCATCTGGATCGGTTGAAATCTTTGACTGTTTCTTTCTTAGGAAGAATATTATATTTAAGCTAAAATACGATCTACTTTTTTTTTAGAAAAAGAAGATAAACTTTGTTCTTGGAAGACAACCAAATAGGCCTTCCCAGTCTTATTCCTTTAGGGTCTTGATTAACAAGACTTCTCATCTCCCTAACAAAAGACTGTCAAGTGTCAAGCTATTTGGAACAAAGAACAAGATCCTCATAGGTAGATATTACTCTTAATGTTAGTTATCTTGATTGGAGATTTCACTTGAATTCAAGATGAGCAAGGTTACTTCCCAAATTTCATAGTAGATAAAGTGTTGGACTAGAGTCAGGAAGATATGTCTCAAAAGCTTATTAGAAAGAAGTGTGACTCCTAGTAAGACAACTTAACCTCTCTTTTTAAAAATTTTTTTATCATGTATGCAACAAAACATGAGAAGATTTGTAGTATAAAATAATAAATTTAAATTTCAAGGAAGTCTATTCAATGAATATTAAACATTTTATTCAAAATTTTCCATCATGACAGTGGATAGAATACTGACCCTGGAGTCAGGAGAACTAGAGTTCAAATGTGGCCTCAAATTTGAACTCTAGCTGTGTGACCTTGGGCAAGTCACTTAACTTCATGGCCTTAAATAAATTTTTTTTTAAATTGTTCATCTTTTTTTTGTAAGTTTTTTTTTTTTACTTTTCTCTGCTGTGCATTGTTTATTTTTTTCCTCCCATTTCTCTCCAGGATGGCTTTAACTAAGCACACACACACACACATGTATATATAATTTATATGTGTATATAGATATATATATATATATACATATTTGTATATATATTAACATGCACATATATACCCATATATATCATTTATATAAAGAGAGACATTTTTATTTATATACATATGCATGTACTTGCATACAAATTTAGTTTGTGTATCTCATTTTTTATCCTCTACTTCTACTTGCTACCTTGTTCTCCTATTCTGTAATCAACTACCCTTCAAAGAATCTCTCCCTTAATCTATGTACTCCCATCAATCTATGTACCCTTCTATATATATATATATATATATATATATATATATATATATATATATACACCCTTTTATCCTATTCCCTTACTCTCTAACTCATTACCCTCTCTATCCTTGTCTCATATTTCTTTCAGGAATTTAGAAGTCTCTATGTGAATATATACACATATATACATACATACATACACACATGTGTATATGTGTATTTTAAGTGTATAAATATGTATTGTTTCCTTCTCCATTTAATTTCCCTTTATCAATTCTTCTCATACCTCATTTGTATAAGATAGTAACTCTTTTTAAAAAAATCTTTTCCCAGATCATTTTATTTGTAAGAATTCTATCCTTCTCAGGACTATGCCCATCTAGCCTTCTAACTACCCAATTACTAATGATAATCTTGGACATATAGTTTACATTTCTAAATATAGAGAGTAAAAAAATTTGTCTTTATTGAGTCCCTTGTAATTAGTTTTTGATGTTTACCTTATATATCCTTTGGTTCTTATATGTCAAATTTTCTAAGTTCAGTCTTTTTAGAAACAAAATCCTGAAAGTCTGGCAATTCATTGAATGTTCTTCTTTTTTCCCATTCAGAACTGTACTTAACTTTTCTGGGCATGATAGTTTCATATGCAACTCCAGTTCTTTTGCTCTTCAGTTCGTTAAATGACCAGTGGTCATTTAAGTAGGCACTGCTAGGTGTTGTATAATTCTAATTGTTCTTCCATCATATTTGAATTTTTTTTTTCTTGTTGCTCTTAATATTTTTTCCTTTACCTGGGAGTTTTGGAATTTACCTATGCTATTCCTGTAAGTTTTCTTCCTAAGATCTCTTTGAAGGTGGTTGATTAAGGAATAGGAGGGCAAAATATAAAGCAGAAGAAGAAGAGTAGAGGATTAAACATGAGAGTTACACAGAAAGCAAATATGCATATGAATGTATACACACATATTTGTACTTTTCTCTCTTCTAACACTTCAGAACAATTTTCTTTAATTATTTCTTATATTATTGTATCAAAATTCTTTTTTTTAAATCATAACTTTCAGGGAGTTTGACTATTTTTGTTTTCTCTTCTTGATTTGTTTTCCAAATTTGTTGTTTTCTTATGTGGTGCTTCACCTTATCTTCTATTTTTTCATTCTTTATATTTTGTTTTATTATTTATTCATCTCTTAAAACTTCATTGACATTGCCTTGGTCTAATCTAATTTCCAGAGAGTTATTTTCTTCCTTAAGATTCTGAATCTTCTTTTATAGCTCTTGTTTCTTTTCATAACTTTCTTGTTTTTAATATTACTTTTTAAAAAAATTTTCCTCAACCTCTCTTATTTGATTTTTGAAGTCTTTTTTGAGTTTCTCCATGAATTATTTTTAAGCAGGTAGTTATTTGATGTCACTCTTTGGGGTAGGAGAGACTTTTTGTTTTTTTACTTTAGCTTCTTCTTCTGAAGATGAACCTCAGTCTTCTCTATTTCCATAGTTACTGTCCATTGTGAGGTTCTTTCTCCTTAGCCTGCTCATTAAAAAAAAAATAGCAGTTCTTTTCTTATATTCAGCTCTAGACCTCCTCTGTGTTTGTGTTTGTGTGTGTGTGTGTGTGTGTGTGTGTGTGTGTGTGTGTGTATGTTTGTGTATTGAGAAATGACTAAACAAGTTATGGCATTTAGAATTTTTATTTTATTTTCTCTCAGAAACATGCAAAAATAAATTCTAACATTTATTTTAAAACATTACTGAATTCTCTTCCTTTTTCACATCCCCTTGCCCATTGAAAAAACAAGTTATTTAATATAGGTTACAAATGTGGAGTCAGGCGAAACACTTCCAAAATAGTCATGCTGGGAAAGAAAACTATATCCCCCCCCCAAAAAAAAAGAAATCTCAAGGAAAAAAGTATGATTCAATATACTTCAATCAATTCAGGCACCATCAACTCTTTCTCTAGGGATGGATAGCATTCTTTATCATAAGTCCTTCACGGTTGTCTTGGATCACAGCACTGCTGACAAAAACTAAGTCATTTACAGCTTGCCATCCTACAATATTATTGTTACTTTGTATTCAGTACATTTTCCATTATATCTGTTCATATAAGTCTAAGTTTTCCTGAGAACATTCTGCTAATCCTTTTTTTATAGCAGAATATCATTCCATCATACTCATACATCACAATTTGTTCAGCCATTCCCTAATTGATGGACATCCCCTCAATTTCCAATTCCTTGCCACCAGAAAAGAGATGTTATAAATATCCTTATATTTATAAATTCTTTTTCCTTCCTACTTTTCACTTCTTTTGGAATATAGACCCAGCAGCATTGCTAGGTCAAAGGATTTTATATTTCTTTGGGCACAGTTCCAAATTGTTCTATAGCTTGGGGAAGTCCAGTGGATAGAGTATCAGCTCTGTAGTCATGAGGACCTAATCCAGCCTCAGAAACTTGATATTTATGAGCTGTGTGACCTTGGACAAGTTACTTAATTCTGCCCCACATCTTTGGCCATCTCCAGTCCTCCTGATTCATATCTGTCCACTGGACCCAGATGATTATGGAGGATAAAGTGAAACTGGTGACATAGAATAGCACCCCCTCACTCAAATCCAATTAATGTGCCTGTCATGACATCACCATCCTAATGTCATGATCCTCTTCAAGAACAAAGGACAAACATCATCATCAACATAGAATGGTTGAATCACTTAACAACTCCTCCAATGGTGTGTCAATGTCTCATTTTCCCTACATCCCCTCCAACATGTATCATTTTCTTTTTCTATTCTATTAGCAAATCCAATAGGAATAATATAATACTTTAGAATTGTTCTAATTTTCATCTCTAAATAATAGTGAGTTAGCATATTATTTTTAATACAGTCACAGAAAGTACTGATAATCTCGTATGAAAATTATTCCTATCTTTTAATCATTTATCCATTGAGGAATGGCTCATTTTTTTTTATAAATTTGACTCAGTTTTCTATGTCTGAAAGATCAGACTTTTTTTTTAGTTTTATTTTTTTTGCAAGGCAAATGGGGTTAAGTGGCTTGCCCAAGGCCACACAGCTAGGTAATTATTAAATGTCTGAGACTGGATTTGAACCCAGGTACTCCTGACTCCAGGGCTGGTGCTTTATCCACTATGCCACCTAGCCGCCCCTAAGATGAGACTTTTATCAGAGGAACTTGTTTCAACATTTTCCCCCATAGTTACTATTACTAACTTTATTTCCCTCCTTTCTATTCTTCCTATTCCCATTTATTCTATTCTTTCTCTGTTTTTATTCTGTTCCTCCTCAAAAATGTTTTGCTTCTGATTATCCCCTCCCATAATCTGCCCTCCCTTCCATCATCCTTCCCCTTTCTACCCCCCCCTCATTTTCCTCTAGGTTAAGATAGATTTCTATACCCAATTGAGTATGTATGCTATTCCCTTTCTATGTCAATTCTGATGATAGTAGGACTCACTCATTCTGCCTCTTCTACTCCATGGTGAAAGTTTTTTCTTGCTTCTTTTATGTGAAATAATTTACCCCATTCTACCTTCCCATTTCCCTTTTTTCCTCTCTCACCCATTAACTCCATCTTTTTAATATATTATCCTTTCACATTCAACTTCCACCTTTGCTCTGTCTATAAATGCTTCTTCTAACTACCCTAATAAATGAGAAAGTTCATATAAGTTATCAGTAAATTTCTTGAGATTTGCCTTTTCTGTTTACTTTTTTATGCTTCCCTTAAATCTCATCTTTGAAGATTAAATTTTCTGTTCAGCTCTGGTCTTTTCATCAGGAAACTTTCAAAGTTCCCTATTTCATTGAAGGTCCATCTTTTTCACTTGGACCCAGATGGCTCTGGAAGAGAAAGTGAGGATGGTGACTTAACACAGCCCCCCTCACTCAAATCTAATGCCCATGCTTGTCATGGCACCATCTCCCTGATGTTGTGGTCATCTTCAAGAATGAAGGACAAATATTATATATATATATATATATATATATATATATATATATATATCAAAGAATATATACATAGTTTTTATTGTTTTGTCTGTATAACTTCCCCTCCCATAACAATAGCTACTCAAATGCTTTACTAAAATCTAGCTAAATTATTGCTTTTACTTCCTCAAACAATTAGTTTTATAACTCTAAAAATAAGCTTATTTTGGAAAGATCTTTTGTAAAACTTGAGTGGGTGCTTAGTGATCACTGATTCATTTTCTAATTTTTATGAAAAGCATGTTTTTATTAATATGTCTTGATGAGGATAATCAGGATGATGGTGGTCCCTGAGTTTAAACCATATGAAAAATAGTTGATATGAAACACTAGATAAAGTTAAATTTGAGATGGATTGGCATAGTCATTTTGATTTTTTCAAATATGCCAAAAGAAAAGGTTTATAATCATTCTTATGACCTAAACTTTCTTTTTTTGTTTGTTTTTGTGAAAAATTTATTTTTTTAAATTATATATAAAAACAATTTTTAACTTTTTTATTCTAATTCTGAGTTCCAAATTCTGTGCCTCCCTCCCCACCTCCTTTCCTGAGTTAGCAAACAATTATATTTTATATATCTATATATGCAGTTATACAAAACATATTTCCATATTAGCCATTTTGTGAAAGAAAACTCAGACCCCTCCCTCCCCAACCCCCCCCAAGATAAAGTGAAAAAATACTTTGATCTATATTCAGACTCCATCATATCTTTCTCTTGAGGTGGATAGCAGTTTCTTTTTTTTTAATTTTTAAATGCTTCTCCCCAAATACATATAAAGATAATTTTCAACCTTCATTTTGTAAGATGTCCTCCCTCTATCCCTTCCTCCTCCCTAAGACAATGAGCAATCTGATATGTTATACTTTATAACCTATATTTAGTCATGTTGTAAAAGAATCAGAATAAGGCAGGGGAGATAAAGCAAAGAACAAACAAAAAAGTGAAAATAGTATGATTTGATCTGTATTCATATTCCATAGTTCTTTCTCTGGATGTGGATAGCATTTTCCATCACAAAATCTTTTAGAATTACTTTGGCTCACTGTATTGCTATGAACTAAAATCTATCTTAGTTCACTATAGCACAATGTGACTGTTCCTGTATGCAATGTTCTCTTGGTTCTGCTTAACTTCATTTAGCATGAGTTCATGTCTTTCGAGGTTCTTCTGAAATCTGCTTGCTCATCATTTATAATAGAATATATTCATATACCACAACTTGTTAGCCATTCCCCAACTGATGGACATTCACTGCAGTTCTTTTCTTTCTTTAACATTAGTATATAGTCTTCTCCAAAAATGTTTCTCATTTCCTTGTGACCTCTGGAAGTTCACTTAAATATAGTTGCTTATGCATCATATATAACATTTTCCAATGTTATATAGAAATAGAATCATTTGGAGAATCTCACCATTAATAAAGATTCATCATTCTTCTATTTTAATGTTATGTGGGTATATTAAATATAGAATTAGAATTACAGGTGACTCTAAGAGCAATAGGAGAGATGAATGATGAGTTTAAGTAGGCTAAAATAACTTTATAGTTACCACTAACAAACTAAAGGCATTAGGAAAATATAATTAAATGCACATATGATCCAAAGACAAAAGGGGCTGGTCATTGGCAAGGGTGAAGAATAACAGATAGGTAGGTCCAATTTTTTTAAGTAATTCCCAAGGAAAGCATTCAGCATTTTGAATAGAACCTTTCATGAAGTTTGATAAAAGAAAACAAGAATCATATAGGATAAAATATGTCAGGGTTGAAGTACAGATTGTACTAGTGAAGAAAGAATGGTATGGTAGAAAGCATGTAGCATTTGTAATCTTAAGATCTGGGTTTAAATCAGATCTACTTCTCTCCACAAACATTATTTTATAGTCCTAGAAAAATAGTAAACTATTAAAAAATAACCATGAGGAAACTGAGGCCCAGAGAGGTATGTATCACCTTGGGCAAGTCACATTACCGTCCTGGGTCTCTGTTTCCTCATGCTTATTATATTTATTTATATTACTGTTACATAACAGTATAATAAAAAAGGTCATTGCACATGAAATGTCAAACATATTATGTACAACTTGCTATTCATTTTGAATATATAATAAAATCATCATGTAATTGATACTATTAGACACAAAAAGTTACTGCTAGGACAGTAACTTTTATTGTGGGAAAGAAGAAAAATACGTGATTATTATATATTTAAAAGGAATATAAAGTTATAATATATTTGCCATATATATATATATATACACAAATAGGAAATTTTTCTATATGCATATATATTTGCATATATATATATATCTTTTTGTCTGATGATTATGCATGTATGTAAAATTATTCTCTATATACTTCTATATAAACATACATATCAATGTGTTTTCTCTGGATTCAGATAGTATTTTTCTTCATATGTCTTTTAATTTGTGTATTTGTAGCAGTCAAAATGACTTAGTCACTCAAAGTCATTTTTAAAATAATGCTTTTGATACTGTATACACAGTGTTCTCTTGGTTCTACTCATTTGTCTTTTCACCAGTTTGTACAGGTCTTTCTATGCCTTTCTAAGATCATTGTACTCACAGTTTCTTTTGGCCCAGTAGTATGCCACCATAGCTTATTCAGTCAATACCCATTTGTTGGGAATCCCTGAAATTTCTAGTTCTTTGCCATCATGAAGATCACCACCATAAACATCCCATTCACATTCAAAGTTAAAGTCCCTTTTTGTGAATTTCTTCTTATTTTTACTCATTTTTTTCTCAATTTTTTTCTTTCTTTTTTTCTTTTTTCTTTTTTTTTTTTGGCAAGGCAATGGGGTTAAAATGGCTTGCCCAAGGCCACACAGCTAGGTAGTTATTAAATGTCTGCAGTCATATTTGAACTCAGGTTCTCCTGACTCCATGGCCAGTACTCTATCCACTGCGCCACCTAGCTGCCCCTCAGCTTCTCTTTTTACCTAATCCCTGTTAACCTTATCTTTTCTCACCCACTCCTCCAGGAATCCACCTCACCCTTTCCTCTCACTCTTCCAATTCCAATCCACACACCCCTCCAAAAGTCTTTCTCCATTATTCCTAAAATGTCGAAAGTCAATCCAATAACTGGGTAGATATTTCTGGTTCTTCTATAATGATTCTGTCAGTGCAATACCTTCATATCCACTGGCCTATAGTCTCAACCTTGATCTGATGTATGGCTCTGGCTAGCACTATTATTATTATTATTACATTTATATGCTCTTCTCCCTCCCAAGTCAACTATTTTTCTGAATAAATTTTCTCATATAACATATTCTCATATAACAAAGTTTTGAGTCATCTAAAATATGAATGACCTTGAATTGCTTTTTTGATCTCTAATTTCCAATAACTGTAATTATATGTCTCAGATTTTTGTAGGATGTCCTAATTACAAGAAGAAAAAAAATGTTTTTTTAAAGAAATCCAGTCAAATTCTTCATTTGCCGTGGTCTTAAGGGATTGGGTGGGAGATGAATATATAAATGTAATGATAATAATGATAGCTAGTATTTATTTGTTGCTTTTAAGAGTGTCAATGGATAAGAAAACTAAGGAAGACTGAGATGAAATTACCTTTCTAGGTTCACATTTTATTCTCCATTTGAATTATGTTTTCCTATCTCTAGGTCCAGTACTCTTATCTACTCTGCAACCTAGGCTTCAGATGTCTGAAGTATAGTTAGGAAAAAAGGAATTTCTTATTTGTCTTGGGACAGACAAGAGACTAGATTTAGTTCAATATGAAAAACTTTCTAACAGTTAAAGTTGTACAAAAATGTAGTAATTTTTTGTTGCTATGGGTGTCAAAATGAAGTCTGTATGTCTTCTTATTTGAATATATGTTTTTGATCAAACTGGCATTTCAAAGAGGAGATTTTTGACCTTGATATGGCACTAGATAATGTTTTAAGATGCCTTAGAATGCTGAGATTCCATGAATCTGTGGGGTGATTTGCCTTCTTCAGATTGTGAGTTTGGTCAATTATATTCACTGTAACATAAGATAAAATACTTTAGAACTGGAACAGATGTTGAAGATCCAGTTCCTAATCTAAGAAAAGCAATATTTATTAGTGATGCAGGTTTGACCATCAGATAAAATATCTGGAAAATATCAGGAAAACTGGTCATTCTTTAGTTTAGATTTAATGACATTCACTGATAACCATTTGAATATCTAGTTTTCCTTTTTTTTTTTTATTACTTATTCCGCAATGGGAAACAGAAAAACTGAAACAACCAGAACAAGATAGTGCTGGTTACCTAACAGGATGCAGTTGGTTTTAACAGGTCTTAACCACACCCTTGTGATACTTCAGTGAACCACACCCATGACAAAGAAAGCATTTAATAAATTATAGGGATAAACTAGCTTTGCAATTAAGGATAGTCTGAGGCAAGATTACACAACTGAAGTTGAGATCTCATGGAACTACCCCTGGGTGAATTCTGAAAAATAATTTAAATATAATTCAGATTTATTGGACAAATGATCAAGATTAGGTAAGGTGAGCTTGCCAGATAGTAGGGGTAATCTTCCCCCTGATGGTGAAGTTATGGTCAAAAAGATTAAATATTTTTCCCACTAAATAATTGGTAAACAAAATAAATCAAGTTTTCATTGTGTTTTAATTAAATGTGGCAAAATTAGTCTTCATTATCCCATGCTGGTGCAGAGTAATTTATGTAGTGCTTTAATGTTTGCAAAACAATTTAAAAATATCTCATTTGATTCTAATAACAACCCTAGGAGTTATCATGATTATTCCCATTTTATAGAAGTAGAATCTGAAGCTAAGAGAAGTCAAATGATTTGTGTAGGATTATATTGTTAGTAAATGATTGAGACCAGGGCCATATTATGACAGAAGTATGTGATCATTCAGTGATAAAAGGTACAAATGAACTTTGAAAAAATACATCTATAAACAGAATGGATTGAAATGGGACAAGGATCCAAGTGGTTACGGATTTTCTATACTTGGTGCCAACCTATGCAGTGACTCCATTTTCTACTATTTTAATTATAAATTGTTTAATGGTATTCAAATATTTGCTAAAATTCCATAGTAAATGTTACTATTTTCAATATAATACTGGAAAACAAGTCTATTTATTATTTTTTAAATCTTGTAATTTTCATAAAAATGAACAAGTCACTTTTTTCATAATTTAGCAGTAGACTAAGAATTCATGCCTCCCTTTAGATTTTCCCTAAAAGTCAAGCAATGAATTACTTTTTTCCCAGTAAATTTTTTTTTGTTTTATTTGAGCCATTTTATTTTGGGTACTTGATTCTTTGACAGGTATGTTGTAGATAGTGTTCTTGTTTTTGTATGCTCAGGTCTTAAAATAGAACCTTATACCTAGAATATATGTTTCAAATATTTTGTTTGAAATGAATTATATTCACATGTTTTTCTAAGACTTAATTCTATTAAGCTTTTGTGAGATTGTCAACTGAAGATGAAATCTGCTTTAGAAAACAATGAGATTAATTAAATATTTTAGATCATTTAAAAAACACTTAGTTTGGGGGTGGCTAGGTGGCACAGTGGATAAAGCACCAGCCCTGGAGTCAGGAGTACCTGGGTTCAAATCTGGTCTCAGACCCTTAATAATTACCTAGCTCCATGTTCTTGGGCAAGCCACTTAACCCCATTGCCTTGCAAAAACTAAAAACAACAACAACAAAAAACCACTTAGTTCCTATTCATGATATAACATGCTCTTTTTTTTTGTAATGTGATTTTACAATTTGAGTCCCTAAAACATCCATAAAATTAGTTTTTAAAATCACTACATTCACTTAGATTTTACTTGGTTTTCCATAATTTGCATGAGTATTATACCTCCTTAGTATTGTCTTCCCTATATCCATGTCCTTTTTACTATCCTCCTACACCAGTGAGAAAATTCACCTGTAGCCAACAGTCAGATGGCCTTCTCAAATTTTTGTGACTGACAAGAAGTGGTTAGAATGTACAGGACAGGATATTTCCATGGTTTATTAATCTCTTTGTGCAATTTTTATTTTCTCATCATGTCTAAACCAGGACTAAGCTTTGTTTCTTTTAAAAATTTAAAAAACAATAACATTGGAATTTCCTTCCCTTTTAGTATTTACTAAAGTATATTATCTATTGTAATAAGCTAAAATAAGCATATTTTCTTGAAGAATTAAAAAATATTGGGGGCGGCTAAGAGGTGCAGTGGATAAAGCACCGACCCTGGAGTCAGGAGGACCTGAGTTCAAATTTGACCTCAAACACCTAATAATTACCTTGGGCAAGCCACTTAGCAAAAACAAACAAAAAAAAAGAATTAAAAAATATTTCAAGTTAAACAGATATTTACACTTAATGAACACAAGGGATTAAAAACTTTGAAGGGTTAATGAGGAAGCTGGTATTCAGTGAAACTCATTTATGATAATTACATCTAATTTTCTGCTTCAATACTCCCACATAATACTTTGCTATGAGTAAGAGATACTTGGGGATATGAAGAAGGGTGAGGATGCCTCTTGCCACAAATGTTAGCTCCCTTTCCATAGCCATGAAACTGTTCTGGGTAGAAATATCCCTTTGAACTCAGAAAAAGTTATACTTAATAAAAATTTCAAAAGTAATTAGTAACAATATGCCTACATGCCTTAAATAGTGTCGTAAATTTTAAGATACCTTAACAAAATTAATTTGTACCAATGTCTTTTTATTTTATTCGTGAGGTAATTGGAGTTAGTGACCTACCCAGGGTCACATAGCTAGTAAGTTTTAAGTGTCCGAGGTTGCATTTGAATTCAGCTCTTCCTCACTCTAGGACTAGTGGTCTGTCCACTGTGCCACCTAGCTGCCCCCAATACCTTTTTAATTAATTTAAATTAATTTCATTAATTTCATTAATCATAGAGCTGACTGTATGGCTTGAAATTTGGGCTAACTTTCAGAAAGACATAAAATGTTCATTTTTTTAAACACACAAACACACACACACAAACACACACACACACAAACACTCAGACACATATCATAAAATACATGCCCACATGACAATACCAATATTTGCTCCATAAACTGTGACTATAGCTATCTAGAAGTAACAATTATTTTAGGTTCTCCTGGATACTGGATAGGCTCCAATTTCCTAAATCATTGCTCTTCAGAATGGGTCCCATTGACCAATTACTTATCCAGTGTTACTCTCTACAGAATTGTTAAGGTCATTTTTCAAAATTGTGGTAAAACAGGTGAGATAAGATCAAGGGTTACTGTATTAAAAACATAACCTGGGCAAGTTTGTGCATTCAGCAACACAGTTTTGCCAGTGATTAAGTAACTATTTAAGTTCATACACTATTCCATAATATTGATTTTATTATTTTGACATTTGGTACTTCTCTCTTGATATGGCCTGTTAATTTAAGGTAACTAGGATAGTTTTCTGAAAGACTGTAAATATACCTCTGAAAGTCTGCAACTTTCTTGTAGGAAGAAAAATCTTCCCCAAGAAAAAAGAAACACACATAACATTAAAATAAAACAAATTAGTAGCATATAACTTCCCAATTTTAAAGAATCATTGACCATATTTTTTTCTTTGAATGATAGATATACAAACACTCTCATTAATGTGATAATGGGATTTATATTTGAGAGAATCTATAAGTAACCTAAAATTTTAATTTTCATTAAGAGAATTAATGCATGCATATACCAAAATCACACTATGCTAACATATGTTTAGGGGGAAAAAAACTACAAAGAAAAACAGAAAAAAGTAAATTTATTGCAAAATACAGTTCTTCCTTCCCGCTCTATCACTGGCTATTTGCTCCCACAGAAATCTGTTTTTAAGGATTGAAACACTAGAAGTACAGAAAATAATCATTGTATAAGTTACTAAGTATTAGCTTATTAATTCTTAGACAACTTAAATTCTGAAATTTCTGACATGCATACAATTATAATTTTAGTCATGATACTGTCTTCAAAATTGCATTTGTTTTAACCTAGAATATAAATAGCATTTCTGAGAGATAACAAGAAATGATATTCAGGTAGTTTTTAAATGAGTGAAAATTATCTCAGGACTCCTTTGTCTCTCAGACTTGTGCACAATTTTTTTTAACCCTGAATTTTGACAATGGCTTCCCCTTAATTGAAGCAGAAATACGTCTTTGAAACATAAACTTTTATGTTCACATATTTGAAAGTCAGAAGGCTGTGGATGATTGATAATAAACGTGACTTGAAATCAGGAAGACCTGGGTTCAAATTTGATCTCTGACATTTACTACTAGTGCAAGATATGAAGCCCCTTTCCCCAGTCACATGAATGAAAATGAGTTAAATATGATGTTTGATCTGCCTTGGGGGGGGGGGCGCTCCCACACCACCAAAATCATTGATCTTTTATACAGTGATGATTAGACTTCCATTTTTGTTCCTTCCCTAAAACAATTTTGAGGCCAGTATAGTATAGAAAGTAAAGCTGAGAATAAGTTAATCTTGCAGCAGTTACCTTTTTTCTCTTTACTCAGAAAGCTTTCTCCACAAAACTCCCTTCTCACTACATTCCTGCCAGTACCACCAACTTTTCTCAGAGTCACTGTGCAAATCAGAGACAGAAGTGCTTTTGGAAATGTCTTTAGTGTAATTTGAGTTTTAATCATGTCATTTATTATATCTTACCTTTGTTATTTAAAA
Organism: Macrotis lagotis; assembly: GCF_037893015.1. Lineage (NCBI taxonomy): Eukaryota > Metazoa > Chordata > Mammalia > Peramelemorphia > Peramelidae > Macrotis > Macrotis lagotis. The sequence goes on along the minus strand of NC_133666.1, from coordinate 441,912,785 downwards.
ATGTTATTTCAAATGTATAACATTTATAACATCATATGTAAGACATCGAGTATTATGTGCAATAGAAGAAATATATTGATTTCTCTCTTCTGCTCCATTTTCATTTTAAGGAACACATAGGCTGGAAATTGCTACTGAGGAGAAAATGAGTCAATAGAAACAAAAAAAAGGCAAAGCAGGTACCCTATTCACTAACACTAACTAAATGACAAAGAGAAACCTTTTTTTCCTAAAGAGAAAACCACCTCCAAGACATTCACAGTTTTTATCCACACTTAAAATATACCTAATAATAAATCTCTCAACAAATATTTGTTTAAAATATCTGTGCTTTCTTCTTGATTAAAATTGAGTTTTACAATTGAATTTTCTTGAAGCATAATTATGTTTAGAATTTTAAAAAATATTTACTTGAATGAATTTACAAACATGTCAGTTTTAAAAAACTTCAAAATTGGTTTTGCTTTCATTTCTCTGACTATGGTAAGAATATTTTAATAATCTCGATTTTTTTATCTTATTTTGCATTTATACAATGCCTTGTAAATAGAGGGATTTAACAAATTTAATAAATGATCCACACTATTTTCTAATGACAAAAATTCAGAATTGTGAATATATAAGATAGAGAATAACACTTATTTCAAGCAATCTCAGCTCTTTGGGGTAAGATGCTTGAAGCTGACTTTTGATTTTAAAGCCACAGAATCCACTGAAGAATACTGGCAATTATTACATAAGGGATTAAACCTGTGATTTCATTGGTATAAAGAACTGTCTGGAAAGGAAACTCCTTCTACTATATAGCTATATTCATGTTCTCTACAATATATAGTCTTAGAGAGTTGTCTAGGACTGAGAAGGTTAAGATCACACAGCCAGCATATGTCAAAGTTAAGACTTGAACACAGATCTTCCTGGTCCCAGGATAGCTTCAATATTCCTCTTTTCTTCTTCAACTTCTTTTCATGGATATTAAATTCTTACATTTATATTTAACTTAATCAGAATGAGAGAATTCACTCATAATCAAACTTAAAATTTTACATTTCATTATCCTTGACAATCTTTTCATTTCTCAGGTATCTCTATTTATAGAAAAGATACAAATATATAAGATTGCATAAAATATTCCAGGTGAATCATTTGCTTGTTTTGTATTAAAACATAGGAAAGAAAGACAATGTGTTGAGTAAAGTACAAAAAGGGAATAACTGATAATCTTTTAAAATTAAAATAACTGAATCAAGTCTTGGAGAAATTTATCTTTTGTTAAGAGAGAAATATGGGAGGGGGAAGAGAGAGAGAGAGAGAGAGAGAGAGAGAGAGAGAGAGAGAGAGAGAGAGAGAGAGAGAGAGAGAAACATTCTAACAAAAAATTGCAAGTTACAATCCCTATGAAAAACTCTTAGTCATTTAAAATTGTCACTAGGATCATTAATTTAGAGTTGGAAAGATCAACTCCAAACCCCTCATTTTGAAGCTGAGGAAACTGAGACCCAGAGAAATTATGGCTTAATAATAATAATAATACTATTAGCTCACACATACATTGCATTATATTTGCAAAGCACTTTGCAGACATTTGATTTCATTGACCACCTAAAGGTATCATGGGCTAATTAACAATCAGATTTAGAACCCAGTCTTCTGACTCCAAATTGTATGCTCTTCCTCATAATCTCCTCTGCCTCCCACTTTATTTCTTTATGCATGTTTTTGCTAATGTCCTAAATTTGGGCTCCAGATGATCTAAAAACTCAAGTCCCTCTTCATCCTGCCGATCACTGCAACAGCCTACAGAGCCAGCTACAGATCCTTTTCCTTCATAGTTATATGGAAGGACATAGTCTTTAGAATACTTATGCTCTTCATCCTGTCCACAGTGATACACCTTCTGTAGATGAAGAAAACACATTTTATTATTATTTTTTAAAAACACCTAAACATATTCACATAAAAATAATTTCTTTGATTTACCTTTTATTGTTTAATTTTTAATCAGAGTGTGTCCTCTAATGGATTCCTACATATAAAAAATGCACATGATTGGTCTAAATTATATTCATACTCAAAATAAATATTTAGCAAATAAATGTTTCTAGGTATAAAATAAATTAAAGATCTATTATAAAACTCATTTTCATTTTTCTAATCAAACCCACAAATATTTGAGGTTTTTATTCGTTGACTAAATAAGGACTTCATTATCCAGGGCAGATTATGTGGTCTGGGATATTTACATGGAGTGACAAAGCTATAATATGTGAATGCTTTAAACTGGATAATGTTACATTGGGTAAAAATCTGTACATTAATCAAAAGTAAAAGTGAAGAATCAAAATAATCTTGCCATTAACCATCTAGTTAATATAAGCTGAAATCAAATGTTGTTCTGAGTTCCCTATCCATCACTGAATATAGTTAGTAGCCAGATATAGTAGAGTCACAAACTTTGTGCTTTAAAGTCAAATGTTTATCTCTTTAAATTTTATTTCATTTTATGTTATTTTAGATTTTTGCAAGGCATTGGGGTTAAGTGACTTGTCCAAGGTCATACAGCTAGGTAATTATTAAGCATCTGAGGTCATATTTTAACTCAGGTCCTGCTGACTCCAGGGCCGGTGCACTATTCATTGTGCCATCTGACTGCCCCCTCAAATGTTTATCCTAAATACATCAAACACATTTACAATTTAGGAGAGGCTCATCACTATATAAACCTTATTTAATTTCATGTTATTGATAATATTAAAGCAAGAAAGATGTCAACTGTTTATCCCTCGCTAAAACATATACTACATATAATTCTATTGGACACCTTTGTCTAGGACCTAAAATGGTGTTGATAACAGATTTCATTGAAAATAAATCAAGGAAATCATAAGTTTTGAACTATAAAATCAAATGAAACTTGGCAAAATACTGTTGAGAGTAACGGGTTGACTAGCAGCATCAAATTCACTGAAAAATTGCTATGACAAAAAAAAACACACACACACACATACAAGTGAACTTGGGATAATAGAAACTTACTTCACCAAGACGAGGTTGTGTAAAACTGTGCCAATCAGTGTATGCATATCTTCCATTATCTACCAGTCCCTGTCCTGATCCTTTGTATGATTCCAATGTTTGATGTCCTCCACTTTTGGTTGAGTCCAAGGTATAACCTTTGACCATTTCAAAACTTTGTTGTCCACCAGTTTTGGTTCCCTGTCCACCAAGTGTCCCAGTGGAGATAATTTGCTCAGAAATGTTTGTAGTTTGTGTAGGGAGCCTAATATTTGCTTCCTGAAGATAAAATTTTAAAAGAACATAAAATAGCAATAGTTTGTTTTCATATAGTCATTGTTTTCATAAATTTTCATATATTTCCAATAGTCATTGTTTTCATATATTTTCATTTATTATTTTATATCCACTTATGTAAAATCATGAGAGTCAGACATTATTGTCTTAGGTTTCTGTTTAAAATCCTAATCTGAAATGATAAATAAATCCTGAATCGCCCAGTAAAATTACAATTTTGTATTTTATTATTATTTACATATATTTAAAGGATTTCATATTATGTCTATAAAGGCAAAGATGTTTACTTAAAGTTAAGTTATTATTCTTTTTCTTAATACTGCAAATATTTTAATGGCTATTATTGAACATACACATTGATTTTTTTAACTTCAAACTGCAAGTTAAATAGATGTTTAAAATATACAGAGATAATACAACAAAAGCGAACTTGCTTTAAATGTACCTCACAACTAGAACCAGTATTTTTTAAATTTTTATTTTTTAACATAGCTTTATTGTTGAGCTGCACAAACATACTTAATAATTTGTTCTTTACAGCAGGAGATTAGGAAATAAAAAAGATACTTCCACATCAAAGAAATAAAAAGACTGTGCATGATTAAATGCCAAACAAAAGAGAGAATACCAAAATACTCTGATGGTAAGGCATCATTAAAAAAAGGGAAAGAAAAAAGCTTGAGATGCCCATTAACTCTCTAAGTTTTAAGGAAGCTGGGCTTTTGACCAAATAGCTTAAAAGTCAGCAAAATAGGGATTGGTGATGGAAACTCTAGTGTATGGATAAATTATCATTTTTTAAACAATATACTGGATCACAAAAGCAGCAAGAGGGTAGAATGTTAGCTCTAATAATGTCTTCAATGTAAAATCTCAAAATAAAGTAATTAGAAGGCAGACAATATAGAAATTACAGCAGATTCCATAAGATAAGAAGGCAGAAAAATTCCACTCCCATACAAGGTTAAAAAAAAAAAAGAAAATTCATTAACAATAGAAAATTTTAACATAAAGAGCTTTCACTCAGTGTTACTTTCTCAAACAAGCCTATATACCTGAAGACATGAAGACAAGTCACCGCCTTAGTTTTATTCCCAGGGACCTGGATGAAAGAATCTCCCCAAAGTGTGATACATCTGACTAAAATACTTCCCCTCTTCTTGCCACTTCTCACAAGAAATAATAGACATTGATTCTGACCAGTCATGTAAAGCAAAGGAAGACAAGGCAATGACGGAATAACTTATAATGACAGCATCCTATATCATAGTACTAGAGCAGAACAACATTGAACCTAATAAAAAAAAGACTGGAAAACCACTGGGGACCAGTTCTCTGTTCTATGAGGTTACTTATGGCAGGGACCCCAAACAGATAACCTTATATTTCCCAATATATAGAACCTGGAATTCCTCAGGAGCCCAGCCTGCAAAGGTGTGGAAGGAGGGACCAAAGAGTAAGTGAAAGGGAGAAAAAAAAAGACAACATAAATTTTAAGAGCCCATGCCTCAATAAAAGTCACACAACCAGATTAACCAACAAAGAAGACCATTAAAAGAAAAGCAAGAATAAGTAAAATCTCAAAAAGAAAATAAAAATCTTTAAACAAATACTATAATAAGAAAAAAAGGAAAATTGTTGTTACTTAATAAAAACAGAATGCTGTGGATTCAGAATTACATCAGTTTTGGAAGTATCTCAGAAGCTACCTATTCTAAACATTAATTACCAACAAGTGATTACCCAACTTCTACTTTTAGTCTTTCCTGAGGTAGAAAGAAAGCATCATTGGATTTTTGGATAGTTATAATTGTTAAGAAATTTGTCATTACATGAAGCTTAACTTCATTTTTTGGTGATTTCTCCTTTTTTCTACTCTCTGGGTTGGCCAAACAAAATAAATTTAATCCCTCTCCTATATAAGAACCTAAAGTAATTGAAAGAAACTATCACTTTTACCTGAACCTTCTCTTCCCTGACTAAACAAACCTAAGTACTTTAGTTCATTTACTCTTTCATTTTGAATGACTTGCAAATTATAGCCCTGGGTAATTCACCTCAAGCTGTTCTTTCTTTCCTACAAAATTTTGTGGGAACCTTATTGGTCTTTTCTCATTACTCATTCCTCTTGATCTTCCTGTAGCATTTGACATTGATGACCATCCCATTTCTTGCAAGCTCTCTCCTCATAGGTTTTTTGGTTGGTTCAGCTTGGTTATTATATGTGTTATCCAAAGGTAAAGATTTTATATATACATACATACATATACATATGTGTGTGTGTGTGTATATATATATATATATATATATATGCCTCATTGTCCCTTATCCCATATATACATATATATTTCAAACTGAATGAATTATATTCTTTTAGATTATTCAAATAATTCCTCTCCTCCATAACAATAATTGAGTAAGAATCAGCATATATGTATATATATATCAATGAATATATCTATGTCTTCTATAAATCATATTTAAAATTATATATATATATATATTACATATAACATATACACACATATGCACACTGATAGGAAAATATGCAACATTATGTTATGAAGATAGATATACATAGACTAGAGATGTAATAAAAAGTTATGAAATACTTACCATCACTTCTTCTCCTGGGGCTTCTGTGTTTGATACAATTAAATTCTGTTGAGCTATATCTTCTGGAAAGCATTTTTGTACTGTCTTCTTAGTGGTAACACAGAAACATGCAAATAGGACACCTAAAACAAAGTACTTGAGTTAAACATCCAATTTCCCTAAATTTTTATTGGATGGCCTTCTGGGGGTTGCCACAAGGTTCTTAGCTTATTGGTATAATTGTAAATTCTTTTCAAGAACTTTGTTATCTCTTACAACTTGAGTAGCCAAAAACAAATCTCTTATTGGTACACATTAGGAAAGAAAGTCATTAACTTTATAAAAAGATGTTAAATTAATTCATATATTTTATCTCCATAAAACAATGATTGTCACATAACCAAAATATCATTAGAAAGCTAAATAAAAACAATGTAAAATTAGAACGTGGATTTATTAATACTGTTCATTGGCAATGTACCCAATTAGATCCTTGACATGCTACCAAAACAAATACTGGAACCAAGAAATGAGAAATTTTGGCATCTATGTCCAGTACTATTTGATGGACACTTTAAAGGTCATACATATGTCAGGAAGTTAAAAGAACAGTAGCAAGTCATAGCTTCCTCTATGGGAGATTTATGGGAAGACAAGGGAGGAAAAATCATATAAGAAAAGGAATAGTGGAGTTGTGATTGATACTGTTAGGAGAATCCACACAAATAACAACATAGGTCTTTCAAGCATGAGATTTGTTTCTAACTTATTGAGTTACTATGCTATTTTCAGAAATAGAAACCATCTCTTCTCTATTAAATCTCCTTTGAGAAGACCAAGACCCCCCAAGGTCACATTGGTCATACTAAAATGAAGAGAGAAAACTGGATTCCAAGTGCTTTGACCTCAAATCTATTCCCCTACTACTATCGCATGTCCTCCTTTGGGAACATTTGAGTTAGAAGAACTATCTCCACCTTCTGCTTCATCAGTTAAGTTCCCTTAACTCCTTAGCTCTCTAAGTTCTCAGTCAGTTACAAGTATTTAAAAATAAGATAATAATAAAACAATATACATTCCAAAAGACTTAGAGAAGTGATTTCAACTTTTTTGTCTAAAATTATGTAGAGAGCTATAAATTCTAGGCTTTGAAGGTATTCATTGCATCAAATTAATCTTGAGATTAAACTATTAGTAATTTAAATAATAGCTGATCTTTTAGTGTGCTTTAGAGTTTGTAAAGTGATCACATAAATACAGGCTGACTTAAAACCCAGGTCTTCCTCATTCCAGGTTTAGGGACTACTACTCCATGCTACTGCCTCCAAAACAAATCATTAGTTTATTACATAATGACTAAGAAATAAATCAATTTTTTAAAAAATCAAATATAGACATGATCTGAATATCCAACTATACTATAAAACTCCCTGGAGGAACTATCTTCTGTTTCTTTTCTACTTTCCCACATTCCTCTCTAACATCCATCAATCATACTCCATTGTACATAAGAAATGAAAGGTATAAGGGACAATGAGGCGTATTGAAGCACTGCCCTAAAGCCACATAGCATCCTATTCAAGATAAAGAAGTCAACACTTATAATTTCATTATTTATTACTTAGACCTTGAAATTATTTCCAAAAGAGTAGTTTTCAAAGTATCTGATTTCTACCTATTTAGTGACACCATTAAAGTGGGAGTTTCTTTATTTTTAAAGTGGGTCACACAATAAGAAATCTGCATTTTTCAAGTTGGATAAATTTAACTTATTGTATTTAGCTTTACTTACAATTGATAATAACCTAAGTGAACCACCAAGGTTCCTAGAAGCAGTAAGTTAATGACAGCAACAGGCAACTGGATGTTAGTGTCTACTTACTTATTATATGCTTCCTAATCAAGTTAAAGTCATGATAAAAGTCTCAGGTAGGTTCTAGGGTGAAATAAGATGCATTTGGCTAATGCTTTAGGGTCAAACAAATTTAGAATGGCTGATGGGGCAACAGTTGTTGGAAGTTTAAATACTTAAATAGAAAATATACAAGACAGAATCAGCATGGAGCAGTGGAAAGAAAGAGAACTGGATTTGGAGTCAGAAGACCTAAGGTTCAAATCTATCACTCCCTATGCTACTATAGACAAGTGACTAAACCACTATGGACCTCAATTTCTTCATATGTAAAGTGAGAATTGCATTATTTCACCTGTAATAACCTTTTCAGATTTAAATCTATGATCCTATGATTCTGTAGCAGAATAGTGAGCCACAGGCTAGATCCTTGCATTTAATTTTATTTTAAGAAGTCCATTTCTGAATAGCCTTGGTTCTAAGTTTCTACTATGGATAGTAAAATATAGGTTCAAGTAGTAGACTCAGGAATTTATTTCTTTCTTTTCCCCTAAAGGAGATCAATGTGTTAAACCTAAAACTGGGGTCAGGAGGTTTTCTGTGTGACTTATTTTTGATAGTGTAAGATGCAAATGATCCCCAAAAAATGACAGTCAAAATTGGCTGAAGCTTCAGACTAAGAAAAGAACAAAGGCAGCTTTAAAAAAATTTTATTTAAAGCAATGGGGTTTTGAGTGACTTGTCCAAGGTCACACAGCTAGGCAATTATTAAGTGTCTGAGGTCTGATTTGAACTCAGATCCTCCTGACTCCAGGGCTGGTGCTCTATACATTGTGCCACCTAGCTGCCCCACCAAAGGAAGCTTTAAATTAAGCTAATCTCCAACCATTTCCCTCTGGTAGGTATTGTCCAACCCCAATTTCTTCATCTATAAAATGATGGCAGCATGAAATCTAAGTCTTCATCTAATTCTATAATTCTGTTTATATAAAAGTTCATAAATGGAATGGTCATGAAATGGTATTGGTGATCATAAAAAAAATCACACTTAATTTAATATGGAAAGGCAAGGTAAATAATTTTACTTACATAGTAGCAGTGCAGAACCTAGCACCATTGCAAGGATAGCCCATTTTCCAAGATGTATATTTGAAGGTGATACATCTCTCACTCGACCAGAAGGTATCATTTTACAATCACTTGGTAAAGTGCAATCACACAATCTGACTTGTAACTGAGTTATTTCACCAAAACCATGCCGATCATTTACTCTAATGGGCACTGAATAAAAATTACTCCTGAGATCTTCCTTTGGATGAATTACTGCAGATGTATCTGGGAAAAGAGAAGTGTTGACCTAACATTAACAAGACCTTTCATGCAAGTTAATAACCACTTTATATATTTTGATATAAACTCTAAGGAAAAAAGAAAAGTCAGATGGGTATTTTTATTTGGCGTTATTTTAACTAAAATCAAAATAACATATTCTTTTAACTTTTGGAGAAAAGTTCAATTTCTACCTGATGTTAGTGTTTAGACATTAGCAAAATAAACAAATTAAATATTTCTGTATAGACATTAACAGTTTTTGCTCTTAAAAGTCTTATTCTTTAAAAGATTTGCAGAGTAGAGAAGTCTGAGCAGTGCTTTTTAAATAACACTTGTTTATCTGTTCAAAATAGCTGATATTGTTACAAACTAATATTAAAACATTTATTAAAATAACAAAGCATAAAAATTTTAGTGGATTACAAGTAGAGATATTGCACATCTTTACATACCAGATCTTCTTCGTATTGTCCAAAATTTATTAGACTGATTATCCAATACAAAGTCAAAAGGTGGACCATTTGTTGGTCCATCATGATCTACAGCTTCTATTATACCACCTTCATCCCCATGTCGGCAAATCGTCACATTTTTCTTAATTATTGGCTTATTATCATTGTCATCTTCCAAGCGTACTACCAGTGTTCCAGTGCATGATCTGCCAGCTAAACAGAAGCATAATAACCCTTGGATTAAAACTGATTGATGTTTAGTTCATCATTGGTACATTAAAGTAACAGGTAAACAATTGGAATAGCTAGGTAGAAAAAAACACTGGACCTAGAATCAGAAAGACCTAAGTTCAACTCCTTTCTCAGACATTGCTAGCTATTTGCTTCAATTTCCTCCTGTAAAATGGGGATAATAATCCTAGAGTTGTAAGAATCCAATGAGATAATATTTGCAAATTTCTTAGTTCAGTGCTTGGGATCAATATGAATATTATTTATTATAAAGGAATAGTGTGCCACTCATTGGTTCCTTGACCTTCCACAAAAAAAAAAAAAAAAAACACACCTAATCTCTTTTGGGACTTTAATTTGAGGATAGGATGAGTCAACTAACTATAAAATAAGGAGTAGATCTGATGATTTTTTTTAGGTTTTTTTTTTTGCCAAAGTAAATGGGGTTAAGTGACTTGCCCAAGGCCACACAGCTAGTTAATTATTAAGTGCCTGAGGCTGGATTTGAACCCATGTACTCCTGACTCAAGGGCTGGTGCTCTATCCATTGTGCCACCTAACCTCCCTAATAAAAAGTTATTTAAAAAATCCCTAAAAATTAGTGACAACTCAAAGTTAATTCAAAATTACTTTTTTGTTTTCCTTTTTAATTGTTTTAAATGTTTCCTCATTAAATATCCTAAATTTGCTTCATTTTTAAGTATATTTTATTGTTGCTATTCCTGAATGCTAAATCAATTACAATAAATTTATAATGAGGAGATGGGACTAAATCATCTTGATTTCTTCTACTCCTCCAAATCTAATATCTAGAAACATATTCTTTATTTATATTTCAAATATCTGTTTAGCTAACAGAGTTGAACTAGATCAGACTATTGATAAATAAAATTACTTACATATAACAATAGTGAACTTTTTCATATATTTGTGATCAAAACAAATGAACACATTAACCCTTAATTTTGGGAACTTAATAAATATAGGTAAAACTGATTAACTTACTATTCTTCCTTATTTGGAAAATAATAATCTATATATATATATATATATATGTAATAATACATCTTTTATTTTGAATATATTATAAAAGTCACTGCTTTTAATTCTATATGACCATTCATGTTCAGGTTGAATCTCAAAATCAAAATTGTAGAAGTAAATATTTAGAGAATATTTCATATTTAATAAAATAAAGTCCTTTTTTCATGATTTTAATTAATGAAATATTAGGAAACCACTATACTTATTTAAGATATTTTTCTGTTCAAATTTATTTTATTTTAAAGTAGAAAACCCTATCAAATATACTAATCGTGAATTGCATGGTAATATAACATATCTTATTGAGTTTTCTTATGAATTTTGGGGTCCTCTCTTTTGACATATTTTTGGTAATAATAGATATTAGTAAGATGATAAAAGTATCAAATATGAATACAAATATGTGTGAATATACTTTAGATAAAAGTCATGAAGTATACTTTATATACTTAGTTGCAGTATAATGAAAAACTGGTAAATCTCATGAATCCCTACATAAATTCTCTATTTTTTAAAATCAAGTTCATTCTATAAACAGGAACCCCAGAAAATTATTTATCATGGATCTGAATATCCTAGGGCATCCCCTGCTTTTGTACTTAATACATGTTTAAAATATTTGTTGAAATAATTTGATTGAGATTTTCCCTCCCTGTCTTATTAAAAAGGCTTCAAAATCTCTAGAATTATAGTTTGGGCCAGTAAAACTTGGATTATTATAAGTCAATGAGAAAGGCAATTATAACAAACCTATAACCATACCTCAATGTTAACTGTCCAGAAAAAAGTAATGATTCCATATCACAACAGTTTAAGTTTAAGATGTATATGTATATATGTATAATGTCTATGATCAAAATAAATACAAAAAACTAGGGAATTCCTAAAAAATTTTACTGATACATTGGATCTGGGTAAATTGATGTAGGCAATAAATACTGTAATGAAGTCAAATCACCAAGTCCACATAAGCATATCCCAGAGAACTAAGAGAATTAATATATAGTAGTAGAAGTAGCAGTTGTGGTGTAGTAGTAGTAGTGGTAGTGGTAGTAGTAGTGGTAGTGGTAGTGGTAGTAGTAGTAGTAGTAGCAGTAGGAGTAGGAGTAGTAATAGCAGTAGTAGTAAGAGTAGCAGCAGCAGCAGCACTATTTCTAGTATTAGTAGTAGCAGTAGTCCTAGTAGTCTTAGTAGTTGTAATAGTGGTAGTAGCAGCAGTAGCTGATATCTATGTACTACTTCAAAAACAGACACATTTCTTGCCAAGCCACTTTTCATGATTTTTGAAAAATAAAGAACAGGAGGGGTGCTATAGGGCTGCAAAAAGGTGAGACAAAGATTTTAAGAAAGACAAATAACATGAAGTCTTGAGATTATCTCACCTTAAAAGCATGATCTTGATTCATGGGGGAATTCAAAATAAAGGGAAAATGCTCAAATTTGTTCTTAAAGGGATAGTTTGTAAGATTTTAGAAAATGAAACAATGAAGATCATAACTTCTTTAATAACAAGTTAGGCCAGATTGTCATTTTCTTTTCTGACAGTTTTTGATGCCTATTGATCAAGAAAATATTTTAGACTGTAATTTGCCTAGATTTCAGCAATGCATTTGACAAAATTTCTCTCTTTTTTATAAGTTTTTTCCAAGGCAAATGGGGTTAAGTGGCTTGCCCAAGGCCACACAGATAGGTAATTATTAAGTGTCTGAGACCAGATTTGAACCCAGGTATTCCTGAATCCAGGGCCTGTGCTTTATCCACTGCACCACCTAGCTGCCCCTTATCCACTGTGTCACCTAGCCACCCCTTACCCACTGTGCCACCTAGCCACCCCTTATCCACTGTGCCACCTAGCCGCCCCTAAAATTTCTTTATTCTAACCTTTAGAACAAGATAGAAGGATGTAAACAAGATTAAGATAGTACAGTTAGTTCCATTTAGTTTGAATGACCAATGAGTAATGATCAATTAATGATCAAATGATATGTTGGAGAGTAATCTCTGTGGAACATTTCAGTAATCTCTCCTTTTCTCATGCTTTTCAACATTTTTATAAATAACCTGGTTTAAACCATTCAATGGAATGCTTTTAAATTTGGCTGATCGTGCAAAGCTGTGTCAAAGATAACATATTAAATAACAGCATCCAAAAATATTTCTTTGAACAAAGAATGGATCAAATGAAAAAGACTTATTTTATTTTTTCTTAATTTTTATTTATTTAAGGCAATGGGATTAAGTCCTTGCCTAAGGTCACATAGCTAGGCAATTCTTAAGTGCCTGAGACCAATTTTGAACTCATGTCCTCCTGACTCCAGGGCCAGTGCTCTATCTACTGGCCTATGTAGCTGCCTCCAAAAAGACTTATTATAAACCCCCACTATTTGGGTTCAAAAGATATTTCGCAAATTCAATGTGGGGGGTCATGAAAATGTACAATATGAGTCAAGAGTATGACATGGTAGCTTTAAAAAGCTAAAATAATTTTAGGCTTTATTAAGGGTATCATACTTCTATAATGAGATATATGATCTCAGACCACATTTGGATTCTATTTCACTTTGAGACAATAATGTTTTAGGAAGAACATTGATGATCTTTTAAAAGAAGAAGGGTAGAATGAAAAGGGGACTAGAGACCTTGCTAAACAATTCTCAATTAAAGGGGATGTATGGCTTAGAAAAGAGAAACTTTAAATGGTATATGATAATTACCTCCAATTACTAGAAGAAAGATTAAGTTGAATAATAATAATAACACAAATTCTATAGTGCTTTTAGATTTAGAAAACATTATTCTCACAACAAGGGTATGAACAAGTGTTATTATTGCATTTGAAAGATAAGGAAAATGAAACTCAGAAAGATAAACTATCCTTTCCAGAGTCAAACAAGTATAAAGTGTCAGTACCAGGATTTGTAGAACCCTTACCCCACATCCATACTCCCATTATGAGTTAAATTGTTAAATTGTTCTATTAAGCAGAATTTAGATAGAGATTGCAAAAAAAGAGCATATTTAGACTCCCCAATGAGGAAAAATCTTGCTTTACGTTAGAATTGTCTCCAAAATGAAATAAGTTGCCATAGGAAATAGTTCTGACAATATAGTTCTGTAATAATTATATTTATCATGTATTATACTCACCACTATCCATTGCAAGCACTGTGACATTGTATTGATCATTTTTTACAAATGTTGACTCTCTATCCAAGACTTTAGTGGTTTTCAAGTTCCCTGTTTTTTCATCAATTTGAAACCAATTATCTTCATCAGTCAACTTCTGATACCTAATTAACAGTGAAATGTTCCAAGATTCACCATTATAGGAAATACATGCCCCCTTTCCCACATCCCCAACTAAAATATATATGAAATCAAAAATAAATATGACTAAAATGTTGCATACCTCAAGCCCTCACTACTGAGAGTTTCTGGGTCCCGAGCTTTGTATCCAAATATTTCTTTCCCAGACACCATGCCATCTTTAGCTTCTATAACTGTTACAGGAGGCTGGCATTCAGGTCCCTCATCAGCATTTTTGACATTGACAGTGACTGAAGTTGTGCAAGTTGTAATGCCTCTGGAGCTTGTTCCTTTAGAGAATTCAGCTTCATTAACTACACCAACTTGTAAAATAACTTGGCGAGTGGTTTCATAATCCAATGGCTGTTCAATGAAATGTATTTTGTTAGCTAATAGAAAATAATATATAATTTTGACAATATATATATATATATATATAATTTGAGAAAAATATATAATTTGACAAAGAAAAAAGAAAAATATGGAGTTAGATCCCAAAATATGCTTAAAATAAAAGGTAGGCTAACTAGATGCTAATTGATCACTTTCAAAATATTTTCCAATGTAAGCTTATGCAAAGCTTTAGGCAAAGGTTTCCTGTGTTACTTATATGTGACTGATAAACAACAGTCTTCTTTTTTTTAACTGTTCTTAAATCACAAGTGGAAATGCTGAAGAATGATAGAACACAGCCAGCTGAATAGTCTCACATTCAACATTATAATGCTTCCCCCTTTTATTTCCATGCAAGAGGCACAAATTCTGTTATGAAACAAGTCATTATTTAATTAACTACATAGGTATTTCATATCTATATATATATACATATACATGCACATACACACATACATATATATAAGAATATGTGCACATATTTAACATAATTTAAAATACAATCCAGATTTAGAGCAGAGATGATAAAAACTCATCCTTATTATTGCAATTTATTTACCTTGATGACACATAGGATGCCTGCATTTGTATTAGGATCAGTTGTTATTTGAAATTGTCCATTTTCATTTCCTTTTAGGATAATGTATTTAGCTCTTGAATGAGGAGTGTTGGGTAAATCCTTGTCCTCTATATCCATGCGCAGAATTTCTAAATTGATTTTGTTTTCTTCTACCTCTGTCACATACTGAAAAAAATTATTGTAATTTCATTATTTACATAATTTCTAAGAGTCACATGCTGTTTTCACTCTCTTCCTAGCCTCAGCAAAGGTGTAAAGTTGACAGGTATTTATTAAGTACTATGTGTCAGGCTCAGTTCTAAATGCTGGAATACAAAGAAAGGAAAAAATAATACTCACCTCACAAAGAAGTTGGGGGGTGGAGAAAACAAAGAAAATAAGCAATATAGTTAAGTTGCAAGATATACACAGCATAAAAATGGAGATCATTTCAGAGCCAAGGTGCTACTATTTAGGAAAACTGGGAAAGATGTTTTGCAGAAAATATGAATTTAGCTGAGTCTTGAAGGAATTCAGGAAGCCCGAAAGGCTAAGGTGAGGAGGGAGAAAATTTTAAATATGGGAGACAACCAGTGAAAACACCGAGAGTTGGTACTTGGGAGTGTCTTGAGTAAGAAATATCAAGGAAGCCAATGTCATTGGTAGTAAGGTATAAAAATACTGGAAAGATAGGACTTTAAAGTCAGATTGAGGTTTTATGTTTGATCCTGAAAGAAAAAAGGGAATCATTGGGGATGTATCAAATGGATGTTTGAGTGGTATAACATGATCGGACATTTGCTTTAGGAAGAATTTGATGATGAATGGAGTAGAGAAAGGTTAGAAAGGTTTGAGGTGCAAAAACCAACCACTAAAGATAATGCAATAGTCCAAGCATGCCATTGATGAGGGTCTGTATCAGGGTAGTAACAAAGTCAAAGGAAAAAAGGAACATACATGAGAGATGTTATCAAAATAGAATCAGTAGGACTTAGCAAAGATTGTCAAAGTAGACCATGAGAGTGAGGAGTTGATGATGACACAGAGATGAACTGGAAGATGGTGATATCTTTGAGATAATAAAGACATTTGAAAAAATGTGGAAGGTTTAAAGAAAAGATAATGAATTGTGTTTTGGATAAGTGAAATTTTAGATGTCCATAAGAATCCATTTTAAAGGATCCAAGTAAGCAAATGACTAGAGATCAGGAGAAAAGATTGGGCAGGAAAAAAATAGATCTGAGACTAATCTACATAGAGAAGATCATCAGGTTAAATAGTTTAGGAGAAGACCTAGGACAGTTTTGGAGAGATACCTTCAGTTATTATATGGTCTATCTGAAGATATAGCAAAGGAGATTGTGGAGTGGTAAGACAGATAGAAGGAGAACCAGAAGAGAACAGTATCACAAAAACCTAGGGAGAATAGATGACCAAAGAAAAAACAATGATAAAAGGTGTCAAAAACTACATAGAGGTCAAGAAGGGTGGGGACTGAGAAAAAGCCACAAAAATTAAGGACATAGATATTGAGTTAAGTCAAATATGAAATAGCATTTTATTTTATTATTTATTTAAGACAATGGGGTTAAGAGTGACTTGCCCAAGGTCATACAGCTAGGCAATTATTATTAAGTGTCTGAGGCCTCTTTGAACTCAGGGCCTCCTGACTCCAGGGCCGGTGCTCTATCCACTGTACTACCTAGCTGCCCCAAAATAGTACTCTAGAACTTTATTATGCTTAATTTCCTTTTTTCTTCTCCATCTTAATAAATACTAAAGCCCAGATCACCTTCTACCTCTATGAATCTTCATTAACCATTCCACCCTTTGCTCTCTTTCTTCTCTTGTGAACATAAACTGATATTCCTTTTAAGGGTATGCCACTTTTTCTATATATAAGCTGTCAAAGATTTATGAGGAATGGCGTGGCTAGGTGGCACAGTGGATAGAGCACCGGCCCTGGAGTCAGGAGTACCTACCTGGGTTCAAATCCGGTCTCAGACACTTAATAATTACCTAGCCGTGTGGCCTTGGGCAAGCCACTTAACCCCACTTGCCTTGCAAAAAAAAATTAGGAGGAATGCATGAACATATTATGTAAAATATGTGTGTGTGTATATATAAAGAGAATACATTTATTTGTACAATTATAAAAGAAATATAGACAAGACAAAAACTTCCTAAAAGTGTCATTTTGCATAAATGACTTATTATAATAACTAATTTTACCAGAGAACCAACTAAAAAACTGGTTAAGATGATTAATAACTACAACAGAATTGCAATATATAAAATAAACCTGCATAAGACATCAGAATTTTTATTTACTACTAACAAAGTTCAGCAGGAAGAGATAGAAAAAGAAATTTCATTTAAAATAACTGAAGATAATATAAAATGTTGGGAACATACTTACCAAGATTAACCCAAGGACTATATAAACACAATCATAAAACATTTTTTCACCCAAATACAGTTTTACACTATTGGCAAAATATTAATTACTCCTGGGTAGACCAAGCCACTATAATAAAAATAATTCTACTTAATTCATTTATTAAGTGCCATACCAATCAAACTATCAAAGAATTATTTTATAAGGATAGAAAAAATAGTATCAAAATTGATCTGGAAGAACAAAAGGTCAAAAATTAAGGAAACAATTAAAAAATTGTGAAGTAAGGTAGACAAGTAGTTTCAGATTTCAAACTATTTTGTGATTCTTTCTGGTATTGACTAGGAAATAGTGGTGCATCAATAGAATAGATTAGGTACACAATAAACAATAAATAACCTTATTCATCTAGTGTTTGATAAACACAAAGACTCAATTTAGAACTCATTATCTGACAAAAATTGCTTAGAAAACTAGAAAGCAGTTTGTCAGGAAGAAAGCATAGACAACAGTTCACACTGTATCAAGATAAGATCAAAATGGATTTAGACATAAAGGGTGATATCAGAAGTAAATTAGGGGAGCAATGAAAAATATACCTTTCAGATCTATGATTTAGGGAAGAATTTATTTATTTATTTTTTAGATTTTTTTTTCAAGGCAAATGGGGTTAAGTGGCTTGCCCAAGGCACCACGGCTAGGTAATTATTAAGTGTCTGAGGTCAGATTTGAACCCAGGTACTCCTGACTCCAGGGCCGGTGCTCTATTCACTGCACTACCTAGCCGCCCCTAGGGAAGAATTTATGACCAAACAAGAGACAGAGGAGATTATGGGAAGTAAAATAAATAATTTTGTCTATAAAAAAAATAAAAGACTTTTGCACAAATAAAATAAATGCAACCAAAATTAGAAGGAAAACAGGAAACAGGAAAATTTGCAACTAAATTCTCTGATAAGATCTCAGTTTTCCATATATAAACTCTAAAAGAAGATTGAAGCATACTTTTTTAAACTTTATTTTTATTATTTTATTTTATCTATCTTTTCTTTTGCAATACATCTAAAATAGAAATAAAAACTAAAATAAAATAGCTTATCCTATTTTAAATAATATATTTTCTTGTTTAAAAATTTTGCAGAATTTTATATTGTCAAATATGTTTTGTTTTTAATTATCCAGTCTTACCTCCTATGCTAAACACTTCTCCGCATAGCAAACTTAAATGAAACTAACCCTACTTAATATCACTTAAATTTTAATCCCTCCTCTCTCTCTTTCTTAACACTAAAAGAGATTATGAGCAGTATGAGTAACATTTTACATATGTAAACATATATTTTTATATCCTTATAATAAATAACTTGAATACATATATGCATATATATGTATATGTATATATGTGTGTGTGTGTGTGTGTGTGTGTGTGTGTATGTGTATTTTTTTTCTTTGATAATGAGATTCTAGAATTTGGCACCTATGCAGCTAATGTTAGGATTTTTCTGTCCATGTGCTCTTTGTTTCTAATACATTTGCAAGTAATTTTTATCATGTCATTTGCTAGAATGTATTATTCATAATCTTTGAAGATTTGATGGGTATTTTTTCAGAGACCAATAATTCTTAGATTTTTCATCAACTGTTCTTTTGTAGCTATACTTTTTAATTTGTAGAAATCTAAAATTCTCTAGTTATATCATTAAAGACTTTTTTCTATGTTTATTTTTTCATTTCTGCATATTTTTTTCTGTCTGACAATTCTCTACCCCAGAGGCAACACTACTTCATAAAAATTTTCCAACATCTTTTCCACTTTGTGCATTATTACCTCTTTTTAACTCTCCCTTCTGTAGTCTTCTTTTCATTCTTGTTTTTGTTAACTATATCTATAACTTCCTGTGAATCTAAACCGTTTTGGAAATTTTAAAACGGGTTATTTTGTTAGGCATTGTTTTTGTTTTCCTAGCTTTTCCTTTTACTCCTGGAGATTTTTCCAAACTCTTATATTACTCCATAATAATTAATTATTTTATGAGAAGGAGTTATCCTTTTTATTTGCGCAAGAATTTTAAGTTTTGTTCTTTCTGCTAGTTTTCATGTAGGGATCTTTTTTTGTTGTTATTCTATTATTTTAGGATCTACACTTATTTTATCTTAATTCAATGCAGTGGAGGTATAATTCATCATAATATGGAACTTCATAATCTTGCCCTTAAAGATATGATTTTTAAGAAGTGATAATTTGTCAAATGGCACATGAGTGAATTTTATCTTTAAGTTTTATCTTTATCTTTAAATTTTATCTTTAAAATTCCAAAGGAATTTTCCAATTTGAATTTCAAATCAACACAAAGTAAAATATAATGAGAATTTTGAAGTCAAATGATAACAAAAATGTAACCTTTTGATCCTTGATGATTACTCTTCCCTCCAAATTGTTACCTATCCTGTGTTTTGAGACTTAGCAAATGCTACCTTATGTTGTTTATCCTTGAGCATAATATAGATTGCAAGTTTCTTGAGGAGATGAACCATATAAAATTCTCCTTTGAATCTTTTAAAAAAACTATCTAAACATAATAAATGTTAATGATATTGATAATAATAAATCAAATTAATATTACTAAAAGGCTTATAATAATTGCCTTAATTAGTTTTTCTCATTGGCTGAATATATTATCAAGTAATAATATATAAGTAATGAACTAGAGACAGTATGAATCAAATGAGAACACATATTAAGTCAATAAATCATAGAGTTTCATATAAATGTTAAGTAATATTATTAATAACATTCTCAAAGGTGGAAAAATCATTAAATTCAAAGACTGAAATTCTGACTTAAAGTCTTGGTTCAGTCATTATCTAGTTGTGTGACCATGGACAAGTGCCTTCATCTCAGTTACCCCATCTATGAAATGAGATTAGCTGAATGACTTCTTAGATCTTTTCTGACTTTAAATCTTATGATATTTTGATTCTTTCAAGCTTAGACTGTCATGTAAATTTATACAAAATGGATTGTTTATTTCCTCACACTGTGAAGTACAAGGAGTATCATTTCCCCTCAACAGCATTAGTATATTCTATGTCATATACTATTTACATGGAACTTGGACAGTTCATTGAAGAACCACATATGTATACCACTTTTATTGTTTGTTCCATTAGATTTCCTCCTACAGGTATGATACTGAGGAACAAATATTGAACTATTCCATTCTCCAATTAAATTCCTGGACTAAAAGTAAAGAAGGACAAAGGAAGTAATTTCATTCTTTGATTTCCAGAAACAAAGTTATAAACTATATTACTCCATTACTTACATGAATTAAATAAATCATCATTTCTTTTCCAGCTAGGGATTTAGATTTAACAGTAAAACTGAACTTAGAAATGCCACTTCCTGAACGCTATGGCCTATCCTCACCTTTCCACTAGCTCATTCACACTAAACTTGCTAGTTGCCCTTATTTTGACCACTGTTCTCTTGATTCCTTCCTTCCTTCCTTCCTTCCTTCCTTCCTTCCTTCCTTCCTTCCTTCCTTCCTTCTTTCCTTCCTTTTCTTTTATTATCTTTTCCTTTCATCTTTATTCACCCTCCTAAACTACTTCTTTCCAACCTTTGTGAGTTCATATTGGTCTGATCAGTCATGTACGTTGACCCCACCAATAGTAATGTCATTTTGGTCCTATTTGAGAATGAAGGACAATATCAATTATTCACCCTTGATCAACTAATTCAGTGATTCAGGGTTACTATTCTAAAATTCCTCATTCCTTTTACTTTCCACTATTCCAACTCTACTGATCATATGCCAGTAGTCTTATGAGTTTATTTTGAGAAGGAAAATGACCTTATAATGAAGCTAAAGATTTTTTCCAAATTTTTTTTCCAAATAACAGGAAAGCATAATTCTCTCTTTAATATTCTGCATCTTGTAGGGGTGGCTACGTGGTATAGTGGATAAAGCACCGGCCCTGGAGTCAGGAGTACCTGGGTTCAAATCTAGTCTCAGACACTTAATAATTACCTAGCTGTGTGGCCTTAGGCAAGCCACTTAACCCCCTTTTGCCTTGCAAAATCCTAAAAAAAAAGTCACATTCTGCATCTTTTAACTAATCTGTTTAGAGATAAGAGGATTATCATATCATTTCTATCAAAGGATTTTCTTTCCCAGATGAATTCAGTTACCATATGTAGTGTGGTGTGATGAGATGTACAGTGTGAAACTTACTGAAGTTTTTCGGAAACTTGGAGCATTGTCATTTTCATCTTTAATGTTAATAGTCAGTACTGCTATGTTTGATAAACCAAAACTCTGGCCAGCCATATCTCGTGCTTCAACATGTAGTGTATATGTAGGACATGTCTGGAAAAAAAAATATCAAAGTCTGTAATGTTCCTCATTCCTGTAACAGACAAATCCTCAAAGTAAGCATGCACATTCTCTAATATAAATTACAAAAACTTGGGAACAAATAATAATAATAATAATAATAACTAGCATTAAGATGACACATTAAGATTTGTAAAGCCCTTTCCTTATGTCAAGATACTCACAAGAATCTAGAGAAGTAGGTGTTACTAGCGTCCCCATTTTAGAAGTGAGAAAACTAAGGTTGAGATATTAAATGATTTGCCTACAACTAAATGTCTGATATGATATTTGAACTCAGGATTTCTGTCTCCAAGTCTAACACTTTATTCATTGCACCACTTAACCACCTTAAAAACCTGAAGGCTAGATTAATCAGATGTAAGCAAAACAAATTTTAAAGCAATGTTTTAAAATCCATTTGGATTTTAAACTCTTATGGAGAAAGGCTTTAATCAACTTGCTAAATAGGGTAATCAGAAACTACTTTTCAATACTGATCTTAAGTGGCTCTCAAAAAATTTTAGGTGACATTCAATTTACTGCTCCTTCTTTGGAGTTTTGCTTTTTTTTGGAATTGTTTCAGTCTCAATTATGCATTTTCATAGGTAGAAGTTGAGCAACTTAGCTATTTCTTTTATTTTTTTCATTAATTTCAAATTTCTTTAATTTTTGCTTGGCTGTCCAATTTATTTTGTTTCCTAATCTCATTTCCTCCATTAAACAATGCTATTCCATTTCTGACTTTTAATGAGATTAAGTAGGAAGTTTGATCATTGATTCCCTAAAATTTCCATCAATGTTATAAGTGGGCTCAATTTTTACTTTTCCAAAAGTTCCCTTTCAATGTGAAGCAGAACTTACATGGTTTCATCTTTTGTTTTTATTTTTGAATCTAATGTTTTTATTTCATCGAACTTGTCTTTTTAGATTACATTATTTACCTCCTATCTTCCAGAAACACTGGTACAATACTGGTACAACCTTTCATCTCCCCTTTAATATCTATTCAGGGTTTTCTTTTTCCTTTTTAAAGTTTCTTGAACATTGTTATGAGCTAATATTAAGTGAATATGTGTGAATGAGTGAAATATAAGAGGAACAATCTAAATTCACATAACTACCAATTTTACTAAGATACGAATTTTTATGAATAATAACTGATTTCCACCATGCATTTAATACTTTCACAAAGAGAAACAGAGAAGTAAAGGGAGAGATCAGAGAGAAGAAGCAAAGATGTTTATGACAGTGACCTTTCTAAGTAATTTATGTACTTCAAAATACTCTAGCAACATATTAAAAGGACTTCAGAGATAAGGCAACAAACTGTCTGGCAAGCATATTCAACAATTATTCAAAAAGCAATCTCACAAAAGCCAGAGAGCCATCTCAGTTGTGTGGCTCATTATATATACAGAATATTGTTCAAGAACTAGAAAAATAAATTACTTCTCTGTCAGGTGGCAATATAGTAGTGATCACACCCGTTTCTGGATGGATTGCGAAATGCTTTGGATTTGCTGGAATCTGCTTCAGGATGGTGTATTTCAGACGAGTGTGTAGTGTTTCAGGCTCATCCCTATCCTTGGCCACCACCTGTCCCACTGAAGTACCTGTAATGATAAGTAAAATTCTCTTGAACAGCTGAATGACTATTTTGGTTAATGTAATTAAATCCCATTTAATCTACATATTTTTTAATTCATTTGTAAGAGTGGTTCTCATCCCCCTTCAGAGAGAGAATTGATGAACTTTAAATATAAGTTGAAGAATACTTTTTCCCCCTTTATATTTCTTGCCTTTTTTATCACATGGCTAATATGGAAAAGTATTTTGTGAATTGATATCAGATTGCTTGCCTTCTAAATATATGGAGATGGGGATGGATGGAGGAGAGATTTTGAAACTGAAAACATTTTTGATGGATGTTAAAATAAATAAATGTTTTTAAAGAGAGTTCTCATTATCTCCCAGTTTCCTGACCCTTGGCTGGCCTCTGACTCTACCCTCTGTCAAGTTATCACTATGCAGCCAAAAGGAATTTCTAGAATAAAGATGAAGAATGGTACTATTTTTTATGAAGCATCAATTAAATTGTACCTGTTCATTTTTAAAAATTGGGATAAGAATAGTATTAATTTGTCAGTAAAAAAGAAATGTTATTATGTTATAAGCACCATTCATGCAAGACATCAATGTATTGACCATTTTGAATGGTCATGGACAGCCCCATTTATAAAAAATTAATTATTATGAAAAAATATATTTTATAAGGTTAGTAATTTTCATATGTCTCCTGTAAATTTTATATTTGTAATCTTAAATTTTTTATATTTAACATTCATTTATTCTCATTTTTAAAAATAATGGTTTTTGTACATTAATAAAATATTCTTGTTGAAGAGTAATCTTAAATTTGATCTTATTTGTACTCAAAGTTTTCAAAGATCATTTATATCTTTAAAATGTTTTCTGTTTTGGGTTCATTGGTGGCTTCTCTGATTTTTTTGTAATCCATATTTGGCTTTCATGATGATAAGAAAATTTTATTCTATAGAGTTTACCTTATTAAGATTTGAAATTTAGAATTTGCCATAGCAGACTTCAGAGCCACTCATATTCTGTTCTTTTATTTCACAGGATAGCAGCGAAGTAAGGTTGTATGATTTAAAAAGCACAAATAAAAAAACCTATAGTTAGGAGAACTTGAATAGGATCTCAGTCAATTATTAGCTGTGTGATCACTGGCATATAGCTTATAGTTTCTGAATTTCAGGTTATTAATCTTTAAAATGATGATAAAATATTTTACAAAGGTTTTTTATATCAAGCGAGATGATGTTCATAAGGCAAATTGCAAACCTTAAATATATAGATATTACATATAATATCTATATATTTTTATTTTTTTACAAATGGAACATCAGATAAATCAGCAATTTTCAAAGCATAATCTCAAAGTAGTCTTTGAGCATGCAAAGATGCTCTACAATTTGGTGTCTTGTACAAATGATGGTTATAACATAACATCTGTATTTTAAATACTGACAAATATTAATACCCTATTTAATGCAGTTAATGAAAAAAGTATAACTTCCTAAGAAAAGTTAGTGACTACTTGAGTTCATTGCTAACATACAAAGAGGATGACTACATTCTTATAATCACTATCTTTTCTTAGATGTCTAGACTAATTTTCAATTGACTATTAAATTGCCATTGAAAAGTATAGAATCTGATAATGAACAATAATGATAATAGTAATAATAATAATAGCCAACATTTATTTAATGCTTTAAGTTCCCTAAAGTTTCAAAAAGTATTATGTTATTCTGACAACAACCTTGAGAGATAGGTTTTATTATTAACCATATTTAATGGAAGGGAAGACTTAAATGATTTATTTGTTCAGAGTCACACAGAGTGTGACTTTACAATTCAAATCATGCTTAATCCAGGCACTATGCTTCCTGATTGTCCCAAAGTAATTACCTATTTTTCCCTCTTTTTGGATTATGAATTCTTTTGAGTAGCAATGGATCTTATCTAGGATAACCTATAGGAAGTCATGGAACAATCAATGTAATTCCAGCCCAAAATAGGAACATCTGAAGCTATCATCATCTCTTATTTAAAAGCTGTTCAAAATGTCCTTCATATTAGTGATGATCACCTTTGGTGACCATACAGCTCATAGTTTGTATCTCACTTAATACTAACAGAGAATTGTTGAACAGAGTTCTCCTATGTTTGTATCTCTCAAAGAACTAACCAATTTTATCACATACTTAGGGTACATGTTCTAAGAAGGGAAAATTTAGGATGACTTTTTGTTCAACCAAATTAAATGATTCAGTAATAAGCAACAGAAATAAACATTAAGATCCTGAATCTTTGCTTCTAGAGTGGGATCCTCTATTCTATTTAATCCTTTAGTCAATTATATTATTAGGAAAATATAGTCTGCTGTAGAAACTAATTAATAAACTCTAAGCTTTTCATTTCATCTATTAACACAAATACATATGTATATACATATATATATACACAAATATATACACACATACACGGATGTGTATATTCTCATTTGTAGAAATGTATATATATGTATAAAACTAAAATACTGTTAGTCTAAAAATATTTTATAGCATGAGAATGTAGGCATATGGATCAGTAATTGATGGTGTCTACTCAGTTATCATTTTGGAGATAATAGTATCAGTCATACTTTTTTCCATTCTTGTTATCTTTCCTCTCTTTTTGAAGGTTTAAATCTGTTTTCAAAACTCGTTGGCTTCTAGTATAGGTTTCTTTTACTGATACTTTAAACAAATTGTTGTTCCTCTCTTTTCATGCCATTCCTATTTCCTTTGATATTGTATATTGGTATCCTAAGTGTTAAACTCTAAATGTGATTATTCTGCTGCATTAGAATGACTTGAGTAGGGACAGTATTGAGGAAAGGAGAAGGAAAAGATGAGGTAGGGAAAACTGTAAGACTACTGCAGTAATTCATAAGTACTGAACCAATGTGGTATTTGAGTTACCAGAGAGGACACACACACACGCACACACACACACGGATGCACATGTGCTATTAGGATAGAAATGGTAAGGTTTGGCAAGCTATTCAATATGTAGGCTGAGTAACCCAGGGTGCTTAGGCTGAGTAACCCGGGGTGCTTGAAAGAGAAATTGAGGGATAGTGTTGCCCTCTACAATAATAGGAAAGATCAGAAGAGGGAATTTTTTTGATAAAAAAGATACTGTTTTGGACAGGTTGAGTGCCTATAAGTTCAAAATAGTTGGGGTGGCTAGGTGGTGCAGTGGATAGAGCACTGGCCCTGGAGTCAGGGAGACCTGAGTTCAAATCCAGCCTCAGACACTTGATAATTACCTAGCTGTGTGGCCTTGGGCAAGCCACTTAACCCCATTTGCCTTGCAAAATCCTAAAAAAAATTAAAAATTAAAAAAAATTAGTCCATTGGCAATACAAGAGTAGATCTAAGAAGAGAGACTAGGCTTGGATATATGGACTTGGAAATGATGTATATAGAGATGACAGTTTATTCTGGCATGCGATTTGATGAGATCACCAAGCAAAATAATATAAAGCAAAAAGAAAAGAGAACCCAGGAAAAACCAATTCTATTCAAGCACTTATTAGGTATAGATATTATAAAGTGCCAGATACTCTGTTAAACCTTAGTTTAAAAAGGCAGAGATGAAAGCAGTCGCTGGGCTCCACAGCTATTGCAATTAAATGCAAAAATATATCATAAGGAATCAGAAAAAACTTCTTATAGGAAGTGGCACTTGAGTCAAGATTTGAAGGAAGGGAAATGTAACAAGAGATAGGGGTAAAGAGGGAGAGGAATTTAAAAAGGGATGTCAAGAGTATACAGGGGCCTGGAGTCGGGAGATGGTTTTCATGGAACATAGAGTTCATTACTATAGATAGCTTGTAGTCAACCTCAATATTGGTTGCAAACATACTGTGAGGGATTTTAAATGCTCCAAAGAGGAGTTTCTATCTGATTTAAGGGGCAATGGAGAGTAACTGAAAGTTTTGAAGCATGAGGACCTTTGTGGATGATAGAATGGAAAAGGAGGAGATGAAGGCTTGAGGTAGGGTTGTGATTACTTCCTCAATTTCTTGGTCATAACAATAGCAGACATTTCAATAGTACTTTAAAATTTACAGAGCACTTTTTAATTCATCATTTCATTTAAACCCTAAGAACAGTCCTTTGAGGTAGGTAAGATATAATTCAGAAACTGAAGTTCAGAGAAGTTTTGTGATCTGCACATGGTACAACTAGTGTTAGAGATGGGGAAAGAATTTAGGACTTCCTGTCTCCAAATCCAACACTCTAGCCAATATCTAAGATGTTTCTTAGAAAGAAGATACAATTCATTATAAGAATGATATTTAAAACCATTTCAGCTTGGTAGAATCCACCAAAGCTTGTAGTTTTATAACAAATCCTTCAGAATCTGAGGATCATGTCATACCATGAGACATTAGAATAGAACTTTTTGAAAGTAGTTGCTGATAAGTTATAATGAATTTAACTAGGAAAACTAAAGCAAAATTGTCATTAAATGCCAATGAGTCTATTGACCATTGGCAATGTTTGAAAATATACTTAGCCTATATCTCTTTTAGTATCTTTTTCCTAGCTTAAAAGGAGTATTCAATTGTTATTCAACTAGTTCTGATCTACCCAAATTTCCATTCAATAAACAGTTATTGGATAAATGAAAGAGAGAAATCATTATGACTGTCTCTGATTATTATGACTATCAATTAATTCAGTATTGATTCACATTCAACACATTCTTACTGTTTTCAAGGTCTTTGTCTCTGGGGTTAAGATTTTTTTTTAACTGAGCATTCCTGTGTTTGAAGAATTTATATTCAATCAGAAAGAGATGAAAAAAATCATACATTTTCTGAATCTAACTCAATACTGTATCCAGTTTTTCTTTGTAAGAAAATTCTCCTTGCCATTTCTTAGATTATATAATAACTCTTCTACATAAGGCTACCTGAGGTGAATCTTCCACACTGAGTGGGTCAGAGTGTAAATAAAGATCAAATGAGTACACATATAATACCCTCTAGTTTAAGAGATTTTGGTAAAATAAAGCTAACAAATATAGTTATAAAATATTAACAAAATTATGCAACTGTATTCTATTACTATCATCTAAATTTAGAAATGGTTTAATCTTGAACATTAGCTTTTTTTGTTGTTTTTTGCAAGGCAAATGGGGTTAAGTGGCTTGCCCAAGGCCACACAGCTAGGTAATTATCAAGTGTCTGAAACTGGATTTGAACCCAGATACTCCTGACTCTCTTGGGCCAGTGCTTTATCCACTGCACCACCTAGCCACTCTGAATATTAGCTTTTAAGAAGTTCACAGTATTATAGTATCGATTTTAAATTAAAAATGTGTTTTAAATATATCCTCAAAAATGTAATGGTAAGAAAAAGAAATCAATTAGAAAAATACTGCTAATACATGCTAAATTTAATACACCTTATAATACTTTAATTACAATTTTATGCTTACCCACTCTGCAATTTTCAATCACACTAAAGGTAATCATATCCTCAAAATATGGGGCATTATCATTGTCATCTTCAACTTTGATCAGAAGTGGAAGAGGCAGATCTGTTGAATAACCATCTGGTGTTGTTGCATAACCAGTTATCTACAATACGAAGAAGAGCCCCAGAAATTCTTTACCATAATGTAAACTCTGCATATTGTCAAAAATAGTGAATGAGAATTCAGAAAACAACTATTTCTTTTAATCATGTCATGCTAACACAAAATATTTAGAAGCCAAGAATTAATGCTATAAGCAAGATACATCCACTTTGTTCTCTTAGCTGACTCTTCTTTTTCCCTCTTCATCTATAAGTCTTCTGAGTTTCCTTTATAAAGGTTTTCCATTCCCTCCCAGGTTTATTTCTTCCATAGAATTTTAAGTCAAAAGATCCTACTTATTGTTTTATGGAACCCAGAATTCTTTGCTTTTCTTCTCACAAAATACTCAGTTCTTGACTCCATGCATTTTCACTAGAGCTTCATCCTACTAGAAATTCTCTCTTTGATCATCTCTGCCTATAATTTTTATGCCTTCCTTGAAGTCTCACCTAATGTTCTACTTGCTACAATGCTATTTAATGCTATTGACTTCACTGTGAGACCATCTCCAGTTTAAACAGTCGATGTCTTGTTTGGACATGGTTGCTTGCAAACTTTTTATCATCACCCTCATTTGATTGTGACCTCCTTGAAGGCAAAGGTTTTCAACCTTTCTTTGTATTCATAGTACATAGTAAGAACTTAAAAAATACTTTTTGAAATGACATAAAAATATGTTGTCTAAAATTCAGGTGAGTCCAATATAACAAAATAATATAAACATTTGCCTCCAAGGTTATTATCATTTCTATCTCAACAGCCATAGATTTCTTTAGGGGCATAATCAGGTCCAGGCAAGTTATTTTCTTTGGTGCTTCATCCAACTTTTGAAGGATGAAATTATTGTATTGCAAGCTAATAAATTATTAGCTCTACTTCCTTTGGAAGAGAGAATAACAGCTGATATTCAGGTAACAAAAGTTCTCCATCCTAACTGCACATGTATCTGCATCAAGTTTGTGATATATTTCATATGTCATATATCCATATATTCATATAGAACCCTTCTGTCCATGTAATCTTTAGTTTTCCCATAGGACAATATTTCTAGTTTCTTTTTTTTTAGCAAGGCAGTGGGGTTAAGTGACTTGCCCAAGGTCACACAGCTAAGTATTAAGTTACTGAGGTCATATTTGAACTCAAGTCTTTCTGAATCCAGGGTCAGTGCCCTTTCCACTGTGCCATCTAACTACTCCCTCTCATTTCTTCTTCCATATTTCTTGATCCTAATGCACTTTACTATGATCTCCAAATGATTCCTGAATTGAATCACATGAATATATCTTCCTAATATGCTCTGCTGTTCTGTCACTACTTCCTTTCAGCCTTTTGATTAAGACTTACCATTCTAGAACTATTTTCAAGTTAGGAGTGACTCATATCATTAAACATTTTAATTGAACCCCTTGGTTTACCTTGTGTTTTACAAAAACTTTGAGCATTGTGTTTATATGGCTGAGCTAAATATTTTATTACTGACTCTATTTTTTTAACTTTAATCATATTTATCATCTTTACCTCCATTCCTCTTCTGTCATTATAGGTACTGTCCAGATATACCTTGACATATATATGTATATATAACATAGACAGTTTTCTTTTTCCTTTTTCATATAAATCTATTTTCAGTTAATTTTGCAAAAATCAAACATTCATTTTTTAAAATCAATCCTTATAAGGTACACTCTAGCCCCATTGGTCTCTGTCTCCAAGAACACACTGATTTGGGGAGTTTAATAGTTAACAGTTTAATAGAGCTTAACGGTACCAGGCATATCATATATTTTCAGTAGAATTTAAAAGAATTTCCATTCTATATTTTGAAACAGCAGACAAAACATGATCCTTCAACAATTTTAAATCATATGCTTAAATATGTAGACATTCATATATAGTTAAATATTCAAACCCAATTCAAGTTAGTTATATTTATCTTATGCCTTCTATCACCCTAGATTATAAAATGGGAGAAGTAGAGGGAGCAAAATTTAGCAGGGTATATGGTTTGATATTTTCTTGGGGCAGGATGTGACTTATTTTGACTCTTAAAGAATTTTGGGTATATTTCCTCATTCCATCCTCAGAAAAACATGTGAAGTTGGCAGACCAGATATTGTTATTAAATCATATCTTCTACTTTCTTCTTTTTAATGAAATGATTGAAATATCAAATTTATTTACAATTTTATAATTAGAAACTTAGAAACTTTACTGTTAGAAACATTACTTAAAATGAGCAAAAAATGAAATTGTTCAGCTTTATTTGTTTTTTGGATATGTTTCTTAGGATTTTCGGGATATATTTGGATATATTTCTTAGGATTTTTTTTCCCCATTAGAAAGTAAGTTTTTAAGTGTGTTTCAAAACTGATACTGATAAGTAGTCAATTAATGTTTAAATGTTAAACAATATTTAAATGTTTGTTCCCCTCTTTTCTCCATCGATAATCATAAGAGCAATCTGATATTTTCCCAATTAAATATATATTTAAAGGAGTAAAGCAAATATTTGACTTTTAGTAAAGTATAATAGTAAAAATGAAGGTCTTCAAATGTTATTATTTTTTAAATTTTAAATATTGAAGTATTAAAACAGCAAATAATTTAGTATAACTAATTGAGAGTTCTACCTGAAAACTGTCATATGTTTCACGGTCTACAGAACGAGTACAAAAGATATCCCCTGTGTCTCTATCAATATAAAACAAATTGAAGGGCTCCTTATCAACTCCAGGGCCACTTATAGAATAATAGATGGTGTAGTTTTGTGCAGAATCAGACTGGATCTAGAAAGCAAAAAAAAATAGTTATATAAGACAAAAGTCATAATACAAGGCTAAATGTTCAAATGTTTTGGAATTTTGGTCTGTTTTTGACCACTCTCCTTTCTTTCCCTTGTTTCCAGTTTCCAGTTCCAACTTTTTTCCAATCACTTTATACTTGAGATAACACAGAATCACAGAAATTTAGCCATCCAAGAAGACTCCTATAGACATGATCTTGTTTACCTCCCCCATCTTACTTTACATGTTAGGAAATTCATGTCATAGGGAATTGAAGCATTTTGCCCAAAGTTATGTATAAAGGAATTAGAGTTCCCATTACCTGACTCCCAGGCTATTATTTCTTCCATTATCTCACAGTGCTTTCCAGTTTTTCAAGGTCCAGATAGAGTAGTCTGCCATGCACCAAGCTCTCTATATTTTTGCTCGCTTCTCAAAGCATTCATCATTTTGAATAGATTGATCTCACCAATTCTAGTCCTTATATTTAACTGGAAAATCTCCAGTCTATC
Organism: Macrotis lagotis; assembly: GCF_037893015.1. Lineage (NCBI taxonomy): Eukaryota > Metazoa > Chordata > Mammalia > Peramelemorphia > Peramelidae > Macrotis > Macrotis lagotis. The sequence continues at coordinate 441,880,413 of NC_133666.1, read as the reverse complement.
TTATAGTTATTTTATGACCATCTTATAATCTACTCTGCTTCTGCCAGTGCCTCCAACGATTATCCAGGCCTTATCCTCTGCCCAGCTTCTACCCAATCCAGGTGCTGGGCTATTTCCATTGAAATTAGTAGGGCAACCTCAGAACTCCTGGACCTTGCCATTCAATCCATTACTGACTTTCAGGCCTTTCTACCCAACCAATAAGATGACTTTTTGTTTCTCTGTTTTCTCTCTCAGAATATAATTGACAATTAATCCTTGACAATTAATAATTTATCCATTCATAGATAATACCTTTTGTCAAGACTTTTGCTATAAAACGTCAGGTTTATCATATTGTGAGATTCAGTTGGGAAAATAGTATATAGTTAAATGTAAGACTCCTCTACTGTAAAATAAAACTTTAAATCCCCTTACCTGTTGAATCTGTTGTGGAAATGGACCTAATGAGTTTTCCATTATTGAACATGGAATTGGAGCCCATCTTCTTTTGGTTCTCTTAAGAGCTCTTTCTTTTGTATGTCTTTTCATAAGTATCTGAATATTATAGGAGGCCAAAAAAAATACCATAGATTATAGACATAAAAAATTAAAATTTCAGTTAAAATGTTAGGAAAGTCATCACATTGCATATAACAAACATAGTATGTGTTTGATTTCAGAAGAGAAAGATATACATTTAATGGAATGCATATATGCAACACAAATATAGAGAAGTACTCAAACCAAGACCTTTAACTCTTCCCCACTTCCTGCTTCTGAACAGCCCACCAAGTGTCTGTGTCCAGTCCCAACCTCACCCTGGGTCACCCATACTTTTGATAAATCAGAAATTTATTAGTCAGTCATATATAAGATTCTGGAGACACATGAGAAATTCACAAATGAAATGATTCATTGAGAGACAATCAAAAAATACTCCAATTTGAAAGGCACTGACTTCTGTGTGTGTATGTATGTGTATGTGTTTTTATAGATGTGTGTGTATGTGTGTGTGTGTGTGTGTGTGTGCATATACAAGGAGTCTTAAATGTTTTAATGGCTTAAAACTATTCTAGGATTTTGGGATATCCTGTATGAATATACACATACATATGCCAAAGCTTTTACAATAGGAATGATTTCCTTTAAACACACACACACACACACACACACACACACACACACATACACACACATGCATATATATATACATATATATATATGTATATATATATATATATACACACACATAAATGTACTCTGAAAAACATATGATTTGAATTCTATGAATTAGGTCAGATATAAATTAAATTACTGGTATAACCAAAAAAGCAAAAACTGGAAGTCAGGAGAACTTGAATCAAATCCCCCCCCCCCCCCGCAACTGTATGATCATAGGTAAATTTCATTATTTCTTGGAAGGACAATTTCCACATCTATAAAATACAAGTAATAATCATCACAGTACCACCTTCCTAGGAATCTGAATAAGGCCTTTTGTACACCTTAAAAGACTATGTGTGTGTATACATATATCTATAAACACATATGTGTGTGTGAATTATGAACTCAATATGCTACTTTAAAAAACTTAATTCTAAATCCTTTTTTGTTTTATGCTGTGACTATTTCACAAATCAAAAATGTTCATGCTGAACTTGCACCTAAACAACAGCAAAAATCCTTCAATTTTTAAATCTGTTGTACCTTCTTTTCTGGGGCTAACAATGCAATCTCTATCTTTTTTTGTTCCTGTTTCTGAGAGTCTGAGAGCAAAATAGCAAAGGTTCTTTTCTCAGAAGATAACCCAACGTCCTTTGTTGTATACACTGAGCCATCTTCCAGAATTCTGAAGTCAGGATCACTTGAATGGATGAGATCAGCCGATCTGAGACACTCCTCCAGATTAACTGCATGGAAGATTTGAAAGATGCAAACAAAAAGAGAACATGTTTTACAGGAACAGCTACTGCTTGTTTGAGCATGATAAGGGTAGGGATGAATCTAACTATATGGAGTTATGAGTGTCTTTTTCAAACCAATTCAATTTCATTCCACAAACATTTTTTAAATGCCCACTCTCTGTAAGACACTGTGATCCAAGTCAAGAATAGTAAGGGGAAAAAAAGGACCTGCCAATAAGAAATTTATATTCTACTAGAGGAATATAACATGTCACACAGGTAGATAAATACAGTAATCCCAAGAGTGAGAGATACAGTGTTAATAATTAGGCTGATGCCAGCAATGTTAGGGGAGTCATCATTTGCATTGGTTTTGTCTCATAATTTCATAATAATTAAATCTACTACATTTAATTCACTTTAGTTACATTATCAAAACTATACTATCAACAAAGATTAAACAGAGTTTTGTTTTTTCTGACCAATGGAAATGAATGTGGGCACAGAAAAAAATTGAATTTTACTTCTTACTAGAATCAGCTTCTAACTTGCTAAATCACATTCTTCCATCCTTGATATTGTTATTTGATGCTATCTAAATATCTAAATATCTAAATAAAAAATGCTGAATTTTTTAAAAAAAAAGGATTAGAAGATGCTGGAGCCAAGTTAACAAGCATTTATTAAGTGTATCCCACATGAGAAAAACCCTGTATGTGGCATTAGGGGTTTACAAAGACAAAATTATCTGTCTCCCAATAGGGCAGACAATTTTTTTCCCCGTAACTTATTAACTTGCACGTATTTTCTTGTGCAAATAAAATCTCTTTTCAATGTTCATTTGGATTTCAACCTTTCATATGTAAGATATTCTTCAAATATTCATGTTTTCAATAGCATAATTTCTTCCCTTATATAAGCAGTAAAAAATATATCTTCATGTCTAAAGACAAAATGCTAAGTCCTCATAGGAGAGTACCAACCTTCACTTTTTAAAAACAGAATTTATATTTGTACAATTTCATTTTTCTTATGACAATGTAGAGATTTATATGCATTTATACCATTTGCCCTTTGGATTTTAAAATCCCATATTATATATATGCAGGCTCTTTGGCTCTTAGATTTTGAATGGGAAGAAACCTCAGAGGTTTTCTTGTTCAGTCTTCTTATTTTGCATATAAAGAAACTGAGACCCAAATAAGTTAAAACTTGTCCAAGATCATCCAGATAGGAAATGATAGTCAGAATGTGAACAGCTCCAAATTGCTGATTACAGATCCAGCTTTCTCTCCACTGCAAAACTCAGTCAGTACATTACACAGCATTATTAAGAATTTGGTAGCTATCTGTTGGTAGCTTTATATCTTAATAGTTTCTAGTATAGGAAATCTGGTCAAAAAAATGAGGAAAAGTCAGCTATACTAAAGTAAACAATATGCATTTTCTCAATAAGAAGACAAATGTTAGCTTTTCATGTCCTACTGAAAAATCTACAATGTATTCTTTCTTTTTTTGTTTTCTTTGCAAGACAATGGGGTTAAGTGGCTTGCCCAAGGCCACACAGCTAGATAATTATTAAGTATCTGAGATCACATTTGAACTCAGGTCCTCCTGACTCCAGGACCAGTGCTCCATCCACTGAGCCACCTAGCTGCCCCTACAATGTATTCTTTTAAAAAGACTGAAAACTTTTTCATAATAGTCTTCAGCTGAGATCACCATATAGCACTTTGAATACTTTATTTACAGGGTATTAAAATAAAATATTTTTGTTTTTTAATTAATTAAAAATATAAAATAATGCACTTATTTGGAAAGATTGCAAATGAATGTGGACACTACTATAAAAGGTTAAGAAGATTCAATATGACTTGAGGTAAGGTCACTTCTCTGGGAAGCAGTCAATGCTTATGTGAATATTTTTAGATTAGGCTTAGAACCTGAAGAGAACTTGAACCAATTTATTTTGTAGGTGAAGGAACTGAGAACCAGAAACATTAAACAATCTACTCAGGGTCCCACAGTTGTTAAATCTTATATTGGAACTAAGATTTTTGAGACATCCTATATTCAGGAGCATATTCCTGAATAAAGAATAAAGATCAATGGAAAAACTTAGATGAGGTGGCATGATAGAAAGTGTGATGAATTAGAGACAGAGGATCTGGGTTCAAATCATAAATTGGCTGTTTATTTCTCCCATGACTTTGGTAAACTGTTTGCTCTCTCTCTGAGCCTCCTATAATTTGAAAGAGTGGACAAGATGACTTCTAAGGTTCCTTCCCACTATAAATTTATGATCCTGTGAATCTTAGCTACAAAGTGTGAGGTATACCTACCTCATAAACCAGTAGTGAGGGTGGTTATTGTGATGACAACAATAGCTCACATGCAATTAGGATAACATGAAGGTAGATTTGGTTTTGTTTTATCATAAGTGAAATTTATCATTGCTATTGAATTTGGATTCTTTGTATTTCCTACATCTAGTGATTTAAAGAATCAGAACTTGGGAATTTTGGAAGTAGATTAAGTCCTTGAGGGCAGGTACAATGTCTCATTTTTTTTCCTTTGAATACATAGAGCCAACCTTAATGAACTTCATAAAGAAAATATTTTAAAAGATTTGTTGATCTGAATTGAACTGAAATGATATAGAAGAAATTTAGGGTCAAGAATTCTGAAGAAATGAACATTAATTAGCTTAAATCTGATATTTGTTCCCACATTTCTCTTGAATAAAAAGGCTTATTCTGAGATTACAAATGTTTCTAATCGCTACAACAAAATAAGTAGTCTGCCCATCATTATAGGCCCAATTTTATATAGAGCATTTATTACCTGGCTTTCATCCCAGGTCTTGGAAAAGCCTTAAGCAAAATGAGGAAAATTACAACTTTGAAAGTCTTACAAAATATTCTCACCTCTGCCTACAAGTGTGTCGGCCTGAAGATGAGAGGGGACTTTAAGAATAACTTTTTTACAAGCTTCACAAAAGAAACACAGAACCTGCAAAGGAAAAAAAAATCTGTTAATGGGAATTATATGTTATCTTAGCATTTTGCATATTATATATTTCATAAGAAATATTAGTTTCTTACAACAATTACAGTTTAATCTTTAATAATTGGTTTGAAAGGCTTGGAAAAGTGACCTTAGAGATTTTGAATTCAAAGGGAGAACATTAGCTTTGTGAAGGTAAAATTCAATTTTTAATCATTGAAACAAAAATACTCATTTCTTAATTTCTTATACTTATAACCAGATTATTTGTTAAAATAATCTCATATGTTATTGTAATTTCTAGTATAGCATAAGTACTTAATTTATTTCATTGATGATTGTAAAAAAATGTTTTATTTTTACTGACTCCAAACTGAGTTGATAAACAATCAAAAGAATTCAAGATATGAAGGGTTATTTTGTTATTTATGTCATATAATTACTATTGAAAAGACTCCATAAAATGCAAGGGCCTCAAGTCTTACAATTTATTATGGGCTTTTTGTTGTTTTTTTTTTTTTCAAGGCCTAGAGTGTGTGTGTTTGTGTGTTTGTGTGTGTGTGTGTGTGTGTGTGTGTGTGTGTGTGTCTATGTCTGTGTGTCTGTATAAAAGTTTGTTATAATGCAAGGATCACTTGGCAAATTTGTCAGATAAAAAAAGTTCTTAGCAAAGTTGGGTTGCTCATAGAATAATGTCATTTTTCTCACAATTTTTCAGGGAAAAGACATTTCTTTAGTCTGACTCCTTTTGTAAGGGGAGGGATTTCCATCTATTTTGGCAGCAATGACTTTTTGCTTCTTGAATCTACTTGGTTAGGAAGAGAGAATAAAACCTCCCAAATAGATTAAAACATTTAAGTGTTTTGTGAAAACACTCAGTTGAAACATAAACCACACAAATCAGGAATAAAAGGAAAAAAAGTCACATTTGTTATTTCTCCCATCATTCATATCTTTAGACACAAGATATATATGATCATCTATTTGACTATTTCCAATGTTCTTGATGTCAGAGAATGGTCTAAAGTAATTTCTTAGGGATAGGTGTGATTTTAAGAAAACATTCTTATAAATAGTGGTCTAAATACAATTGTGTGTACATAATAATGTCATCCTGATCTTGATTCTTAGGGGCAGTGGGTAGGTGGGGGGGGGGGGGAGAAGGAGAAAATCTATATAAATAATTTATTTAGAAAATCAACTAAATCCTACGCATTTTATCTACCCATAAGGTTGCATAGGTGTGTGTTGTATTCATACACACACTCTCTTACTACCTTTCTTTCTAACCAGATATTCCTGTAGAGCATTACAGATAGAACCAGAATGCACTAAGTTTAAGCAGTGGCCCAGGAATTTAAGGGAACAGATGCCAGGAAGTGAAACAGGTGTGTCCTAGATAAGGTTCCTTGCAACCATTTTGGGTATTAGTGAAAGTAGGGAAGAAAATAGAAGAGATATGGAAAGAGAATAAAAGAAAAAGAAAACAGATTATAATGTTCCTGGAAGAGAATTCTCTAACACTTGTCCCTTGTTCTTGACTTCAACCAAGTGGTCCTCTTCCTCCTCAGAGATCACTTTTAGACCATCAATAGACTCAGATTGGGTCAACAACAGAACCATCATCAAGGGTAAAATGAATGTATTTACAAGGAGACACTTTACCCAGCAAGTCCATCCTACATTCCTTGTGCTTCTTTGATGGATTAGTGTCTATGAAAGAAGCCTATGCCCAGAAAAAGACATATTTAAGGCTGGTTGAAGTAATAGCTTGGAATAAAGGAGGGAATTCACTATAGTGGAAGAGAAATGAAAAAAAACACACACACACATTCTGGCCCAGTTACTAAAATCTTGGTAAACCATTTAGCAATATCATCTGCCACATTCCTCTCAACTTTCTCATCTTCCACTTTATCCCCCCCCCTTAACCCAAAACTTTCAAGCATTAGCACTCTTCCTAGATTTTCACCTCCTTTTTCTAGGTGAGGGGTTCTTGACTTGGAATTCATAAACTTTTTATAAAATTATAATCATAGCTTTTTAATAAGAAAAGTTGTTTCCTTTGTAATTCTATGTATTTAAGAATAGTATTCTAAGGAGGGGCCCACAGAATTCATCAAACTGCCAGTCCATGATTCAAAAAAGATTAGGTACCCGTCCTTGTTAGAGAAGCCTCAACTATATCTTTTTTGCACTTTCCAGGGCTATTGGTATTCTCTCCTCAGGATTCCTTAGATGATCAGAAACCTCAGCCTCTCCCCATCCCAATCCTTTTCTTTGCAAACAGCTTTGCGCTTTGACATCAGCACATGCTATTCGGTTTCGTGCCTACAGAATGATCGTATTGCACTTTTTTCTCAAGGGAGGAAAAAAAAATAAGTCTACCGCTTGGGGAATAGGGAATTTCCTGGAGCGGGATGTCTCGGGAGCTGGTTAGTCCGGCGTCCCGCCTCCCTCCTGTTCCCTAGGTTAAGGCTCCACCAGAGCGAGCTCCCGCCACTAATCCCCTCTGTCTATCATTTCCCTCCCCCTGCCTTCACACCCTCCGGGCTGGCAGGACACGGGGGGGGGGGGGGGGCAGGAAGAGGCTGCTAACACGCTTGGTTGTCCTCACTAATCCCTCTCCTCTTACTCACCAGGAGAGAGAAGAGGAGATGCCTGCAGAGGATGCTCCTCAGGTCGCCGCCAGGAATTGGTGCCATCAGAAGCATTCCCAATGGTCAGGGAAGGCAGCGGCAAGATGAATCAGGGCAAGCAGGTCCCCAGCTGCTGGCCCCTAGCTGGAGGGATACGCAGCCTCCTCTGCAATAGTGGAGTGTCAGAAGAGAAGTGAGGAAGGACAGAGGAGGAGGAGCAGGAGAATGACTTTTCTTTTCTCTCCTCTTTCTTACCCCTCCCAATTTGGTCTACCCCTTCTTGGCAAGGGGTTTTCCCTCAAATGTAGAGGGTGGGGTCCCAAATCACCCCAAAAACCAGCCGGTGGCTCCTCCTTACACCACCTTTCAAAACTTCTGCTATTTGCAACATAGGCAGAAGGGAACTCCCTTGGTCCTCAGTCTTCTCTCCTCCTCCCTACCCCCCCAGATTGATGGTATGAAGTCCCTTGCCAGTTATTACCCATCCCTTCTCCCACCCCTTCTCCTCCTCCTTGGCCTTATTAACCTGCTGTGCCCCAGGCAAAGAGACATGGATCGTGCAGGGAAGTCAAGTTGGAATCATTCTCTCTTGCTCCCTCCCCTCACTTCCCATTGCCATTGGCAAATCAAGGGACATAAACAGGTCTGCAATCACCATCTCATCAGTCTGTTATCTCTCAATCTAAAGCATTTAGGTGTTGCCTTGTCACATATAGCATTGTTGTTCTGGAAGAGATGAAGTCTTCTAGTCTAAAGCAGTGAAGCTCTGTATTTAATCTCCAATATTCTTCCCTTCCATTTAGGATGCTGCACAGGCCCTTAGCCTAAAAGCCTCAGAGAATCAAAGAAGCCATTGAATCAATAGTCTGTGTCAAGAATGGTAAGCTAGAAGGAAGAGATAGCCCTTCTTTTCTTTAGTTTTTTTATTGTTATTGCAAATGTATAAAATTATTTTTCCAGAACACTATTTGATAAAGTCTCTTATACAAGGGTTAAAAATCTCTAAAAGTATTCCATCCACTTTAGCTATTTTCAAATCATAGAATTTTAGCCCTGAAAGAAGTCTAAACAATTTGCTCAATTCACTTCATTATAAGGAAATGAAGACCTAAAGAGGTTTAAAGATATAGTTATGGCTATGCAAAGAACTCGAGTCCTGATGATTGATGTGGTCCTCTGATTACACCACTCAAAGTCCTGTTTCATGAAGTAAAACAAAAGATCTCACTCAGGTAAGTATCTGAAATAGTCCATCGATGCAAAACTTTGACATCTTGACATGAAACATTTGTTTAAATTCAGTAATATCTATTCTTCTTCATCTCATAACCAGAAATTTGATGTAAAAAAAGGAATTATTTCAAATTGTCAAATGCTTTCCCACAGAGAAATTAGTAATGATTTGCTGAGTAAATGTTATGAGACATAAGAATGTGACATGGGTCCTGTCCTCAAGGACTTTAATCTTCTTGGGGAAACATCATAAAGAAAAGATACCTCATTTATACTAAATCACTTCTCTCTCTCTCTCTCTCTCTCTCTCTCTCTCTCTCTCTCTCTCTCTCTCTCTCTCTCTCTGAAACTTTAATGGGTCTGAGATTTTATCACCTAGAGGCCTTAAACTCTTCACCAGTGCTGATCATAGCCTCTCAACTTCATCCTTTCATTCCCCTCCACTTTGTTATTATGAGTTTAATGAAAGTAAACAGAAAGATTTACAAATAACAAGAAACAAAAGATTATATAAGAAAATGTAAATCTCTCTTATGTCTGACTTGCTAAATCTAAAAATCTTTAAACTGTTTTTTTAGTGGTAGAAATTTTAGGTATTCGAATGATAATTATATAATCTCGACTTATTTTCCAAAGCAATTGATTTTGATGGAAGATGACATTTTTTCTGATATATTTTCAGTATTTTTACTTCTCTTTTAGCATCTGTTAATTACTACTCCAATAGAATTTTCATAGTCTGTTACTTGAAGAAAGTTTTACACCTTCTATATTTAGCTATTTAATTTTCTTGTAATTGTTTTCCTCTATAAGCTTTGCATATAAATGATATGAAGTTTTTTTCTTCTTCTACTACCTTTTGTCTTGATCATCCCTGGATCTACAATATTTTAATCATTTTTCCAATTAATACTTCCTGAATTGTGACAGTGCCAGGGCTGGGCTCTGCCTCTTCCCTTATAGTGTCTATGTTTATGTATGTGGGCTGAAAATAGTCACTACTTTGAGTGTTGGGTTTGGAGGACACTCAAGCAATCCGCTGAAAAACTTGGTTAAAAATCACAAGTCAGAAAGCAACACACTATTTAATCTTGTCTTTATAATTAAAATAATGTTGTGGGACTCAAGACTGAAAAATTACCATTGAAGGGCATGTCTTATTTAAAAGAACAACATAGATAAAAAGAAAATATGGAGTAACAAACTCTATTGATAGTGTTGCCACTGATTTGTGTCTTGAGGTCAGGTCAGTTCTGCCCCTCGAGGAATTGCAACTAAGTCTCCGGAATGCAGGTTTTGGAAAGAAAATAAAGATTCATTAAAGGAAGTTACAGCATATTAAGCATGGGATAGAAAAGTTAGAAAGTTTTAAAAGAAGACCACGTGGATTGCTGATTGAATTTTGGCCAGTTCAGCTGGCCAAGTTTCCATAGGAGACTGGAAGGTCTAAGAGGCTGCCTCCCCCCTCAGACCTCCTTAAATTCTCTCCCACAGGCCATGGGAGGGGGGTGGTGACCTGGCCATGACCCAAGTCCTTCACTGGAGATTTTGCCTTTGTGAGAGGGCTTTTGGGTGGTCTTACAGGACCTATGCTCCCTGGCTGCCACCAAAAAAACAATGTAACCCAACAATGTAACAATGTAACCCAAATCAGGCCCTCTGGTGTGGCCTAAATTAGATGATACAGGAAGGAAGATTCACTTTACAATGGAAACAAAAGATTTACAAAGTTTGTCTCCAACAGATCTCATCACCTCACCCCCTATGTCCATGTTTCTCTGTATCAATAGGAGGAAAAAAGAGATGGTGTTGTCTGATGGATGTAAGGCAGAGAACTATGACAAAAGAGAAAGTAGATTGATTAGGAGTTTTTGAAGTACAGCTTACATTGAAATTATATTTTGCATATGTCATCTCATTTGACCCACATAAGAATCTTATGACATAATTACTATTATCTGTTAAACTCACATTCTAATTCTCTATATTATACTTATTCACTTATTTTTACAGAAAATGAAATAAGATCAAAGGAGGTAAATGGTATCACGACCAGATAGCAAATAAATGTCACAGGCAAAATTCTAAGCTCAGATATTTCTTTTTTTTTAGGTTTTTTTTTTTGCAAGGCAAATGGGGTTAAGTGGCTTGCCCAAGGCCACACAGCTAGGTAATTATTAAGTGTCTGAGACCAAATTTGAACCCAGGTACTCCTGACTCCAGGGTCGGTGCTTTATCCACTATGCCACCTAGCCGCTCCCAGATCTTTCTTGACTTTAGTGATCTTTGCAGGATACAATAGTGCTTCTTAATCATAATCTTAGCATAAACTGGTCACAAATCCATAAGATAGTAAAGATGGAGGACTTTGGTTATCTAGACATCTAAAAGAGATTTTTTTTCTGCCCAGAGCAGATGAGCTAAAAAAGTCTTTACTAGCTATTAAGGTAGAAGACATGATGAGGGACTATTCTGACCTATTAGGAAGAACTGGTGAAATATAATAGATGACACATTAAAAGGAAGTAACTTTGAAATTTTAGAGCTCATAAAAGATCAAGGGAGGAAAATCCAGCAAGATTTGACACATACCCTAAAATTGAAGAGATCAGATTCTAAAGGTCCATTGAAAGAATTCTATCATTTGTCAAAAGTTCTGTAGAAGTCCATTTAAGAGGATCAGAATGCTCTTAATACAAATATTCAAATACAAATACTTATAATAAGGAAAATAAAGGGAGCTATTTAGATAACAATGCAGATAGTGAACTGATTAAAACACTTAAATACTTAAACCATCATGTACAAAATTTGAAAGCAAGAGCACATAATAAAGGATGGATATGAATGGTATGATGACATAAGTATTGGGAATATAAAGTTAAAAACACTGTGATAGTAATGTTGAGAAAAGCAAGATATTTGGAAATTGTTGGAATTTTTAAAAATTATCTTGAAAAAAAATTAGAATTAGATTTGCCATTTGAGATAGAACAATTATAACAAAAGTGAAAGAGAAGTCAAAACTACCAAACTTTTACTTTGTTTCTGTTTTCAGATGTCAAAGAAAATGCTTACTAGTCAAGAAAGCCTAGACCAAAATGGGCTAACAGAGAACTGAAACCCAAGCAGCTATTAAGCTAAAGAATACTTTTCTCTATGTTATACTTACATTCTAATCTATGATCTCATAGGTATGATTACTTTGATCAGTGTTACAAACTGTACCCCCATCTTTGTCTTCTCATCTTGTACAAATGTTTTTTTATGTTTTCCCAAAATTCTTTATTAAAGAGACTCAGTTTTCCAAAGAATTTTTCATGTTTTTTATATTCAAGTGTAGCATTTAGACATTCCATCTGTTATTCCTGCACTTACTACATGACCATCCCACCTTATTTTTGATCATCTATTTATTAGAAAATATGTTTTATATCATTTATTGTATGCATATAGAAATTAATTAAATATTCCAAGGAGTTGTTATTTTATCAATGTACCAATGTGCATTTCAAACCTTGCAAATCTCAATAAATGATCTTCAAGAGCTGCTATGCCTAGAAGACAGTGAGTTAATCATTAAATATTTATTAAGCTTCTATTAAGGGCTAGGCTCTGTGCTAATAGTCTGGATGCAAAAAATAGGTTAAAGACAGTTTTTGCGCTTAAAGAACTTACAATCTAATGGGGGAAACAACAAGCAAAAAAGAAAAGCAAACATGCACAAATAATTGTATATATATATATATATTATATAATATAGGAAATAACAGGAAAATATTAGAATAAAAAGGGATTGGGAAAAGCTTCCTATAGGATACTAGAATTTTACTTGACATGTAAAGAAAGCCAGAAATACTAATATACTAAGAGGTATTAATGAAGAAGGACAGCATACTAGGTAGGGCAGATAGAGAATATGTACAGAGCACAGACAAAGTATATTATTTGAGGAACAACAGGAAGGCCAGTGTCACTAGATCAAGAAGCATGTGGTAGAAAAAAAAGCAAAGCATAAGAAAACTAAGTATAGAGGGAAGCATGTCATGGAGGACACTGAACAACAAACAGAAGGGTTTTTTTTTAATAATGGGGCAATAGGGAGCTACTAAAGTTTATTGACCAGGAAGAAGTTCCTAAATTATTGAAATAGTATGTTATCAGGAATAGGGAGGTATTTGGAGCAGTTAGGTAGTGCAATGAATAGAGCACTGGCCCAAGAGTTAGGAGGACCTGAATTCAAATATGGCCTCAGACACTTAATAATTACTTAGCTGTGTGACCTTGGGCAGGCCACAGCACCATTGCCCTGCAAAAATTAAAAAAAGAGAAAGAGAAAAAAGGAAATATTGGAATAAATGATAGGTAATTGAATGTCATCATGGGTGCTGGTGAATTTTACATATGCTAATCCATTATAAATTAGTAAAATAATATAGAATGGAGAGAGACTAGAGTCAAAACCATATAAGAGACTGTTGCAGAAATCCAGGTGAAGTAATAGAGGCATCAATTAAAGCTCTGGCAGGGAAAGAATAGAGTAGAAAACAAAAGAAATTTTAGAGGCAGAGAGATGATGACAAAAGAATTTTTTAAAGTTTTAGGAATAGTCTCAGAGTATCTAACCTTAAAGACTAAAAGAATAGAGGTACCAATGGCAGATATGGAGTCTTTGAGAATGGAACTTGGTTTGGGTGTTTCATGAATGAGAAAAGACTTGAAGGGGAATACAATGGAACAATCAGGATGTAGAGATGCATGGAAAAGAAGGGAAAAGACATTATAAGTGGTAGAACAATATGGTCATACTGTAAATGAGAAATAGTAAGGCTCATAGGATCATAGCAGTTTAACCTGATGGAGGTTGATTGCACTCTGGTCATACATGTTTAGTTTTCATTCTGCTAGGGCTAATTATTGTTTTATTATTAATGAGTCAAAGTTTTTAAAGTGTGTGTCTAAGGTCAGTGACTATCTTATAATGTATCAAAATTGTCCAAACACAGGATCAAATTCTGAAAACATTTGACACAATAAATGGGATTTTAGTGATCATGTCATCTGACTCAGAGATACATATCTTCATCATGGTAGTCATGGGAGTTTAGTTGTAGTAGTTATAGAGGTCTTAAGTCACATTGACATCTGTCAAAGATCTCTTTCTGCTACAGCACAGCAGTTGACAAATTATTTGCTTCTCTTAATGACTATTTAAATCTGCAAAAGACAGAGGAACTCATGAGCAGTTGCTATTCTGGATATAATTCTCCCCAATAAGCAAGAATTAGTTGCTAGAATAAAAATCATGTAAGCATTCAGAGCAAGTGACTACCATCATTATTCAACATCATCTTGTCTGACATTTTGAGGGAAGAGAGCCTGGTCTTTTAATTTTATTGGTGTCTTGAATTCTCAATTAGGAAACTCCTTCCATCAATGCAGAATGATGCTTTGGAGCACTGAAGGATTAAGTTTAGGTCAGTACACATAACCTAAAATTTACAGTCTGTTAGCAGTCATTTGGATAAAGGCAGAGATGAAATGATTACCAAGTTTTCAAATGACACAAAAGTAGGAGGGATTATGAACATGTTGGATAATTTTGAGATCCCAAATACTGTCAGAAAGTTAGAATTATTATCTAAATTTAATAATATGGCATTTAATAAGGATAAATTTTCAAGTTCTAAACTATTAACCTAGACAAAAATTCAGCTAAGTACAAATGAGGAAGGTGAAGCTAGACAAGACCTCTGAAAAATGATATGGGGAATTTTAGACTGAGTCTTTTCTCAATCCTCCTACTTCTGGATCTCTCTGCAAACTCTGACACTGTAAATCACTCTGTTTTCCTTAATGTCACTTTTAATTTCTTTTGGTGACAATTCTTTTTCCTGACTTTCTTTCTACCTATCTAACTACTCTTTAATCTCCTTTAGAAGTCAGGTCCACTAACTGTGGGTCCACTAATTAAAGTTCTATCCTGATTCTTCTATGATGCTTCATTTGGTCATCTCCTATGAACTAAATTATAATTGTTACACCAATGTTTATCAAATATATTTTCATCCTCAATTTCTCTTCTCATCTCTATTCTCACATCTCCAGCTATCTATCAGAAATGAGCTTGAATAAACTGAAATTAGAATATGAATTGGATGTTCTAAAAACATTTTGAACTCAACAGATCTGAAACTAAATTTATAATGCCCACCCTCATCAAACCCTTCACATTTCCTAACTTACTTTTTTTTATTTGCGATGACATTACCAACCTACCAATCATTCAGACTTGCAATTTAGGTGTCATTCTCAAAATTTCACTCTAATTCATCCCACATATTGGTCTTTACAATATCTCTCATATTATCCCCTTCTCTCCTTTGTCACAGGTGCTATCCTGAGGAAGTCCTTCATCACCTGACCACTGGATTACTTCTCACTGGTCTCCATATCTCGGTTCTCTACCCACTCCATTTTGTACCCCACAGTCAGTGTAATCTTCCTAAACTACAGGTCTATTTCTCTTCTACCACTTAATAAACTACAGTGATACTCTAATGCTTCCTGGATCAAATGTAAAATGATTTATTTGGATTTCAAAGCCCTTTTCAACCTAATCTTTTCCTACTTTTACAATTTTCCTCATACTTTACTCCCATTTATATATTCTATGATCCAGCAACAGTGGCTTCTATACTATTTCTGACACCGAACACAACTCCTCTCCTCCTCCTGACTTTGGTAACCTTCTTCAAGGTTCATAAAAAATTCTACTTTCTGAGAGAAGTTTTTCCTGCCCTATCATTCACCTTCCCCCACCCCAGGCACCTTGTGCCTTCCTCAGCAGTTCCCTACTATTTACACTATATAGGTACATGTTAGTTTTCTTTTTGGCTTCGCCATTATAAAGTAAGGCTGGTGACTTGGCACACTCAAATCCAACTCACGTGCTTGTCATGGCATCACTTCCCTGCTGTCATGGTCATCTTTGAAAATGAAAGACAAAACAAAATGAGCTCTTGATAACTATTTCAGATTTTGTTTTAATCTCTGATGCTTAGTGCAATGTCTGGCTTAGTGATTGTTTAATAAATGCTTGTTGAATGTATAAATGCTTGTTGACTGTAGCTTCTATGGTCAGCAGTCAGACTACTTAGAACTCTAGCTCAATTTTCTTCTTCTTCCACTTGACTTTCATGGTGGCATATAAACTATGTGTGTCTCTAGTGGAGGAAGGGTTTGGGGGAGATAGGTAACAAACTCTAAACCTGTTTAGATAGCAGTAGACAGGAGTCCTTAAATAGACTCATACAGAAGAAAAATACTAATCCTTTACTTCCCATGAATTTTGAAAATCTCTGAACTCACTTATTCATTGATCCCTAGTGTATTGTCTATGTCTCATAACTAAATATATCAGTCTCTTGATAAAGAGCTTAAAAGAGAGTTTCCTCACAAAAGGTAGCTATTTTGTATCATTAAAGAATCATGGGAGAAAAATGGAACTTTATTGCCACTCACAATTGTGTTGTCTCTCAAAAGAGCATAAGGGAGCGAGGCAAGTAAGTGTTACAAAAATCCTTAATTGTAGATCATACTTGACCTGTGAAATTTGTCTTAAAAGACATTAAGCATACCTATATTGATTCCAAGAGCAGGTATGAGTTCAGAAGAAGTGGAAAAAGTACTCTATGATTTAAAAGAAAAAAAAATGAGCTCAATAAGGGAAAAAATCAATCACAAGACTTTTTAATTTAACAAGATTTATAAAGTGCCTTCTAAGTGCCAGGTGTTAAGGATTTAGACAAAACAAAACAAAGCAAAATTAGTCTTCACTCTCGACCACTTTACATATATTTTAAGGGTTCAATGTTAAAACGGATGACTGAGTGCAATATCATTTGATGAGGGAAAGAAAGCTGAGGAACAATGGAATGAATAAAAGATTTTCTGTAAGAAGTGATACCTGAATTGATTCTTTAAAAATTCTAAGAAGCATAAATGAGGGTAGCAGATGATGACATGTAAGTTGGAAAGAGGAGATTGATTTTTCAGGAAAAATGCTAACTCTCTGTAACTCCATTTGAAGTTTTGTTGACAGACACTGGAGTGGTTTGCCATTTTCAATCTCCATCAAGCTTTGATTTATTTTTTCTTGATTGTTTAGGCTTAAGAAAATGAAGGAGAAAATGTTAATAATGTAAACTAAATTTAAAAATGTGTTTTTTGAAATTTTTGAGAGTCAGTGTTAAATTGTTACTAAACAATCAAGAAAAAATAAATCAAAGCTTGATGGTATATCATTAACATTTGCTAATTTTTGATAATCAAAAGCTCACACTAGCATTTTAACTACTGGCTCTTGTGAGCAGATTCAGTCTGGCTCCAGTATCCCTGTAAAGTCTGAGGGGGAAATAAGTAGGTTTATTTTTTCATAATATAGCTATGACCAAGAGTGAACAGCAAAGATATATGTAAAATACATCTAAAAAGATAAGTTGAAATCACACGATGGGTATTAAATGCAAATTGAAAATTTTACATTTTATTTTAGATAAATTATGATTTGGGGCAGCTAAGTGGCACAATGAATAGAGGACCAGACCTACAAGCAGAAAGACTCATCCTATTGAGTTCAAATCTGGTCTCAGACATTTACTAGCTATGCTATCCTAGGCCAGTCACTTAACCCTGTTTGCCTCAGTTCCTCTTGTCTATAAAATGAGCTGGAGAAGAAAATGGCAAACCACTCCAGTGTCTGTCAACAAAACTTCAAATGGAGTTACAGAGAGTTAGCATAACTGAAAACAACAATAATTACTTACTGAACATTTTGAACAAGGAAATTCCATTACTGGACCTGTGCTTTATGAAGATTATTTTAACATTTGCATGGAGAATACATCTGAGAATTCAATTCGTCAATTATATGTTAAGTGACAGTCTCTGTGATAAGTTGGTGGGTAACCTTGTGAGTAAAGAGAGAGGAATGAATTTGAGATATGTTGTGGAGGAAGAATCGATGACGTATCATCATGTTGCTTATGGGAAGTCAGAGAGAATAAAGAGTTGAAGATGAGATTAAAAATCTAGGTAACTAGATAGATAGTGGTGCTCTCAATAGAAATAAGGGCATTTGGAAAAAAGAAAGGTTTAGGAAGGAAAAAATAATAAGATATTTGGATGGGATGAATTTGAGATACCTTCTGTAACTAGATGTAGATACCCAACCAACTGGTGATTGGAAACTTCAGGTCAGAACAGAAATTAGGGTTGTGAGTATTTATAGATACAAGGATAAGATAGCTAAAAATATTCCCTCCCCCAACTAAGTTTTTTTTGGTATACTTAAAAGGGCAGCCATTTAATAAAAATGATGCAGTAGGACTGATAAAGGGAAAATAAAAATGAACATATATTTTTCTAGGAAGACTATATAGGTTCAAACTTGAAGGAATTTGTTAATGAGTACAAAACAGACTAGGCTATCTTCTGTTCTTTGCTGGATACCTAGATAAATAATAAATAAATATATAAATGATGCTTCTGAAACTGGCATAAGGGAGACTATAAAGACAGAAAACTAAATTTTCTATAAGAGTAAAATAGTTTCATATAAAGGCCAAGATGCTTCTGAATTCCATTTATCCAATCTAGAGACAGTATGTGGTAGCCAATCCAAAAATCAACAATTTGGGAGCAGCATTAGTAGCTTAGGTATTATCACTACCTCTGTGATGATACCAGCAGCAAGTAATAATAACAACAATAATGCACATATATGCCTTTGAGATTTAAAAAAACTTTTTTTATATATGCAATGTTGATTATTTTATTCCTCCTAGGAACTATTCTATGTTGAGGACACAAAGGATTATTGTGTGAGGCAGAAGTAAAGAATAAAATGGGAAACTTCATATGAATTTCCACAAATTTGAACATTCATGAGAGCATTTAAAATGCTTATTCTTAAAAGAAAGTGTTAACTATACTCTATTTTTTAAGTATACATTTATTATTAAGGGTTTTGCTATTTTTTCTTATTTAGATTGAAGGAAGATTAAATATATAATTGATACATATAGAAACAAAAATATATAACACACAAATAGCCTCCAGTCTCTGGGAACACTATATTTTTACTTTATTTTTTAAGAGGACAGTTTTATTCACAGAATAAATTTATCATAAGGTCTGTAATCCTTTTTGCAATATAAGTGAGATAACTGACAGTTGATAAGTCATAGAGACTTCTATATAATTTACACAATTTCCTTAAAAGGATATATATTATTTTACATTCCTTTGTATTCATTGTTTTTGGACATCTACATTGCTATAAACACTTTAGACTCTAAATTATTGCAATTTCATTTGCAGACTTTGTGAAATAAGGTGTGGTTTTATGCTTATTTCAGGTTTTATTGTCACATGTCCTAGAAACATATCAAAGACAAGTTTATACATGCATATAAATCTAACCTGTTTTAGACACCTATTTATGCAGAACTTTCTGAGACTTTCCTGATAACCAATGAAAAAATGTCTTTTCATATAATCACCACTACTTTTTATTCTGTTTTGTTTTTCATTTCTATTATAGTCTCCTCTCTTCTCTTTTCTATATTCCTTCTCTTCTTTTCCTATCCAATTCAGTCTAGTCCTATCCAGTCCATTCTACTTTACTCTAATCTAATCCAGTCTATTCGATAGACATAATCCTTGCTCTCCACATCCACTTCCAGATACAAACTCTGCTATCAACCCTCAGTTTCTTCTGCACTCCATGCTTAGCTATATCACTCAGGTTAGATCTTTGTTATTGTGAGTTACTGACCCATCACAGTCTATCTCTCTGATTCAACTGCTTTCCTCATATGGGAGGTCTTCAATGCTCAGAATATCTTCTTTGATCTCCCAGCTCATCAGCCCTGTTTAAAGAATAATGAAAACAATAATAACTGCTGTTTATATAGTGCTTAGTGAAATGTTTTTCTTGTATTATATCAAATGATTCCCCCAACAATGCTATGAGGTAGGTGCAATTATCATTTTATAGATAAGGAAACTAAGTCTGAGAGTCACTAATTGACTTGTCAAGTTCACACAGATAGAAAATTTCAGATACAAAGAACTTGAACTCATCTTCATGACTTCAAGTCCATTGCTCTATTATTGTGTTACATAGTTGCCTCCAATACCAAGGCTTTTATCTTCACTCTACCTCAATCACCCACAGGGATAATAGTACTTTAGCATCTACTATCACAAAACTCTGATACTTTTTTGATTTTGAACTTTGAAATCACCTTCTCCAATCATAATCTCTTGTATTCCCTGTCTCCTACTTTTCCTAACATTTTCTTTTTCCTCACAATAATCTCCCATCCAGTCATTATGTTTTGTTCATCCCTGCTCTTACCTTCATGGCTTTGACCCTATGGTTAACCAGAGGTTCAACTATATGCTGTCCTCCATCCTAGACTCTCTTTTCCCCTTTTTCTGTTGCAATCCATACCCTCTCAATTCTCAAAACCATTCTACTCCTAATAATAATCTTTTCTTTCATGCTCCCAAGTTGTTGAATGCTGATGAAGTCACATAAACTATAATAATTAATTTTACTATAAATTGTGTCATCTAGTCTCAACTGGGATTTTATTGATGCAATAGCAAAACTTTTAATTTTCAAAAATTACCTTGGAATTTCATTCCTCCTAATAACTGTTCCAAAACTTCTCCCCTCTTCTTAAGATCCCAGCACTTCCCAAACTCTCCACCACTGGTTTTCACAATTCAGTTATCTTCTACCTAATTGAAAAAAATAGAAGGCATATAATGTGAGATGCCTCTTCTCCCTTACTCCATATTGCAACATTCTTAAATATTCACTAATTATGTTCATCTTGGTTTTTGTCTATGAGAAAGACAAAAGTTGTTCTTTTTGTCAAGGTAAACATCTCAACTTGCTTCTTTGATTCCATATCTTCCAGTTTCTTCTGGGAGTTTATCCCATTGAATTACTTTCTCTGTCTCTGTCTGGCTGCCTTCCATCATCATCAATCTCTTTATGACACTACTCCCATTATGTATGTACTTGATTCTGCCATACTCTCAAACCATCATTCTATATTGCTTCCTTCTTTAAATGTGATGCATTTATTTTTTAAAAATCATCTCTACTCCTTGCTTCCATTTCCTTACGACTAACCTACCACATCATTTTTCAATTTCTTGCAATCTAGTTTCTGATCTGACTGCTCTACTGAAATTTTTTTCTCAGGGATATCTAGTCTTGCTCTCCCTCTTCTTCCTTTGGAATTGCTTCTCCTCCCTTTACTTCCATGATACTGAACTGATCTTTCTGGTTCTCTTCTGCCTATCAATTTCTCCTTCTCAGCATTCTTTATTAGAATTTTTTGTGTCTCCTATCCCTTTCAATCTTCTATTTTGAAAAATAAGTCTCATTAATGATTTTTGTTTCTTTTTCAATTACAACAATTTCAATAAGCATGTTTTAAATGCCCACTATTTACCATGTTTGTTTTATGCACTGAGGATAAAAGACAAAAAATGAAAATATTGCTATCCTTAAGATAGTTCTATTTTTCTGGGATAGGGAGAGAGAAATACATGTACACGTATGAATATTATGTTATTTTGGTAGGGGTGAAGACAAGAGAATAGTAACAACTGGAGGGTTTGAAAATACCTTGTGTAGCAAAGGGTAAAACCTGAGAAAACCCTCAAAGAAGGATAGGGATTCCCAAATGTATAGATGTCTATTAAATGGGATGCTTGTGAAGACAACAGAAGATCTGTGCCTATGTTGTACCTGCATACAAGTAAGTTTCTGCTTAGAAGATTACCATTAACCAACGTGGAGATATCAGCATATCTGGTTCTAATATTGTCTTTTTTCAACATTAATTTCATAAAACTATTGTATTAAAAAGTTTTTTTAATACAATAAACTGACTAGAATTCATGTAGTAGCTACTTGCTTTTTTTATTTTCCTTTCTATTACTATGCAATTACTACAAGAACCTCCTTAGGAATTGAGGTGATGAAAAATATGAAGATACAGGTCATTTTAGATAATATCTGGACCATTTATGAAACAGCATGACATTCTTCTTTCATAATAGAACCTGAAGTTCCGTATTTTAAAAAACAAGCCAGACAGCAGCTTAATGAAACAGGACACAGATCAAAATCGATTTGCTCCACCTCTTCTGATGTAGTACGTGGGTCATGATATACTCAAAGAGGATATTTGCAAAGGAAATATGTAGTCATTAATGAAGATAATTTATACTCATGGAGCATCACATCTTGACTATGTAAAGGGTTTCTGAAGACCAAAAGATTCTTAGGAGATAAGTTTTAATAATAATGATGCATAGCCTACTGGTGAAAACATGTGCAACTTCACATTTCTGCTGCATTTCTAGAATTTGGTTGTGATGTTTCCTTCAACACTTTATACTTGAGGAAGGATACTTTACAAGTCCAGTAAGCAAAGGTTGTGTGACACAGTGGAAATAATGTTAGATTGGAAGTCATACTACCTCAGTTCAAATTGCAACAGAAACATTTACCACTTTTATGACTTTGAATTAATCATTTAACCTCTCTGACCCTCAGATTCTTTATCTGTAAAGTGAGGCAATTGAACTGGATGAACAATGCTATGATTAACTAATGAGTAAAAAGTAAATATTCTGCCTCAAAAACTCAAGCAAAATTTATAACTAATTATAACATAATATAATAGAAAACATAGGACAAGAAAACTTTGTATTTGTTAGAACATCAGAAGTACTAAAATAATGACAACATTTAACAATTCACTGGGTCAAATACCAAATCATAGAAACACAGAATATCAGAGGTCATCAAATTCAACTTGTATTTGATTAATAATCTTCTTTAATTCAGTCCTTATTTGGAAACTTCCAATGAGAGATGACATGCTATTCCCTGAGCTAAACCCTTTCCACCTTTGGACGTCTCTAATTATTTGGAAGAGATTTTTTTGTTTGTTTGTTTTGACATTGAGCCTTAATATTATGCTTTATATCTTTAATGCTCTATTCAGAACTCTGCCCCCTGGGGCAGGGCATAACAAACTTAATCCCTCTTCCAAACAGCTCTTCAAATATTTGAAGATGGTAAGCTTGTCATCCTAAATTTTTTTCTTATCCAGGCTAAACATTCCCAGATCCCATATGGCATGAACCCCTACACTACTATGGTCACCCTCTTCTGCAAACTATTCAAAGCAGATTTAAAAGAAGAATTTTAGGATGAATTACATTAACATAAATAATACCTTATATTTGTTTTATTATATTCACAATACTTTTATATTCATTATCTCATTTAGTCATAACAATAGCTTTTTAATATAGTCAGGAATGATATTTCTCAATTTTACACAGGAGGGAAAACAAACTCAAAGAAGTTATGAATTACCTAAGATCACACTGCTACTCAGAGATAGAATCAGGACATTAGAAGTTTAGGTCTGTTGGTCTTAAGACTACTATAACAATAACTCATTATGGGAGATAGCTTATATAATGGAATATAGCTTATATAATCTGTTCTTAGAAGAATATGGGTGTAGGGGGAAGCTAGGTGGCACAGTGGATAAAGCACCAACCCTGGAGTCAGGAGTACTTGGGTTCAAATCCGGTCTCAGACGCTTAATAATTACCTAGCTGTGTGGCCTTTGGCAAACCACTTAACCCCATTTGCCTTGCAAAAACCTAAAAAAAAAAAAGAATATGGGTGATAATATTTTTAAGATCAGTGTAGTTGTGTATCCAAAATTATCTTTCTAAAAGTCGGCTTGTTTTTCTCCCTGTAGTGCAGACCCTCCAAATCCCCTGTATTCTCCAAACACTGATATTCAAAACAACCAACTCCAGTTGACCATTAAAGTCAGGGTATAAGTATTCCAGTTTAAGAGCATCTTGTGGCATACTTTTCCAGCTCAGTGGATCCATGTCTCTATGCTCCCCAATACAAATTAAGTGAATTATTCTCAGTTATTTTTTCATTACATGTGTTATAATCTGTACAAATGTGTGTATGCTTTTATTTGAGGTCCCCTTCCCCCTTTCTCTTTTCCCCTCTCTCTATTGCTTGCCAATAAAGAATTGCATTAAACTAACTCCAATGCTTTGCATATTGCCTCAGCATTTGAGCCCATTAAGGTATTGTTTTGCCCCATGTTTCTGGCTGACCATCCTTTAAGCAGAATTGAGGTACCCGGACAAGGAATCTACCTATTGATATCCACACCTAGTCAAGCATAGCACTATGAACTCAGTCATAGAAAACAAGGATCAACAATGGAATTCTACACTATCCTAGGAGGCATTCCCCATATTAGAGGAATGTCCTCTAAGCACAGGAGAGAACCCAGGTCTCTTGACTCTTGATCCTATTCTTTTTTCACTATACCATACTTCTTAGGGATCATGTGAATTGGAATTCTTTCATTTGTTATAGTGGACATCTTCAGCAATTAAGACTCACTTCAGAGGGTAATTTCTAGATTCTAGATTACACATTCTTTTGCTAGTAATTTTTTATTGATCTTCTCTTTTTATATCACCATTATTTTTCTCAGTTTTCCTTCCTCTCCCCTCACTCAGTCAATCCATATAATAAATAATATTTTAAAGAAAAATAATAGAGGAAGAAGAAAAAATGGTCAAAAAAAGGATCACATATTTTTTAAAATCTGAAAATAATTTTCAATGAATCACAATTGTGGACCTTTTCGAAGAGATAGGGAAAAAGTGTCTTCCATCTTCCATCTCTTTTAGGGAGCCATGCTTATTGTTTAAAATTTTGAAACACTCTCTTCTGATGGTTTTGTAGTTGTTCTTAACTTTACATTGTTGTAGTCATCTTGTATACTATATTTTATTATATTTTCTATTTAAACATATTATTATGATGTTCTTGGCAGGTAGGGCTCTTGTTATTAAGTGGAGTTTACTGAGTCAACAGTCAATAAAAGTCTATTAAATATTGGCTCTGTGTCAGACACTCAACTATGGTTTAGTGAAACAAAGAATGACAAAATCACAATCCTTATCCTCAAGGAAATAGAATTTCAAAGAAGGAGACCACAGACAAATAACTATGCATATGAAATATATGCAATGTAAATTAAAGATAATTTCAGAGACAAGACACTAGAGTTGGTGGTAGTAGAGGAACTAAGAAAGAACTACAGAAAGAAGGATTTGAGCTGAGTTTTAAAGAAAGGATGGGAAACCAGAAATTAGAGTATACTAAGATGGAAAGCCATTGAAAATACATGAAGAAAGAAGGGGTAAAGTTGGAAGGAAGGAAGGAAGGAAGGAAGGAAGGAAGGAAGGAAGGAAGGAAGGAAGGAAGGAAGGAAGAAAGAAAAAAGAAAGAAAGAAAGAAAGAAAGACAAAGAAAGAAAGACAAAGAAAGAAAGACAAAGAAAGAAAGACAAAGAAAGAAAGAGAACGAAAGAAAGAAAGAAAGAGAATGAAAGAAAGAAAGAAAGGGAGAGAGGAATGGATAGAGGGAAAGAGGGAAGGAGAGAGGGATGGAGAAAAGAAGGAAGGGAGGGAGGAAGGAAGGAAACAAAAATTATGAAAGGTGAGGTATTTTGCTAAACACTTTATAACTGGACTTCACAATAAATATGAGAAGTAGGTGCTATTAATTGAAGAAACTGAGGCAGGAGGGAGCAGAGTCAAGATGTAAACAGAATCACAACTGAACTCTCCAAATGTTTCTCTACAAACAATTGTAAAATAGCTCCTTACATCAAATTTTAGAGTTGTAGAGCCAAAGAAGTCAGAATGAGATATTTTCCAGCCAATGAGTTTTGCAGGAAAGGGCAGTGACACTGGGATGGATACTGGCCTGACGTACAGTTCAATAGCACCTTGGAGGCAGACATGATGTGGCAACAACAGTAGCTTTGAAAGTTGTCAGTCCAGATATGGTAAAGGAGTGGGATCAAAAAGAGATTTCAGGGGACCCTCACCCTTGGTGAGTAGACAAAGAATGGCTATTATATTACTCATAAGTAGTTCTGGATCACTGTTCCAGAATAGAGAAAAGTATGTTTGGTAGTCACAAGGAGAAACAGGGACCTTGGTCATAATCCCAAGCCAAGAACAGTAGTGACTATGACTGCAGGAGAACAAGGGATCTGGGTAGAGGTCTTGGGCCAAGAGGAGTGCTAGCACTTGTGACTAGAATAGGGGCCCTTCCTGAATAAAGACTAGATTTCAGATCAGGAGTCCACTAACCATATCTCTCCCCAATAACACCACCTTGGAAGCACCAAAAGCTTTCAAACTCTGAGAATTAACTTTGAAAACATCAATATGAAAAAAAAATCTTGTTTGGCACAGTACCTTCCCCAACCATAGGAAAGCAGAACACAACTTCAACAAAAAGTTCAAAGTCAAGAAATAGGCTGGAGAAATTGAACAACAAAACAAAAAGAACTTGATCATATGAAGTTTCTAAGATGGTAAGGAAGACCAAGTTATAAAGAAAGAAGGAGTTGACATTATGAAAGCAGCTACAAACAAAGCTTCAAAGAAAAATTCTAATTGGTCCCAAATGCAATAATATGTCCTAAAAGAGTTAAAGAAATAGATGAATAGTGGTAGAAAAATTGGAAAAAGAAATGAGATAATGAAAGAAAATTTTGAAAAGAGAATTAACAGTTTGGTTTAAAGAATCACAAGAAATATTGAAGAAAATAATAACTTAAAAATAAGATTGATCTAATGGTAAAAGAAGCACAAAAATTCACTGAAGAAAAGAATTTCTTAAAAAAGCAGAATTGCCCAAATTCAAAAAGAGGAACAAAAGTTCACTGAAGAAAATAAGTCCTTAAAAATTAGAATTGGAAAAATGGAAACTAAAGATTCAAGAAACATGAAAACAAAGTAAAAAGAATGAAAAATTTAAAAAATACAAAACATCTCATCAGAAAAACAATTCAACTGGAAAATAGATCAAATAGAGATAATTTAAGAATTGTTAGACTACTTGAAGACCATGATAAAAATAAATAGCCTAGACATCATTTACATGAAATTATTAACTGCCCTAATATCTTCAAAACAGAAAATAAAATAAAAATCAGAAGAATCTACTATCACCACTTAAAAGATATCCCAAAATGAAAACTGCCAAGAATATTACAATCAAATTCCAAAGTTTCCAAGTCAAAGAGAAAATATTATGAGCAACCAGAAAAAAGTCATTCAAACACCATGAAGCCACAATCAAGATCACAAAAGATTTAGGAGTTTCCACATTAAAGGAAGAGAGGACTTGAAGTATTATATCTTAAAAAGCAAAACAGGTATAACAACGAAGAATCACATCCTTTCAAAACTAAGTATATACTTTTTTGGGGGGAGGATGAATATTTAATGAAATAGAGCCCTTCCAAGCATTACAAAAGAACAGAGTTGAATAGAATTTTTGACATTCAAACACAAGACCCAAGAGAAACATGAAAAAGTAAACATGAAAAAGTAATCATGAGACTGAATAACCTTAAAGTGCATAAATTAAAAGCTAATTAAGTAGAATCTAATAATTTCTGCAACCTACTTTCTGCAAAAGAGATATTTCAATAGTCAAAAGAACATGTGGGAAGAAAATCCATAATGATCTGAGTAATTTAGTTGTGTTCCACCTACTTTTTAATTGTTTATACTTTGATGCATAAATGATGTATATAGGGAGTGGCATTTTTTAGAAAATCTAAAAGGAAACATTATTTCATAATATGGAAGTATTTCAAAGCTACTTATCAATTTATTTCAGTCTCATCTTGCCGTAGATATTATGATTCTTTCTTCTTTTTCAGTATTCTTTATTAATACTTATAAAACTGGCAACTTAAAAATTGGTTGATGTTAGGAATATCAGAGAATTCATTAAGCAACTGTCATAAACAAGTGAGACTGATGACCCTAAGGTGTCTTACTCTTCAGGTGTAGTTTAAAAAAAAATACTAGTGTCACTCAATAAACCTAAAAGAATTGCTAACTAGTGATTACAATGAAAATCAATTGCTGACACTGCACCTGGCATAATTTTTTAATAGTTACTATTAAACTAGTTAGATGGATTCAATTACAATAAGCATCTGTACCCACAAATAAAAAAATGGTGCTGTATAGTCAGGCATTAAAGCAGGGTCTTTCCCACAAAAGGTACTATGACTGGGCACCATGATGTGTTTGTGTTTTTTAAGAGAGTAGGCAAATGCCTAAAAAACAAAGAAGTAAATGGGAAGAAGGAAAAAGTGGGCATCTGCTACTATACTGAATTGCCACCTGACTGTCAGTTTCCTGTTTCCTATATTTTTGTTTTTAAAATGAATAGACCCTTTCCCAAGTACTTTATACCTTTAATGGGGTCAAGGTCAATGGGGTCAAAGATGTGTATGAAATATTCTGAACTATTAACTAGAAAGGCTACCTAAGAGAAATGTGACATTATGATGATCACATCTTCATGATTAACTAATTCAAGAACTTCAGTCAAATTTTCAATACATTTCATATTATCTAAAAGTACATACATTGCAATATTTATCTGAAATTTGTTCAAAATACACCACTGAGCCTTCATTTTTTTTTTAGATTTTTGCAAGGCAAATGGGATTAAGTGGCTTGCCCAAGGCCACACAACTAGGTAATTATTAAGTGTCTGAGACCGGATTTGAACCCAGATACTCCTGACTCCAACACCGGTGCTTTATCCACTACGCTACCTAGCCGCACTTGAGCCTTCGTTTCAGCATGAAACACCCAAGCAAGAGGTCTTAAGCATCAGAGTTTGGTTTTTAACACAAATTCTGTGATGTCAAATCCAGTATCTGATTTATAATAAATAAATAATATCTAATTGAAGTCCTCCTTTCATGGGAAATTCATTTTATAGCATCAGTTAATCTCACATAGTTTTTAGAAACCAATAATTTCTTGGGAATTGAAATATATTTCTCTGAAATTGAAATACATTTCTCTGAAACTTCCACCCATTGATCCTAGTTCTGGCTTTGGGGCCTAAGTGTACAAGTTTAAAACCCCTCCTATGTGATATAAATATATCATTAACAAATAGTACTCTGACACATTAAAAAACACTAAGTAATTGATATGTCATTTGTTTTACTATGCTGTGTTCAAATGAATCATCTTGTTTTGTTTATTCTTCCTATTGAAATAACATGAGTTTATCTGAAGAATTTAATAAGATAAAGCAGTCCTACTATTATTGTCTAGAGTCTAACAAAGACAACATAAATCTGAGATATATCTAAAATCCACCAATGTACAGAGTAGTGCTATTTAAAGCTCAAATTATATTTAGTTGTTATTATTGAGTCTTTTCAGTCATATTCAACTCTTTGTGACCCTATTTGGAGTTTTCTTGACAAAGATAATAAAATAGTTTATAATTGCTTTCTCCAAATCATTTTACAGATGAGAAAATTAAGGAAAACAAGGTTAAGGGACTTTCCCAGGGTCACATTGCTAGTGTCTGAAGCAGTATTTTAACTTGAGAAATTCCAGATTTCTGGTCCAGGATACTATCCACAACTTCAACATAATTAGTACAGAGTTATTAAAATTACTTTGGCTGAAAGTAGCTTATAGTTTGTTTTAGTTGTTTTCAGAACAAGATATTTTATCTTTTGAAAAAATAGTAATCACAGTGAATATTTTAGTTAATTCTTTAGGACAATGAGAATGATTGTTTCCCTGAAATATCAAGTGAACAGGGTATTAGTAGCTGTTTGGAATATTCATTGGTTTACTTTCTTTCTCTTTGACTTATACTATAACTAAATTCTGGACACATAACTATGTCCTACATTTAGTTACTAGTCTAATTAGTGTATACAAGGAAACTGCATATTAAAAGAACAATAAGAGAGTTGCATGAAAGTTTAAGAGAGGATGTAGCAGAAAACTAGGAAAAGAATTTAAAGACCTGAGTATGAAGTCAACCTCAGATTTTGCTAGCTATCGAATTATGAGTAAATCACTCAGTTTCTCAGAGTGATAAAATGGGAATAATATTATTTATTCCTCTTACAGGGTTGTTGTAAGGAAAGCACTTTTTTGTAAACTTCAAAATGCTATATCTAGATGAACTACTATTAATTCATATACTTAGAGTATAATAGTCTGGAAAAAAACTGATTTAATAAAGCAAAACCATACCTTTAAAACTCTTTTCCAAGGGGCAGCTAGGTGGTGCAGTGGATAAAGCACCGACCTTGGAGTCATGAGTACCTGGGTTCAAATCTGGTCTCAGACACTTAATAATTACCTAACTGTGTGGCCTTGGGCAAGCCACTTAACCCCATTTGCCTTGCAAAAACTTAAAAAAAAACCTTTTTCCCAATAAATTATTTCCCATATATTTTAGTCATACAAGATCTCTTAAAAGAAACATTAAGGAAAACTCTCTGACTTAATATAGGTGAGGCACAAGACAAGGAAATATATACTCACCAAAGACATTTACTACTATGAAGAAAGAAGTCTAGTAGAATGCAAATGGAATAATCTATGGAGATAGGGGTAGTTTCTTATTTGAAGATAATCCCAGAACATCAGCATCCTAAATTTTATCCATAATCATTCAAAAGAGTTTGACCCAAATACTCACACAAGAAAACTGAATGGATAAAAGATGTCTGTTGCCCAGACTAAAAATATATAGGTGAATGAATTGAAGGGTATCCAAAGAACTGTTGTTTGATCATTTAGTCGTTTTCTACTCTTTATGTCTTTATTTGAGTTTTTCTTGGCAAAGATATTGAAGTGACTTGCCATTTCCTTGTCTAGCTCATTTAATAGATTTTAAAAAAACTGAGGCAAACAGTGTTAAGACTCAGGATCACACAGCTAGTAAGTGCTGAAGTCACATTTGAACTCAGGTCTTCCTGCCTCCAGGCCTGGAACTCTAGTCATTATTCCATCTAGCTTCTGACTGACCAATAAATATAATTGGAGCAGACATTGTGGAATGAAAAATGAATTGGAACCAAAATTGAAGAGGAGGAGAGAATAGATTGGCTTCCATTTGGAAAAATGAGTATTGATTTTAATAACCCTAAACTACTCCCTGAAATAAAGGTCTATCTCTTTAGCAATAATATTCATCCATTGTTACTACAAAACTATGAGTCATGAAATGTCAGTCTCCAAGGAATTAAAATTATGGGACAGTTGAAGGATAATGTAAAGACACATGGTGAAAATCAAGTAGGCTAAAAATGTATTACCCAGAGAATTATATAGTAGTCTTATAAAAGCTCTATTCAGAGAAAGGTAAGATTGAAAAGGATAAGGATATAAGCCAATTGTTTAGTGAATATAAAGACCAATCACTGGGAAGCTCACATACCTTTCTGGTATCATATTATTTGTATCCACAAAATGAAAAGACACATAGAGGAAGACCGTCAGAACATTTTGCAGATTCTTGATAGAGGTTTCATGGAAGGACATGGACCAGTAGGCACAAAATGATTTATGGACTGGCTGCAATTTATATCTTTAGGAAGGGTATCTATTTTAATAAGAACTCTTTAAAACTGAATTAATGAAGAAGAAAGAAAAGAAAGAAGGAAAAAAGAAAGAAAGAAGGAAGGAGGAAGGAAGGGAAGAAAGAGAGGAGTATTTATTAAGTGCTTATTAGATGTCTGGCAATTGTCATGTTCTGAGGAAACAAATAAAAAATTACAGCAGTCCTTTCTCTTAGGGAGCTCATATTCCAATGTGGAAGACAACACCCACAAATACGTATACATATACTTATGTGTGTAAATGTGTGTATATATATATATATATATATATATGTATATATATACATATATACATATATATGTATATATAGTTCATATATATTTATATAAATGAGAAAGAAATAGAAGGAGAGAGGAAAAGAAGAGAGAGAAAGAGAACACTATGGAATTGGGTAAATCATAATCAATCATCTGTATAATTTTCAAATCTATAAAATGATAATATAAACATTTATTCTATCTTTCAAGGTTGTAAGAAAGGTATTTTGTGAACTTCAAATTGTTAAAGTTATGAATTATTATTCATTAATAGGCTTAGAAAAGATTAAAGCAGTGACTAGAAAAAAACTATTTGATTTGATAAATCAAAAATCCTGCCTTCAAAACTCTTTTTCAACAAGTTTCCCATTTACATGCTAGAATCATAAAAGATTCCTTGAAAGAAAACTAAAGGTAACTTTAAAAATTATTAATATTAACTGATGCATGTATATATATATTCATGTTTATGTGCAAATAGAAACATGCATGCATTGATGTATGTATCTATTCACATATATATGTAAACACATACACACATATGCATGAACATATATCAGTAATCAAATCCAAGTAGTATCATATACTACTATTGTTCCTGAAAAGGTTACTTGTGATTTAATTAATTGTCCTATAGGTTAATTTACCATCCTTGCAACTCTCCAAACACTTTCTTTCTTGGCTATCATCTATGTATCTATATACATATGCATGCACACACACACATACACATATATTGTCAGAAGCATAACTCCCTGGGAGATATTATCCAGCCAAAACCCTGGTACCAAAGACCAGTAAGATTTTCTCCAAGCAAATACAGGATAACTCAAGAGACTTAGAACAATTTTAATAAATTTATTAAAGCTTAAAACTGAACAAAGATTTTTTGGAACACTCAGTATTTATTTATCTTCCCATGATACTCTTATAGTAAAATCAAGTATATTAACAGTGATACTTATGGACATAATACTTTACAGAGCACCGATATTCTAAATCTATGATGAATTTCAATAACAATTAAAAGTTCAAGCAATTTATTATTACACTGTATCCATATAACATGACACATATTTGTCTTTGCTGTTGAACAGGCTTCACAAAGGTTCCTCATATGCAAGTAGCATGCTTATAACACATAACTACTGAATAAAGTTGAAAAATTCACTCCCTGGAATTCAAGGCTCTCCACAAAATGAAACCATATTTTTTATAGTCTTATTTTTATATACATAGCATCCACAAACTCTCCAAACTAGGTCAACTAGACTATTCTCTATGCCAAAAGAGCAGGCTGGTTTTCAAAGAGACAGAGGAACTAGAGACCAAATTGCCAAAGCAAGGGAGAAAGCAAGGAAAACAAAGAGAAAGCACCGGAGTTCCAGGAAAAAAAATCTGTTTCTGCTTCATTGACTACATTAAAATCCCAACAAAATGTGGCAAGTTTTCAAAGACATGGGAGTAGTTCATTTAACTTCACTCATGAGGAAACTGTATGTGGGCCAAGAATCGTTAGAATTGAACATGTAGCAACTGATTGGTTTAAGATCAGAAAAGGAATAGGATAACTTTATATTTTTTTGTTATTTTTTATTTAATTTATATATATATAATATATATACAGAGTACATCATTAAAGTTGACAGGAGAAATATCAAATTTTAGATATGACTATGATACCACTCATATCAGAAAGTAGTAAATAATTGAGAAACCTTTTGGTCTGAACAGATCTCTAAAAGATGTGGGTTAAAAAGGAGAGTACAAAAATTGTCTTAAAACTTAAACATAAAAAATTAAAATCTTGGCAAATGGTTTCATCACTTCCTGGCAAACAGAGAGAGAAAAAAACAGAAGTAGTGTCAAATTTTATATTCCTAGTCTCCAAGATCACTCTACAGACATAAAATTAACAGGAGTTTGTTCCATGAAAAGAAAGCATACTAAAAGCAAAAGCAAAAAAAAAAAATTGCTGACAAAGGTCCATAGACTCAAAGGTATGAATGCTATGAGAGTTGAACTATATACTGATTGCCTCAGAATCAATGCTTTCTTTTATTTTTTTTTTGCAAGGCAATGGGGTTAAGTGGCTTGCCCAAGGCCACACAGCTAGGTAATTATTAAGTCTCTGAAACTGGATTTGAACTCAGGTACTCCTGACTCCAGGGCTGGTACTTTATCCACTGCACCACCTAGCCACCCCAGAATCAATGCTTTCTAATTATGATGTTGGAGAAGACTTTTGAGAGTTCCTTAGATAGCAAGATCAATCTGTCAAAATTTAAGGAAATTAATTCAGACTATTCACTGGAAGATGAAATAAAAGAAACTGAAGATTAAATACTTTTGTCACACAATGTTGGTCCCTCTGCTTTTTGAAAGTTCAAATTATTGGGACATTTTTTCTTATATAAATTCTAAATCTACCTCTCTAATTTATACTACTCTCAATTTTGTTCTCTGGGGGCAAAGATAATAAGACTCAACTCTTACATGTGATTGCCTTTTAAATATTTGAAAAATAACTATCATCACCTCCCCCCCAGTCTTTTTTCTTCAAATTAAATATTTTCAGACCTTTCAATGTTCTGTGGACACAGTGGTAACAAAGAGCCACTTGTCTTCACAAGTCTAGAATGCTAGAATAACTTTATTTCTTTTTTTGACAAGATTAAGTAGAATTCTAGGGATATGGTTTTCTAAGATTTTAGCAAAACTTTTCATAAAATATTTCATATATTCTTGTGGTGAATTTAGATATAGGAGTTTAGATGATATGATGATATTATAATCAGAACAAATCAGAATTGACCAGAGGGTAAAAGAGTAGTTGTTAATGGATCGTTATTAGTCAGGTGGTTTCCTGGGAAGTACTGTAGGAATCTGGGCAATTTAATGTTTTTATCAATGACTTTTACTAGTTATGTGAACTTATATAAGTAACCTAACCTCTCTGAGACTAAGTCCTCATCTTTAGATGGAGATAATAATAGGACTTTCTTCAGATGTTTATTGTGAGAATCAAAAAAGATAGTGTGTATATAAAACATTTTTATTCAAATCTTAAAACCCTAGATTCAATGATGATGATGATGATGATGATGGTGTTTTATACAACATAATTGAATGGGGGCAGCTAGGTAGTGTAGTGGATAGAGCACCAATCCTGGAGTCAGGAGGACCTGAGTTCAAATTTGATCTCAGACACTTAATAATTATCTAGCTGTGTAACCTTGGACAAGTCACTTAACCCCATTGCCTTGTGGCAGGGGGGAAACAAAAATATGATTGAATGAATGTTGAAGAGTATACAGAAAAGACAAAACAGGATGATGATAAAGGGACTTGAATCATTATATTTAAAGACAAGTTGAAGGAACTGGGTATGTTTAGCCTAGAGGAAAAAAAATCAAAAAGACATGAACAAATATTTGAAGGCTTGTCATGTTGGTGAGGGAATAGACTTGTTCTGTTTGACCTTCCATAAAAAAGAGCCAGTGTCAATTGGTAGAAATTATAGAGTCCAAAACAGGCTAGATGCAATTAAGATTTCACAGTATTGGAGCTATCCAAAATTGGAATTGGCCACCTGAAAATACTCCTCCTTTGGCAAAACAGAGACTAGACAACCCCTTATACACCATTTGACATTCTTTTAACTTATAGGTTAGTCATTCAGTCAGTCAATAAATATTTATTAGGCACCCTATTATATGTCAGACAGTATACTAAGCAATTAGACTAGAAAGTCATTTAGATTTCTTCTTCCTCTCAAATTCTGTGATTCTTTTTTTTTAGTCCCTTCACCATCCTTATCCTCCTCCTCTTCCAGATATTATCTAGCTTACATACTGGACTATTATGCCCAGTAATATATTTAATAATTCAGCTATGGTTTGTCCAGAGCAGGATATGTTCATAGTCTCACCTCCCTTTATGCTGAATTCTATGCCTCAGTTAAACAGGCAAGGATAACAGAAGTCTGTCATATGAGCTCCTAATTGTGGGTAATCGATAACTATGTATTGATTTCATCAATGAATTTAAATCCAAAAAAGATCATTACCATATATATTTTCCATCAAGGAGGATAATTTCCAGACTGAAAAGTCTAGAGCAAAAAATGGTGAAGAGAGAATTGCAATCATAACAAATATAAGAGAGTAAAAGAACATCTAGTTAGCTTACTTGAATTCCTGCAAAAGTCTTAGAGATGTGATTGCTTTTTACTATGATCTTTGTAAAATAATGGAAAAAATTACAATAATAAAAATAATCAAATGTTCCAGTTTGTTAAAGAAAAAGGGGGGGGATTCTACAAACTGAATTTATGACTCTATGCCTACAAAATTTTTTCTCATTGAGATCTATAAGGAAAAAAATGGAAGTAACTATGAACTTGCCAAGATTCTCTAAGAGCAAGTCATACCAGACTACCTCCTTCTCTGACAATGTTACCAGACCAAGAAATTAGTGGAATGTTGTAAACCTAGTATACCTGGATTTCATCAAGGCATTTGGCAAAGTCTAGAATGATTTCTTTGTGGTCATGATTGAGAGATGTTTGTTGAGTAATTGTGTAGTTAGATGGTTTCATAACAGATTGAATGGTTAGATCTTAAGAGTGTTGATTAACGGATCCTGTTAACTTGGAGGAATGATGCTACTAGTATGCAAAGTTTAATCAATCTAAAAGGCAATTGTTAAGCATTATTTCCAATAGAGTATGCTATGGACTAGGACATATGCAAATAAAATAAGAGCTTTCTTGACCTAAAAAAGGCTTATACTCTAACGTAGATGACACAGGTAAATATAATGATAACATGGCAAGTGCATAAGAAGACTAGTAAATTCTATGAAGTCAGGAGAAGAGAGCTCACTTCCAAACTGAGTGATCGTGGAAAGTTTCATGGAAGACATTAAATTTAAGATGGGTTTTGAAGAATTGGTAGATTACTAATAGTTGGAGATAAAGAAAGTATTCAAGAAAAAATAGAATAATGTCAGAGAGGGGGGAAATCAGACATATTTGGGGAGTTGATGTGTATGCAGCTTATTTTTTCAATATTTATTGAGCTACAGAAACTGGGATGTTTATTCAGCCTGAAGATTTGAGGGGGTGGGATAGAGGCATAAATATATTTCAATTATGACCCTGGGCTATTTCCAGAAACTTCTCTGAAGAAAAGTTAATAATAATAATAGTTCAATTTTCTTCATGAATTTATTAAGCACCTACTCTGTTTGCTCTACTGTGATGGAGAAGATATAAAGAAAACTGAGACTTGGTCCCTTACCTGTAATAGTAATAGAGTGGAAAGAACTCTGCACTGAGAATCGATAGAAATAATTTTCAACTCTTATCTTTGACATGAATATGACCCTCATGTCAAATCAGAACTTTGAAAAAATGCACTCTAAAGTTGTTCTTTTTTATTTGAAATTCATAATTTCATTAGTATAAGAAATTCCTGATGATGAATATCTCTCTACTAATGCTAATCAATCATTTCTGTGTAGGCTATAATGCTATATAATGTCTTTTGAGGGTTTTCCAAGAGAATTTAAGTAACTTGTTGCAATCACTCAGTTGATAGATGTTAGAGAAAGGATTTGAACTCAGGTCTTCATGACATTGATACCACTATGCTCCAAAGATGTATATCATCATTTCAATATTGTCTGAATATCAAAGTTGACCAAATAAATGTTATTGTTTTTTTCATAAAATTTTTATTCTGAAAATAGAATTTTGAAAATAATTTTAAATTTAAAGTTTTGTTTTAAAAATAGAACATGGGGGTGGCTAGGTGGCATAATGGATAAAGCACCAGCCTTGGAGTCAGGGGTACCTGGGTTCAAATCCAGTCTCAGACACTTAATAATTGCCTAGCTGTGTGGCCTTGGGCAAGCCACTTAACCCCATTTGCCTTGAAAAAAATCCCCCAAAATAAATAAAAATAGAACATGAATAGAATTCTAAAGAAAATTGAATCTTTATTTGATAAACAAGGGTTTTTTAAATTGCATTAGACCATTATTGCATCATTTTTATTGTTATTCCCCAATTACTTATGATCCAAAGATTATATGATCACATAAGACCTATCAAGTTCTACCCTAAGTACGAGGTGATGTTAAAATAAAATATTTCAAGTGACTAAAGAGATAGGCTTAGAACCAAAAATAACATCCTGAAAAGCTTTGTATTCTTATATAATCTTTGGTTCTTAAACTGCTTCTCTCTGGATGTTTGAAATATTCTGCATTGTTAGAAGGACTTTGAATTTTGCCTATGATGTTCCAAGGACTTTTCCTCTTGGGGGGTTCTTCTCAGAAAATTATTGATGGATCTTTAATGTGGCTTCTGTTTCTGGTAGATCTGAGCATTTTTTGATTATGATTACTTGAAATATAATATCTAGACTTCTTATTAAATCATGGCTTTCAAGGAATTTAATGATTCATAAATTATCTCTGACCTATTTTCTAGGTCTGTTTTTTTATCAATTCTCTTACATTCTATTTTTTTCAGTCTTTTGATTTTATTCTAATATATCTTTCCGTCTCATGGAGCTCTTGATTTCTGTTTGGTCTTAGTCTTCTAGTCTCTTCTAAGCTTTTTATTCACCTTATAGTTCTTTCCTTTTGTGACTTTTAGTTAATTTTATTTTATATCTTACTTTGTTTCTTCTAAGTATTTGTGTAGTGTTTGGAATATTAATTATTTTCTTTCAGTCTCTACTTATAGCTATAGGTTACTTGCCCCTTCTTTGGGGAGATCTATAGACTTACAATAATATTTTATAGTGGTTACTTTTTTCTTTGATTTACTCATCTACAGTTTTAGTTCATACACTGAAGCTGTGCCAGGACTAGGTTTTTCTCTCTCTGCTTAACTCTTAGGTGGGGTGGTTTTCTCTACTTAATTTTGCCCTGGGACCCCCTGGATTCATAAGAGTTAGTCACTCCCTCTACCCCATCCCTGCTAAGACATTAGTTGTTCAAACATTGGATAGTCAGGACCCTCTATGTGTTTCTGGAGAGTATTAGAGACCTGGTTCCTAGTGCACCAGCCCCTAGGATTAAGGAATCTCAGTTTGAGCACTGTGATACTATGCTGGTTAAAGGCCAGTACTACAACCCATTGATTTTCCAGGTCTCACCCTGGGCTTTCTCAGGTCAACCTTCTGTTGTACTAACCACCTACACAGAACCTTGCAGGGTATCCCTGTCCCATCCTGCTATCAGAAGATTACCCTAAATTGCTTCTAGCTTTTTTAGTAACTCCCTTTCCTTGTCTGAGGATTTTTGGCTTACTTTTTGGCAGTTCTAGGGTGGAAAAGACACTATAGGTGCTCACTGAAATTCTTTTTTTTTTTTTAGGTTGTTTTTTTTTTTGCAAGGCAAATGGGGTTAAGTGGCTTGCCCAAGGCCACACAGCTAGGTAATTATTAAGTGTCTGAGACTGGATTTGAACCCAGGTACTCCTGACTCCAGGTCCGGTGCTTTATCCACTATGCCACCTAGCCGCCCCCTCACTTTTGGACTGGTGCAAGTTTCTATTTGGAAGAAACTGAACAACCTACCTCTCTTCAGGTAGTCATTTGTGGATGATATTTCCAATATGTGAGATTGAATAGTATGGAACTGGGAAGGTAAGATGGAGCTAGATTGTGGAAGATTATTTAGATGAAACTAAGAAATTTGTATTTTATTCAGTTGACAATGATGAATCACTGGAGTCTTTTAAACAGAGGAATTCAGTAATTTATACACTAAGGTTATTCTGGTAGTAGTGTGTAGGATGCATTGATGAAAGGAGAAAACAGAGGCTGAAAAGTAGGAAGCTATTGAAATAGTCTAGGTGAGCAGTAATGAGATCCTGAACTAAAGCAATGATGATAGAAATTACATGGAATTGGCCGATACCATAAATATTACAGTGACAAAGTTTGATCTATTTTTTCCTGTGGTCTCATCGTATAAGGTGTCACTTCTAGATGCTGAGGTCAAGATTATGCACCAACATCTTGCTCATTGGGCTAACAAATATCGAACCATATGGCTAAGTTATGGTCTAGATATCTCCATTTTTTCCTTGTTTTATTCCAAAAATATTCTTAAAACCCCTATTTGTTGTACTTGGTGTGTTATATAAGCCTTACCTGCAAATTAGTTTACCTATTTATTTGATTCTTTGTTTCTTCAGTGGATTTGCAATCTCTTCAATATAGATACTTCTACAAACAGGATAAATCACATCCCATTCACATCTTATTCTAAGCAACTTTTGTCCATGTCCTCCTAAAACTTCTCCTGCCAATGTACTGAAGTCTGGAAACCAATCCTTTATCAACCAGCTGATATTTATTAAGTGCTTACAATATTCCAGGACCTATGTTAAGCACAGGGATAAAGACAAAAATGAAACAACTTTTGTCCTTTGACACATTCGTACTCTTTATTATTATTGTAGTGTGACAATCTTATGGTATAGGCACAATCTTAATAGGCTGTAGTATAAATATAAAAACTTTACTCCTTGGGAAAGTTATTTAGTGTCTGCAGGCTTCAGACTATCCTGTAAAATGAGGGGATTGAAGTAGAAGGTTCTAAGTTCCCTTCTGGCTCAAAATCTATGCTCCTATGATATTAAATCCCATCTCTTTGCCTGAAATATTTCCTAAACATCTCATATTACAAAATTGTTCCATCATATGTCATTTTGTATTGTTAGCTTTTTTTACATCACTGTTGTT
The DNA here is from genome assembly GCF_037893015.1 of Macrotis lagotis. Taxonomy (NCBI): domain Eukaryota; kingdom Metazoa; phylum Chordata; class Mammalia; order Peramelemorphia; family Peramelidae; genus Macrotis; species Macrotis lagotis. The sequence goes on along the minus strand of NC_133666.1, from coordinate 441,839,971 downwards.
TCCCCAACTATACTCTTGAGTGTGAAGAGAAGCTCCATATTTTATATACTTTTTCCTATTCACTACAGTTCTTAAAGTATCTTTTACATAGTAGAACTTTGATAGATATTTGTTGGTTGATCATTTCATCTTTGTGAGGCATAGCAATTCAGGATAATTGTAATGTAAGAAGGACCAGGTAATAAGGAAACAGTCCAGTGACTCCTAAAAATAAAACTTGAAAATGTAATATTTGGAGACAGAAACAAACCTATACAACTCAAACCCTCACTTTCCTCCAGGATAACCCATGAAGTTACTTCTCTACTTCTACTACCACAATTATAGTCTCATTAAATCATCACTGAAAGGGATTCAGTGATAGACCAGCATCTTCTCCATGAACCCTTGCCTTGAATATTCATTTAAATCATATGATACTTTTAAAAAATTATTATTAAGGAGATAGGCTAAGTTTTATTCTAGCAATAAAACTTATCCCAAGTTGTACTCTACCAAGGATGGCCCTGATCCTAAGGACATTGATAAGTGGTTGTGGGAAATGATTTTCAACAAGTTTTGTCTGGCTTAGCAGAGGATAAGCTGACATTTCCATTCCATATCAAGCTATCCAATTATTTCTCTTCTGAATCTTCCTCCTATTTGAAATCACATCCATTCTTACTCATAATTAAGAAACTTATTTGATTTGACCTAGCTTTTCAGGTCCCATTATATTCAACTCCTTCACAATCTAGCTTCTTCATAAAGCAGTTATTTAATAATTGCTTGATGAATTAAATTGTATAAGCATTTAATGTTCACAACAAACTGGTTCTAATATTCCTCTTTAGTTCTATTTTACACTACATTTCAGCCAAGCTGCTAATTAATACTGTCTCATCCTTCTCTATCCAGACTGCATGAATTTTCATAGGAGTCCTTCATGTTCCTTTCTCCTCTCTACTAGATGAAATCCTTCTCTTTTATCACTCCTACCTCATAAAACTTTTCCTAATCTACCACCTGTAGTTTTCCTTCCTAATATTTTGCCTATTTCTTTCCTTTATTCCATCACATTCTACTTTGCATTAGATTTAGTTGTTTACATATGTAGCTCCCTAATACTGCAAGTTCTGTAAAGATAGGTATTTATTTCACCTTCATATTTTCAGTGTCTTCCATAGTGCCCTGAAGTGAGCATGTCCTTAATAAAAGATTATTAAACCTAATCAAATTGGGTAGTCTTTTTAAAGCTACATTTCCAGCTATTTTTGAACATCTCCAGCTGTTATTTTTCCTCTAATCTAGCTACATTCCCCTTGTCAAAAGTAAAAGAGATAGAGATGATTGTGGAGAAAGTGAGCAATAGTAAAAGGGCTCATTCAGAATCATAATGAGAGAAGAAAATACAGGGAAATCACTCTGAACACCATGATTTTTTACTCTCCTTCAATCCCATAGCACCCTTGAAGTACTACTCCCTATGGTATAACTTACCCAGCTGAGTGATCAATGCTTATAAATATAGTATACACTCAAGTACCTACTTTAAAGTTAACAAAAAGATTCTCATATGAATGTACAATATCCTTCTATAGATTGCAGAAATATCTATATTTTAAAATCTATTACAGTTGGTGTTATGAAAAATTTGTTGGGAAAAGGGAAAGGGACCGTGAAAAGAGGCAAAGTGGGAACTTTCCTAAACTTACTCTTATCTATAGCTGCACATGGTCACATCCTAAGGCCACATCCTATAACCTTTCTTAATTCTCAATTTTTATTGTTCACAGAATCATATATTTTTATTCCCTGATGTATGAGAGACTCCTCTTCCTGACACATGAATTTCCTCTACACTTGATAAGTGTCCCTCAAAACACTTCTCAAAGACTTTACATGAAAGAAAAATCACTACTTCCTTGGTTTTTTTTAGGTTTTTGCAAGGCAAATTGGGTTATAAGTGGCTTGCCCAAGGCCACACAGCTAGATAATTATTAAGTGTCTGAGGTTGGATTTGAACCCAGGTACTCCTGACTCCAAGGCCGGTGCTTTATCCACTACGCCACCTAGCCGCCCCTAAAACTCACTACTTCCAAGGCAAACCATTCCATGTTTAGATAGCTCTAAATCTGCCTCATAGTAATTTCTTCCCTCTGATTCTAGTTCTGTCTTCGGAAATGTGCAAAGACTACTTTATCTTCCAAATGACAACTCTTAAATGTAGGGAGACATTTATCAGATGTCACTCCTCTTATCTCTGTCAATTAAATCTTTTTCCCCAGACATTTTTCCCAGACAGGGAATCCTGAGCAAAATGCAGCTAGGCAAAGTTTTCCTCTGACATCCTCATTGTTCAACCATCCCCTTCTGTCAGCACTTGTCCCCACCCAATCTATTCAATTTCTCTGTTAATACCTACCTCCCACTTCTAACCCCAGTGGTTCTTCTGTTTTGGCATGCTGGCTGCCAACTACCCCTACATGGACAAACTAGCCATTCAATCCTTTATGAGCCTGATCAGATCATAGAGTAATAGATATAGTTTTTGTTTGTTTGTTTTTTAGATTTTTCAAAGCAATGGGGTTAAGTGGCTTGCCCAAGGCCACACAGCTAGGTAATTATTAAGTGTCTGATGTCAGATTTGAACCCAGGTACTCTTGACTCCAAGGCCAGTGCTCTATCCACTGCACCACCTAGCCACCAATAGATACAGTTTTTGAAGGGACAAGAATCCATCTCATCCAACCTATCAATTTTCCAGTGATGAAGCTGAAACTCTTGGAGCTAAGTGACTTCTTTTAATGAATAACTAAAGTAAGAATATTTCAATTGTGTATTTTAAAAGAAATATTTTGTATTCTAATTCATCAACTGGTGGAAGAGGTAGTTAGTATGAGAAGGCCATTTAGCATCTTTCAAATTCTTCCACTACTCATTCCATGCTTTCTTTTAATAATTTACTATGCATTCTTTTTCTTAGAAGTCAATTCAATTCGATATAGCAAATTTTCTTACCAAAAATATATGGGCTTGATTTATAGAAGTATTTCCTAATGATTAGAGTTCAACAGATTAGATTAGAATCTTGAGAAATAATGGTAATCTTTTCAAAAAGGATTGGAGTAAGACTACAGAGATGGTCTTTTATATGCTTAGACTGTAAAAAGGTCTTGTTCAACTCTGAGGTTTGGTGATATCCAGGAGATTTAGAGTTCAGAAGATTAGGAAAATGTCAGGGTCATTAAAGAAAATGAAATTGGGAATGTTCTCAGACATGGGAGAAGTGTTGAAGTCGGGGGGGGGGCGTTTCTTGGGGCTTTTTTTTTACATTGATTAACCAATTGTTCTTAGAAATCAGAAGAATTAATGTGTTCTATTCTCTTGTAAAATGGTCAGAAACTTATCCAAATACTTTCACCTCCAGTTCCATAGCATCATCCTAAATTCTCCATTACTATTGCAGTTACTAACTGATGTGTCATCTTTGATTCCCCATTCTCTCTTATCACCCAATAATACAATCAGTTGCCAAATTCTATCAATTCTATTTTTGCAGTGTCTTATTTATATTTCTACTCTTCTTTGACACTACTAGAGCCCTGATGCAGGTTCTCATCACTTCACATAAGAGCAATAACTTTGTGGTTGCTCTCTCTGACAAAGCTCTCCCCATTTTAATTTATTTTCCACTCACTTATCAGAGTGATCTTCTTAAAGTACAGGTTTGACCATATCACCTCCCTATTCAATAAACTCCCTCTAGCATTAAATATAAAATCCTTTGTTTAACATTTAAAGACCTTCATAACCTTTCTATACTTCCAGTCTACTTAAATAACTTATTCCTTTTCACATATTCTATTATTCAGTGACAATGAGCTCTTTTCCAACCTGCACACAAGACAATCCATCTTCTTTGTGCATTTTCACTAGCTGGGATACCTGAATTCCCTAGGGCTGAATTCTTCCTATCCTAATTGCCATCTCTTGGTTTCTCTGGCTTTTCTCAAGTTTCAACTAAAAACTTTCTTTGTCTCTCTTAATGCTAGTACCTACCTTCTGTTATTAATTCCTATTTATCCAACATGAATCTTATACATAAATAATTGTTTGTATTTTGTCTCATTTATTAGAATATGAATTCCTTGAGACCAAGGATTGTTTTTGCCTTTTTTTTATCCCCACAGCTTATCAAAGTGCTTAATACTTGACTGTTGACTTGAAAAGATTTCACTGACTTTCTTGGATGAGGAAGATAATGGAGCGAGGAGAAAAAGTAGGAAGAAAATGATAATCATTGAAACTCTTAATTTTGTATTAGTGGGCATGATGGAAGTTCAGGCAGGAAACTCAACTGTTCAAAAGCACCTCTTTAATTTTTCTCTGTATCACAGGATTAAAAGCCTGTAAGAAGGGAAAGGAGAAAGAGAATAAGCATTTATTAAACACCAATTGCATGCCAAGCACTGGGCTATGGACTATAAAGTTATTATCTCAGTTGATTTTCATCAACTGAAGTTTCAAACAAAGTTTGAAATAATTGCTATTAAAACCCCCATTTTATAGTTTGAGGAAATTAAAGCAGAGTAGAAACAAAGTGATTTGCTCAGAGTCAGGTAACTGTTATGAATCTGAGGTTAAATTTGAACTCAGGTCTTCCTCACTCCAAGCCCAATAATCTACTTGCTACCTAGCTACCTCAGAAAAACTGCAGAAATCACTCAATTTAATTCTTTCATTTTAAAAATAGTTTACCAATTCTCTTTCCAATGATTGCTATAAACTATAGATTTGAATCCCCACTAAAATGAAAATACCATTGCAAAATAGATTCACATTTATCAGTTCATACATCATCAGAGATTAAAAGAAATGTGGCACATTCTGCTCACCTAAGAAAAGAAAAGCAAGGAGTTGAAGTAGGAGGAAAGGGAATGCTGATGAGAGAGGGACTGGAATCCAAAGTCAAACAATTAACTTTCTAACTCTAAGGCTTAGTTGTCATGTCTAGCATATATTGCTCCAAAATATTATAGATCATATTATATAGACCTTTAGAATTACAAAGTTTATTTTATGTATTAGTTCATTTGATACAACAATCTTGTGAAGTAAGTAACAAATCAATCAGCAAACATCTATTAAACAGCTACTGTATGTGACGCATTGAAGAAATACATAGTTTAGCTAAAACAGTCCTCACCTTCAAAGAATTTGTAATTCTAATAGGGGAATAAGATATTAATATAGATCACTAAAATAATAAATATTAAAACATAAATGAAATATGGTTTAAAAAAGGAATAAGGTGCCTATATCCATCTTAGGATCATAGACTAGGGATAATAGAGAAGATAGTAAGGGAAATCTGCTCCCACCCTCAGCTTACCTTGTTAGCTAAAGGAAATTTATATTTTACAATATTCTTTGAGGTAGAGCTCACAAATTCTGTTCTACCTGTCTCCATCTCTGGAAAACTTTGTGGTACCCTGCTTCTACAGAAACAAAAAAGACATTTACAAAGTATTAGCTACCATTGTAACATTCCTTTTCCTCATTTCATTCCTAGACCTTAATCAGATCTATATGGACAGAGTTTTACACCTAGATAATACTTAAAAGGTCATCTTGTCCAATTCCCACATTATCAAGTTGAAAAAAAATTGTGACCTAGAAAGGCTAGACTTATTCAATGGCACAGAGTTACTAAATACAGAAGTAGAGATTTTTCCCAAATCATAGTATCCTAGATCTAGAGTTGAAGGGACTGCAGAGGTTACCTAGACTTCATTTTACAGATAAGGAAAATGAAGACCTGAATGGTTAAATTATTTGTACAAGGTCATATAGGCCATAAGTGGTAAAGGCAGAGTTTGAACTCAGGTCCTCTGAATCTAAAAATCAATATTTTTTACAATGTATTATCCTGTAACTAAATCTAGTGATTTTTCTCCTCTACTATGCTCCTTTGTAACTGTGCTACAGTAGAAGGTACGTTAGCAAGGGGATTCAGGGGAAGTTGCTTTCAGTTCCTTATTGTTGTTCAGTCATTTCAATCATGTCCAAGGTTTTGAGATGCCATTTAGCAAATGGTTTGCCATTTCTTTCTTCAATTAACTTTATTGATGAGGAACCTGAAGCAAACAAGGTTAAGTGGCTCACTCAGCTTGTAAGTATCTGAGTCTGGATTTGAACTCAGGTCTTCCTGACTCCATGTGCCACCTAGCTGTTTTTAGTTTAGGATTTGCTATTATTTAGTATAAAATCTTGGGCAAATCATTTAACTTTTCTGGACCTGAATTTTCCTATTTGGGGTCTTTACAACCCCTTCCAGGTCTAACACTAAATTCATTCCACTTTTATTAACTTAAATTCATTCTTGCCCCTTACTATGTAATCATGGACAAGTCAATTGACTTCTCTGAGATTTATTCTCAGAGGGGGTTCATCTGGATGTTCTCTATGGTTCCTTCCATATCTAAATCCTTTGCCTCAATAAAAGAATCCTATAAACTAATGAAAATTTTTTAAAAGATAATTTGAGCAGTTGAGATAATGTGAATTTTTTTTAGAAATTTTGCTAATAAAAATAAAGTAGGTCATGGAAATCTCTTTCAAAAATAAAATTGATCCTTATTTCTTTGTTCTTCAAAGTTTATTCAGAATTATTTTCTTAGTATTTATAGATTTAAAAAGAACAAATAAGAATTAGTCAGGTTCTATTGTGCTTTCATTTGAAGAATGAAATAGTAAATAGTGCTTCTTGGTAATGATGACTGCTGGTCTAGTATTATTTTCTTGGCATTGGTTAATTCAAAGTATATAATTTAACAAGTCACTACCTGTATACCCAGCACGCACTATGATTCAGACTCCCTCTATCTGTATGAGGAATAAGTTTTAGTTTCTTGTTGAGTAATGATCACACACACACACACACACACACATACTATTTTTCATGATGCATAGAATGAACATTAGAAAATATTGTCAAGTTATAGTTTGTGGTTCATCTCCTTGTATAGTATTCAAATGGAATTAATGTATAGAACCTCAGGGCCTCAATCCAAGACTATTTATAATAATAATTAAAGTTTCAAATCACCTTTCATCCAGGGATGTTAAAAGATACTTTAAGTACTCATTAACTTTCACATCACGGCTGGGAGGTAAGGACAAAAATCATGGAGATCTATGGAGAAAGAAGCAAAGCTGCCTCACCCTATCTAACCTTTAAGAAATCCAGTATAAGGAAAGGGAGAAAAGTGAAGCTTCCCTATAAGAGTAAGAAACTGACAAAGACACCTCCTGACTGCCTTGGAGTTAGGTGGTGATCTTGACAGTAACAGAAAAGTTAGAAAAAGGGGAGGATTCAAGGGGAAAGGTCATGACTTCAGTTTTAGATGTGCTGAGTTTAAAGTGTCTATGGGAAATCCGGTTCAAGATGTCCCATAGACAGCAGAAAGTATAGGTCTGGCAATTAGGAGGGAGATTAGGACTGGCTAAATCGTTCTGAGAACCTTCAGCATAGAGATGATAATTGAATCCATGAGAGTTGATGAGATCATCAAGTGAAATAGAATGAAAGAAGAAAAGAGGGCCCAGAACCAAGCCATGGGGGATGCCCATAGTTGAAATTACCAGGATAAAAATATAAATACAGAAATGGAGTTGTCAGAAAGATAGAAGAACTAAAATAGATGAATGTCAGGAAAATCTAGAGGGGGGAAAGCATGAAAGAGAAAGGGTAATCAACTGGTAGAGGCAGCAAAGTGGTCAAGTAGGGAGAAGACTGAAAAAAAGCAATTAAAGTCACAAGACCCATAAGAGTCAGAGGTAACACTGAAATCCATTCTGTAGAAAGCCATGCTTTTTACTATAAAATGCTGCTTTTCAGGCTTTTCATTGTCCCATGATTAGACCATGCTCATTTTCAGCGTAGTGTAAAGGAAAGAGTCCTAAATTTGTAATCAAGAGTTGAATAGAAGTCTAAGAGGAATTCCTCACTTCCCTCCCTGGACTACATTAAGTCCTAGTCATAATTCAAGAAGACAATCAAATTCCTCTTTTTTCCATAGAGCCTTCTGTTACTTCATAGCCCTGATTAATATCCTTATCTTTAGTTTTTTTTCATATTCTACAGAAGCCTTGATTCGGTGACTTTCTGTCTTGTGGAAATGATCTAAGTATTCTTGAAGGCTATGTCATAAAAATGGCAGCTCCTAGGATACTATAAGAGACTTTGAGTCCAGATCAGTGATAAATTGTCATTAAGGGACAATTTAGTTATGTTTTAAAAGTTTCATCACCAGAAAGTTGGTCATAAGGTGATAAAATTTTGGGGAGCCCATAGCAAGTCTTTTTTGCAGCCTATTCCCACTTGATTTGGTTGTGCCTCGCCCCACCCCAAAATTCATAAACTTGAGCCCAATCTTCTGATCATTAAGCTGCAACATATCACCAATAAAGAACTACGAAAGAGAATGAGAACAAAAGATGTCCTTCAAAGAATTGCATAATAGGAAGAGATGGACCAATCGTCCAACAAAATTTGAGGAATGGCAAGGATAAAATCATTATTCTCTGGTATCCTCATAATGCCTGGGAAAAATGAACAAGGATATTGAACAGAGACCCCTTTTGGTGAGATGACATGGCCAGGCCATACTCAGGATGGGCAAGCAAGAATGTGTTACAAGCTGTGTTATTGGAAGGAAGTCTAAAATTAATGAGACCACAGCTCAATTTGAGTATTTGAGTGGTCAGGTCATGAAGAATTCCTATGAAGGTAAAGAACACTTGTGGTCTGTATTGGTGAAAGTACTTGCCATCCCAATGAAATCACAGTAAAATATTTTTATGGCTTTTTTTGCTTTCTTTGCATTCACAATTAGAGGAATCATGACAGTGGATAAGACCCTGGACTTGTAATTAGGAAGATCTGGATTCAAAAAACTTGGTTTTAGAAGCCCTAGGCAAATGGCTTAATCATTCTTAGCCTCAGTTTCCACATCTATATAAATAGAAATATGTAACAGGCAGAACTTAGATCCCAGAGCCTTGTGAGGATCAAATAAAATAATGTTTGTAAAACACTTTGAAAAACTTTGAATGCTCTCAAAGGGAAAAAGACCTTATCTTATGTTACTTTTGTACCTGACACAGGGCCTAGTACTGTACTAGTCACCAGTACTCAACAATTTCTTTTTCTAGGATTAGGATTGAAAATGGATGATCACGCCCTTATAGACTTTTCACTCCAGTCTCTCATATAAGCAAATGTTATTGTCAGCATCCTCTGTGACCAAATATCTTGTTCATGCCTCACACATGATGTGTGAGGTAGATACTCCCAAAGGATTTATGATTGCATCTTTCTTTGGTGACTCAAGTCATCTGGCAATATTTGGTTCAAACTACAGAATACCTTGTTATCTTTTATAGTTACCCTTAGACCTTATAGTAAATATTATTGCAAATGGAGACTGATAAAATACTGATTAATGGAAAATTGCTATAAATATTATTCAGAACAGCAGAAATCTAGGAAATTCATGTCATCTAAAGAATGTGTAGGAAAATATCTTATTTAGTTATAAAGTCAGATAGTGAACAAGGGCCTATTCCAAGTATTCTGGAAAAATGTGAATGAGAACAATTTGTTCCATTGGTCAGAAAGGCAGTAGAAATAGATACTGTGGAGTTTGGTCAGACATCACCAGATAGTTTGATTTTGTCCTGCCATTGGACTTTGATGAAATCTATTTAGCAAGTTAGCTAAATAGTGTATAAAATCTCATTGAATCTTTACAGGGTGGAATGATGATGATGATGATGATGATGATGATGATGATGATGATGATGATGATGATGATAGTTAGCATAAGATAATGATATTGTTAATGCAAAAAGTAATATATTTATAAATGAATAAGATAATTGAAGCCCTTTAGCTTTAGTTAAGGAATCAATCTACAACAGTTTTATATTTTTAATTTTTTGCTATTTGTAGCCTATCAGAACCTAAAGATATTCAGGCCAGGTACAGCCCAAGGACTAACTGTAAGATTAAAAGGAATGAGTCTTGTTTAATTTTTTCAAAACACAGTTATAGTCAAAGTTCACCATCAGAGTTAACTGTCTTTCTACTACATGACCTGCTGGTCATACTGTAATATGCTTTCATCTTCACTTTTTGCTCCTTGACACCAAACATTGACATTACAGGAACCCAAAGTTCTCTTTTCCAGCTGCATAACCCAAAGATGGCCTGGAAGTAAGATTTTGACCTTGGCTGCTCTCTGATTGAACATGATAGATATTACACATAGAATTTCTCCAGCAAGCTGTTAGCTCTTTGGCTCCATGATCTAGAATTTCCTATCCATGAGTTGAGTCTCTCTGTGGGAATTCTCTTTTTGCAGCTCTCCACTGCCTTTGGCTGGATCCCAGATGCCAAAGCCCTTCCATTGCTCATCCTTCTAGTAATCCTCAGGTATGTGACTCATAGAGTCACGGGATTCCAGAGTTGCAAAGGCCCTCAGCAATCTTCCAATCCAATTTGTTTTCATGCAGAAAAAGCCTTCTCTAGAAATACCAAACAAGAAGTCATCTAATCTTTGACTAAAGACCTCCAATAAGAGAGCACTTGCTAGCTCCAAAGACAATAACCCTTCTATACCTTTATGCATTAGGAAATGTTTTCTTATATCAAGCTTAAAATGGATCTTTCATAATTCCTGCCTTTTCATTGTGCCCCCAAACAAAACAAATATTATCCCCTACCACATGATGGTACTTCAATTACTCAAATCTAGTATGATTTACCAAACATTCTCTTCTCCACGGTAAACATGCCCATATCCTTCAGCTAGTTTTTCAAATGATATGAACTCAAAATTTTTCACCATCCAGGCCATTCTCTAGTGAACTAAATGACTCCAAAGCTTCCCTCTGAAAAAGTGACCCATCATTTTTTTTAAAAAAAACAGCATCAATATGCTACTTATGATGCCTTATGACTTCAAACTATGGAATCACACAGGATCCAAAGAATTAAAAGTCAAGCATTACTCAAAAGATGATAAAGGGTCAATTGGGGGGAGGGGGAGTCTACTATCAATCAAGAATTTTGCAAGGGAAGGAGTAAAAATATCTTTTTTAATAATTGAAAAACAAAGTGGACCAGTTATATTACAAGGATAAATAATAATCTGCCCACATTCTCTTTTAGTATCCAAATAATATTGCAAAGTAGAGGAAGAACCTCAGCCCATCAATGCATCTCTCCATGCCTATGAAAGTTTAAGTGAAGATATGGAGAGAGGTCAAAAATGAAAATTCACATAGCATGAGAGGATTATAATGTGCACATTGGAGAGGTACCTACCCAGAGATAATAGAGCTTGCAAGTTATAAAGTATCAAACTGTTCAATAAGAGTTATTGAATTCTTAACTAGGGTATATTCTAATAATAACTTAATCATGTGGTCAAGATAGGTATTATATAAAATCCAAGGTCTAGATAACTTTAGGCTTAGTTCTAATTCTCCTGTAGGTGTCATAGGTTGGGAGTAGTAGGGTATTGGACAGTAGAAGTAATTGTGAAAGATCTTCATGGGAAAAATTTATCATGGAATTATTTATTCTGTAATTCCTCCTTCTGAAGAGCAAATGAAGAGAGCAAAGGATGCCATGATGAAAGTCTAAAGCTGATCTCCACTTCTTTGTAGGAACTCTTTTTTTTTGCTTCTGGTCCTGGACAAATTTAGAACTGGCTTCCCTGCTTCTGACTACCTGGCTAGGGGGGAAAAAAAGCATACAACACCCAATACCTGACTTTCCCTCAAACCTCTCCTGAGCAACTGGTTCTACACTATCATAAATAATAACTAACCTTTTAAGGTTTGCAAAGCACTTTTTACATATCATCTCATTTGGTCCTCCCAACAGTCCTATGAAGTATATGCTTTTATTATCACTATTCTATACATGAGGAAATGAAGACTGAAAATGTGATTTACCCAGTGTCACATAACTAGCAAATGTCAGATGCTACAAAGTTCTGACTTTGATTTCCTAATTCCCAGTCTAGTGCTCTCTCTATTCCACCACTTAATTGCCTAAGACTATAGTTAGTACCATGGACAAATAAATCTCTGCTCTTCCACTCCACAGCATATAGTTTATACAATAATGAAAGGTAATGCTTATAATAATTTGAATGAATAATCTAAATATCTTGCAAATTTCATTTATAATAATTCATTTTATTTCTAATTCTATCTAGCAATCTTTTTTATAAAGTATTCTAGAAAAAATAGATATAATAAATTACATTTATTTAAAAGTTAAAGGAGGCAGTAAATTTAGAAGTGGAAAGAGTAGTGGGTGATGAAGTAAGAAAGATGTGTTCCAAACTACCAATCCATATTACTGCCCTTCATATACCTTACAATCAGGCTTGACTGACCTTCTTGTCATTCTTCACAAGACATTTCATTTCCCCTCTCCATATATATATATATACATATGTATGTATATGTATATATATGTATATATGATGTATCCAGTCCTTATTGCCATCTCTTAGAATTAGTATTTTCTCCTAGAACTCAATTTGAATACCACATCCACCAGAAGAACTTTCCTGATCCCAATAGCCAAATTATTTTCCCTTATTTCAGATATATTTTTCAAAATATATTTATATATGTATACTATGTCTCACCCTAATAGAAAAAAAGTTCCTTAAGGACAGGTATCTCTAGTACCTATCAAAAAATACTGCACATAGCAGTTCTTTCTTAACAAATGCTTACTAGCTAATTGACTATAATCCATTAATTAGCTGTAATTTGGACAAGTCATTTTAACCTCTCTGGGATTTAGTTTTCTCCTAGGTAAAATAAACACTTTGGATTGAATAATCTCTATAGGCCCTTTAAGTCCCATAATGCTAAGTAATACCCAAAGTAGTTACAAAAAATGCAAACAGAAGTCACAATTTTCTTATAAAAGGCCCTTGTAAAATCTTATGAGACAGAGAGGTAGCACAGTGGTTAGAAGTGGTTAGAAAACTGAACTTAGGGTTCAAATTCTGCTTTTGACAAATAACTCTATTACCTAAAAAAGTCACTTATTCTTTCTTAGACTCAGTTTCTTCATCTATAAAATGGGAATCATAGTAGCACCTATCTCACATAATTGTGAGGGTCACTTGAGATAATCCACTTAAAATGCTCTGTAAACCTTAAAACACCATAGTAAATGCTAGCTATTTTTTCTTATTAGCATTATTAAATATAGCCCAAATCTGAAAAGTTTAAGAAAATTTAAAAATTTATGATTTTTTTGCATTCAGAAAAATATGGCTGAATCTCTTTACGATATAGAAATGCTAGATATTTGTTTTATTATTATAATTATTAATAATAATAATGGGGAGCTAGGTGGCACAGTAGATAGGGCACTAGCCTTGGATTCAGGAGGATGAGAGTTGGAATTCAGCCTCAGACATTTGATTCTTACTAGCTGTGTAACCTTGGTCAAGTCACTTAACCCTGATTGCCTCACTTCTAAGGTCATCTCCAATCATCTTGGTTCATATCTGGTCAGCTGACCAGTTTCAAATGGTTCTGGAGAAGAAAGAGAGGCTGATGAGTAAGCATAGCATACCCTCACTCAAATTCAATTCTTTTACTCGTCATGGTATCACCTCCCTGATATTTTTGAAAATGAAGGGCAAAAATTAATTAACAATAATAAAAATGCAGCCAATACAATAAATTTTAAGAAAAGTTTTTGCATTAAGAAAAAACTCCACTTAATCTATTTGAAATGCTAGAATTGATTCCATATTGTATTTTAACAGCATTCAGTCAGCATTTTCACATGATTTACTAGGTTAGTCAGAATACATTTGCTAAGAGTCTAGAAAGTGGATGAAGTAGCCCTGAGCTTTGGCAAGGAATGCTTTCAAGGCAGGGTGGAGTGACCATATTTCTCTATCAGATGTCACGCCTCCCTGGCTAGGACGCTGTGATTCATCCTGTGCTTGGCACACTATCATTTGGAACACACCTTTGTATTTTGCTGTTGTTGGTCTTTCCTTGAATTATTTCAGGCAGAAATAAAGCTCAAAAACATTAGATAGAAATACTGTTTCTTCACAGGAGCAAGCACATGGAAGACATGCACTGTTTATGACTTCCTAGGACAGATTTTACTGATCTCCTGCTGGGTGGATCTCTCTGCACCTAGAGAACTTAACCTTTGATAGACTCTCATTGTTTTTGTTCCAGACAGTTTACTTTGCTTTGAAGAGTAATGCTTTAGCTTTTTTAGCATATCTCATTCTTACCCTTTCAGGAAATTATTTACAAATGAGATGGTAGTCTAGTAAGGAAAAATGTTTCTAGTATAAAACAGTATGAAAGCCAAAATTTTAAATTAAACAAAAAAGTAGGCATTACACAATACATTGAAGAGAAACAACTGGTTTTTGGTGACAAAATCTTTGCTTAAAGTATTGAAATAGTTCCAACTTTTCTCAATTTTACCTTTAAAACACTTCACACATGTAGCTCCAAACCTTCATGAACTTTCACTTTGAACTATTACAATAGTTTTCCAAGGTCTCCCTTTTGCATCTAACTTCCATAAAACTACAAAATGTATATTTCCAAGGCAGAGGTCTATTCATATTACTCTCCTCCTCAGGAAACTTCCATAGTTTCATATTGCCTATAGAATAAAATTCAAAACTCTTTGCTTAGAGTTTCAAGGCCATCAGAGCCTGTATTCAATTCAGTTGTTCTACCTGCAGTTCTGCAACTATGGCCTTCCATCTCCTGTTGTCATATCTTTACCAGGTTTCATACCTGGAATTCACTTTTATTTCACTTCTACTTCAATCTCTAGCTTCCTTCAAGATTCAGCTCAAATGTGATTCCTTATGTCAAATACACAAATGTGTGTGTGTGTGTGTGTGTATGTGTGTGTGTAGATGGCTATGGCTAAATAGCTTTATACATGGATACATATATAAAATCTATATTAAAATATATTTATGCATGTATATTTTTATGTATACATGCTCGCCATAAAATATAAGCACTTTGAGAACAGGGATTGGCTCATTTTATCTTTGTAGCTCAAACCACAGTACCTACTACATAGTAAGAGCCTAATGAATGTTTAAGGTGATAAATGAATGAATAAATGAAATTCTAACCTGTCTGTTATTCAAGATGAAAAGAAATACAATATTTGTAGGTATTTAGGAATTCTTGCCTTTTTCCTTCTTTTTATTTTATGCCTATTTATTATATGATTATATCTACTGTGATTTACTTAACAAATATTTACATATGCCAAACACTATACTTTCCAGGAAGAGTGAATGAATACTTATATTCTATTTTGGCACCATCTTACAAGTGCATTAAACTCACCAGGCCTCAGTCTTACACTAGTATCTATCTTTTATGGAGGAAAGATGGACTAGAAGAGGTTATGTATGTTTTCTTCAAAGTAGATAAAGTCACCTTAAAGATTTTATAGGAATGCAAATTAGATAGGAATTGCTCTTTTTTTTCTTTCAGATGAGGTGTGACTCTTTCCTATAGAAAATTACCTAGCATCAGGTTACTTAATGCAAATTTAACTTTAGACCTAAGTGATTCCCTTTACTTTGTAAAGCCCTTGGAAGGAAAATTGCCCCACCCACTGTTCAAGCTAGGCAGAACTACAATTTCCTTTAGTGACATCAATGAAGAAGAAATGCCACCTCCTCCCAATTTTCTGGGCTGGTCCTCTGGACTTTATTCTTCATAGAAAGTAAGAACACATAGCCTTGCTCTCTTAAGACTTCTGAAATTCCATTGACATAAAATTTGTTACGATTTTAGGATTAAGAACAATAATATACTTCTGCTATCATTATTGGTTTTTTCCCCACAGATGAAAAAACTGAAGAACAAGTGACTTGTTCAAGGTTATACAAGAAGTAAAAAATAGAACTAAGATTTTAAAAATAGATTTTTCTGAGTCTAAATCCAGTGCCTTTTATTTATTTATTTACATCACATTCCCTCTCCTAAATTTTGGTAGGTAGATAAATAATATCTCAAATTCTGCTATTGTCTATTACAAAGGTCAACTTGATGTTAAGTAGTCCTAGAGAGGAAAATTTGAGGAAGGGAAACCAAGAGGAGGTGGAAGAGAGAGAAAGGGAAAGAAGCTTGAGGGCATGACCCACATTATGTTGGATGGTGTTGCTCTTTAACACCCAGTTGTTAAGCATTCAAATTCAACTCAGCAAGCACTTTTTAACACTTACTGTGCCCAGAGAAAAGTGCTTTGAAAAAAGTATATTTCCCTCCAGTTTTTTTTTAATGTTAACCAAGAGTCTTTCCTAAGATTCTTGCTGGGAAAACAATTTTTTTACAATTATCCACTGGGGATAATCCCTGTTATTCAAGCTCCTCCCTGTTAAGTACTCTGAAATGCTGCTGAAGTCAGGCTGAAAGCAGGGGAAAGTGGTGAGTTCTGCCTGATGAGGGCTAGCAGAACTTGTTTGAAAAAATCTGCATGGATTCTTCAGTGACTCAGTGGTGCGTAAACCAACCATGACTTCTGAAAGCACCAGGTGAGTGTTTCCAACCAACAGTCACCTGAATGTTTCTAAGCCCTCCAAGAACACTGAAATTCAGCTCCATGGTGTGAGAAAGAAACAGAATGTGTAGCCCCAAAGAGACCCAGATATACAGAGACAGAGAGGAAGAGAGGCAAAAGGACAGAAAGACAGAGAGAGATAGAGACGGGGGGGGGGGGGAATAGACAGAGACAAAGAGAGAGATAGAGACAGAGAGACAGAGACAGAGATAGACAGACAAAGAGAGAGAGGAAGAGAGGCATAGAGACAGAAAGAGAGAGAGAGAGAGAGAGAGAGAGAGAGAGAGAGACAGAAAGACAGACAGAGAGACAGAAAGACAGACAGAGAGACAGCGAGACAGAGAGACAGAAAAACAGGGGAAGAAACAAAGACATAGAGACCAAGATACTCAGAGAGAAAGAGAGACACAGAGATGGAGAGTCAGAGACAGAGAGGGGCAGAGATAGACAGTGATAGAGACAGAGAAACAGAAAGACAGAGACATAGAGACTGAGATACTCAGAGAAAGAGGGACACAGAGAAAGAGACAGAGAGTGGGAGAGAGGCAGAGAACGACAGTGATAGAGACACAGAGAGACAGAAATACAGAGCCAAAGAAGAGAGACAGAGAGACAAAGACAGAGATAGAAAGTCAGACACACACACACACACACACACACACACACACACACACACACACACAGAATGAGACAAACAAAGAGACAGAGCAGAGAGACACACACAGAGACAAAAAATAAGATAGAGGAAGAAAGAGATGATGATGATGATGATTTATGAAGCAAGTGCTACATGTGAGACACTATGCTAAGCACTAGGAATACAAAGACAAGTAAGCAGCACAGTCCCTGTTTTCCAAAAGTTTAATGGGGAAGGACAACATATAAGGACAACTGGATAGGGGTGGGGGGTGCTCCTCCAAAACTCTTGGCTAGCTAAGCCAAAGCCTCATTCCAGGGTAGTCAGGTTACACAGTAGATAGATGAGTGCTGGACCTGGAGTCAGGAAGTCAAATCCCTCCTTAGACATTGACTAGTTGTATGACCTTGGTCACTCACATAACCTCTACCTCAGTTTTCTCAGCTGTGAAATGGAAATAATAATGGCATTTACCTTCCAGTTGGTTATGAGGATTAAATGAGATATTTGTAAACTGTTTAGTATATGTCCAACCTTACTTTTAAAAAACTTTTATTGAAACAATAGATATTATATTTTGATTTACCATTTTAAGAACTCTGAGGTAGCTCAGCTTTATTTACTAAGGTATTTAGTAAACCCACGGGGGGGGGGGGTCACATTTTGGACAGCCCTGGTATAGAACCTGAAACATAATAAGTACTATAGAAATACTAGCTGTTATTATTGTTATTATTGTTGTTATTGTTACCTATTAAAGCTTGGTTTTTCCAAAGAGATGAGTCCAAGGTTCTGGTAGGGAGGAGATGGGACTGGTGGTATGAAAGCTTGCAGAATTGTGCAGTGGCTTGGGTACAGGTAAAATAAGGGAAAGGCTAACTATTAGTACCTCTCATCCCAGAGTGTAGTCTAAGGTTTTGATGCAGAGTGAGGAAATAAGAATGATCACCAGAGTGCAGATAGTAGAGTGTTGTTGCAGCTTAGTAGCGTTATAAATATTATCTCATTGGTTCCTCACAACTCTAGGAGGTAGATGTCATTAGCTCCAATTTTACAAGTGAGGAAACACAGGTAAATGATTTACCCAGAGCCTTACAACTAGTGAGTATCTGAGGACAGATTTGATTTTTGGTCTTCCTGTCTTCAGTCCAGTGCTCTATCCATTGAGTTAGCTGCTTTTCCTATACAAATTAGATGTGTTTGGGATAAATTGGAAATAATCAAGAAAGAGTAGGCGCTAACATTAAGGTAGATCAGGAAAAACTTCTTGCAGAAGGTAGAATTTCAAATGAACAAGAAAAATCAGGAATGGAGAAGAGAAGGAAGAGAATTTCAGGCATGGGTGATAGAAAAAAATGCCCAGAACCAGAAGATGTTATGTCATGTATGAGAATAGTATGGGAAGCTTCATCAAGTTTTTTGCAAAAATCTATATATGCTAGGTCTACAGCAACATAAAGACACTAAATGGTATAGCATCCAATTTTTAAAAATTATTTTTCATATTACATATAAAACAATTTTTAACATTCTTTTAAAAAAATTAGTTCCAAATTTCTCTTCCTCCTTCAGTCCCTCCCCCTTCCCTGGGATGGTAAGCAATTTAAAATGCTTTATACATCTGTAGTTATGAAAAATATATTTCCATATTAGTCATGTTACGAAAGAAAACACAGACAAAAATGAAATAATAAAGTAAAACATAGTATAGTTCAGTCTAAATTCAGGTACTAGCACTTTTTTTCCTATCATAAGTTCTTTGAAATTGTCTTGAATCATTGTGCTACTGAGAACAGCTAAGTCATTTACAATTGATCATCATACAATACTGCTATTAATAGTTGTCACATAATAAATGTTTGCTGATTATTGATAATGTGTTATCACACTAAATTTGTAAATATCATATTTATTAAATTTGTCCAGAATGTCCATGAACAACTAATATTTCTCAAATAGTTTTCCTCAAATGTATGTTTTAGTTGATTTGTATTTAAATAAATCTTGAATGTATCAGATTAAAAGATATTTTGTGGTTATGATGATAATTTCCTCTTAAATTATTTCATTTAATATTTTATTTTTAGGTAGAAATAATAATGATTTGTACAAATTTGGTTTTTGTCCTTTTTTGCAAAAGCTATTGTCTTAATTGTTTTGATAATTCTCTGGGTTATTCTAAGCAAATCATAATGTAAACAAGTATGGATAATTTTGCCTATCATTGGGAATGTTTCTGCTTGCAATTTCTTTTTCCTGTCATATTGTTATGGTTGACATTTCCAGAATTATGTCAGTAACAGTGGGGAAGATTATCAGCCTCAAAACAAAAATAATATGCTTGGGATTTTTAGAATTAGAGCTAGTCCTGATAAGTAAACATGAAATTAAGTGAATTTCTCAAAGGTAAATAGATGGTAGTGCAGGGTTTCTAATCTAGGCCTTCTGATTCCAAATCCAACATTATATCTATACCTTGTACCATGGCAAAACTTGCACACACACCACACACACACACACACACACACACACACACACACACACACACACACACACACACCGCCGTACTAGGTTTAATTATCACCTTTATGCAGATGCTCAAAGATCTACATAGCCAACCTCAGTTTCTGCTGTAACATTCAATCTGGCATTACCAACTTCCAGTTGGACATTGCAAACTGAATGTCTTATGAACATCTCAAACTCAACATGTTCAAAACAGCTTGTTATTTTTGTCTCAATCTCATTCCTTTTCCAAACTTCCTTATTTCTTTTAAAGTTACAATCATTTTCCACTCTCTCAGAGTTGTAACTGTGGATTATCTTCTTCTCCTTACTTTCTTTCACCTTGCCTGTCCATTGACAACACATCTTGTCTTTATACCTAATCAGCATCTCATGTTGAGATGTTGAGAGCCCCTTCTCTCTACTGACAGAACTACCTTGCTGTTTAGGTCTTCATCATTTCTCACTCTGACTACTACAATGGCCTAATTATCAATTCCCCATCTAGAGCAACCTCCACAAATTGCCAAAGTGACTTTTCCTGCTATTCTTCTATTCAGTAAATACAAGTTGCTTCCTATTACTTCTTTTATATATATATATTTTTTTTTTCAAGGCAATGGGGTTAAGTGGCTTACCCAAGGCCACTTGGCTAGGTAATTATTAAATGTCTGAGGTTGGATTTGAACCCAGGTACTCCTGACTCCAAGACTGGTGCTCTATTCACTGTACCACCTAGCCATCCCTTCCTATTACTTCTAAAATAAAATATAGACTCTTCTATTTAGTTGTAAAGACCTTTACTTTGGTCCCAACCTATCTTTTCAGATTCATCATGCATTAGTCCTTTTTTATTCAGTCTTCTAGTCAAACTGCCCTTCTTCCTTTTCACCCAGAAGTGATCCATATCCCATATCCATACCATTATATTGGGCATCTCCCATGCCTGGAATGCATTTCCTCTTCACTTATGCCTTCCTTATAGGATCCCTCTGTTCCTTCAAAGAGATCTCCTCCTATATGAAATCACCTCCTGCATGAAGCCTACATGAAACTGCCAACTGTGAATATGCCCCCATTATAATTACTTTGTATCTTTTCTTCTTATATTTACTCAGTATATAGCAATAACAGCAACAACAACAACAACTAGCATTTATATGGTGCTTTTAATATATACAAAGAGCTTTAAATCTTATTTTAGCTGATCCTTGCAACAAATATATGTTCATTTCATGTATGAGGGAATTGAGGTTGAGAAAAATTAAATATATTTTCCCAGGTTACATGGCAAGTAAAAGCCTCCTACTGGATTTGAACACAGGTCTTCCTGATTCCAAGTTCAAGATTTTCTTCACTGGATCATCTAAGCATACTAGTTATGTCCCTCATAGAATAAAAACTCCTTGAGGATAGGCATTGTTTCATTCATTGTTTTTAAATCCCCAGCACCTTATTCAGGGCCTAATACATGGTAAACACTAATGAATGTTAATCAATAGATTGAATATGTGTGTGTGTATGTATGTATACATTTATATGTATGCCAATGGGTATAATATGAGAATAGGTATTTATAAATAAGATCAGCCAAATTGGATGTTTAAGTTAAGAGATGCATTTGGCACAGTGCCTGGTCTATAATTGGTGGTTAATAAATGTTAATGGAGATAGAATCAAGATGGTGGAGAATTGGTAGGGACCCACCTGAGCTCTCTTCCTTGCCTCTCCAAATACCTTTAAATGATGATTTCAAACAAATTCTAGATTGGCAGAACCCACAAAAAGATGGAATAAAACAATTTTCTAACCCAAGAAAATTTGGAAGATAGGCAGGAAAAGTCTGTTGCAGTAGGGTTGGGGGGGTGGCACAGTCTAGCACTAGCAATGCCAGCACAGACTGACTCCCCTAACCTAGGAGACAACCTCAGAGGGACTGAATCTGTGTCATCAGTGACAGTCTCCAGACCTCTCATCCCAGAGACACCAAAGATAACTTAAAACATTTCACAGGAAAGGTCTGTGATACTTGGAACAGTCTAAAACGGAGTGTGACAGTGAAATCCAGGCCTCCAGCAAACCAGGAGCAGGCTTAGAAGCTAAAATCAGTAGTTGTGACAGTTGATTCCAAAGTTCAGTCTACAGACAGTATGGGGGGGTTAAATAATTGATCAAAATAGGGGTCTATTTGCTGGCACTGAGGCAGAACTCTTTTACTCTGCCCATACTTAGATCTGCTCAGTCCCAGGGAGAGGAGGAGCAGTAGAACACTAGAGTTTGCTACCATAGGGCAAAGGGAACTCTGCTCACAATTCCAGGGAAGAAGAGAGACCATTCACAGACCAGAGCACAGGCCAGGAGAGTAGCAAACACCTCTCCTTAGATCATACCACCTTGTAAGAACTAAAAACATGCAGGACCCCAGAAGTATCTCTGAAAGCAGTTGCACAAAACCCCAGAAGCTTGGGACAGGGCACCCTCTGTCATAGAAATAACATCCTACTTTAACAAAGAATGTTAAAAGTCATAAGCTGAGAAAATAAGCAAGCAGAAAAAAAAATCTTACCATAGGTAGTTACTGTGGTGATAGGGAAGATGAAAAAAAAATATTCTCAA
Source organism: Macrotis lagotis (assembly GCF_037893015.1). Lineage (NCBI taxonomy): Eukaryota > Metazoa > Chordata > Mammalia > Peramelemorphia > Peramelidae > Macrotis > Macrotis lagotis. Next base: position 441,817,550 of record NC_133666.1, on the reverse strand, counting down.
GAAGTTAACAAAGACAATGTTCCTATATCCAAAGCCTCCAAGAAATATGAATTCATCTCAGAGCACTGAACAACTCAAAAAGAATTTTGAAAAATCAAGTAAGAGAGGCAGAGAGAAAAGTTAGGAAGAGAAATGTGAGCGTTGCATGAAAATCATGAAAAATAAGTTAACAGTTTGGTAAAGGAGACACACACAAAACAATTGAAAATAACACTTTAAAAATCAGTCTAGACCAAATGGTGAAAGTGGTTCAAAAAGTCAATGAGGAGAATGTTGCCTTAAAAAGCCAAACTATTCAAAAGAAAAAAAGTTCAAAAATTCACCAAAGGAAAAATAAAACTTGAAAAGTAGAATTGGCCAAATAGGAAAGGAAATACAAAAGCTCAGTGAAGAAAATAATACTTTAAAAATTAGAACTGAACTAATGTAAGCTAATGACTTTATGAGAAATCAAGAAACAATCAAACAAAAGTAAATGAATAAAAAATAGAAGTCAATGTGAAATATCTCAGTGAAAAAAAAACAGACCTGAGAAATAGATCCAGAAGAGATAATTTTAAAATTATTAGACTACATGAAAGTTATGATTTTAAAGAGCCTAGACAACTTCCAGAGCACCCAGGTCAAGGAGAAAATAGTGCAAGCAGTCAGAAAGAAACAATTCAAATGTCATTGAGTTAATACAATATTTAGCAGCTTCTGCATTAAAGAACTGAAGGGCTGGGAATATGATATTTCTTTTATATGGACATACCTATGTAGGTAGAAGGCAAAAGAACTTGGATTTTAATCAGGGATCAGCTACCCAGCAAAGCTGAGCATACTCTTTCATGTGAAAAGATGAACATTCAATGAAATAGGGGACTTTCAAACTTTCCTGATAAAATGTCCCAAGCTGAATAGAAAATTGTTCTTCAAAAGCAAAACTCAAAAGAAGCAAAGAAAGGTAATCAGAAAAGGGAAATCATAAGGGACTTAACAATGTTAAAATGTTTATAATCCTCAGAAAATGATACTAGTAACTCATATCAACTTTCCCATTATTAGGGCAGTTAGAGGTAGTATATAGAAACAGAGGGTAGAGGTTATGAGTTGTTTATGAAGGGACAATATCTTAAAAATTAAAATTAAGGTATAGCAAGGAATTTACTCATTTACTGCTGGTGGAATTGAAAACTAATCTTTTTGGAAATCAAACGATAGCTTGTAGAAAATTTGACAGCATCATTCATACCTTTTGACCTAATAATCCCATTACTGTTAATATGCCCTGAGAGTATCCTCAACAAGCAAAAAAGTAGCTATAATTTCAAAGATATATTTACAGCAACATTGCTCATAATTGTAAAAAATTTTAAGTATCCTGAACAATTTGTGGTATATTATTTTGTGGAATACTATGATGAAGTATCATTAGAGAAATGAAAATTTGAATAAGAACAAATTGGAAGAGAAAAGAAACTAAGAACTGTGGATGAAACGTCATTGTTAAATTTTTTGCATGTAAATTTATTTATTTAAATCCACAACTTCAGAATAAGTCTGGTTGCAATGAAATTTAATTTCTTCCTCCTTTCAATGTCATAATCTTATTTTTTGTTTGTCACTTTCAGTTTTATTGATGTGCTTTGCTTTTACATTTCATAAATTTACAAATTATTTCCAATCTGAAGGATGTAACATCCTACTTTTGTAGTATTCCTCCCAACCTCTCCATTTAAAAAAATTAACAGAAATTTATTTTGTCTCTCTACCATCTCCTACTCTATTAGAAAAAAAATAAGCAAATATGTAAATATATGTAAATAAATAAAACAAACTCCCTTAATAGCACTCTTTAGGGAATATATATATATATATATATATATATATATATATATATATACATATATATATGTATATACATATATGTGTGTGTGTGTGTGTGTGTGTGTGTGTGTGTGTGCATTGGTTTGTTTTTCAGTTTTGTTTGACTCTTGGTGATCCAGTTTGGGATTTTCTTAGCAAAGATGCAAAGATATTGGAGTGATTTGCCATTTTCTTCTCCAACTCATTTTATAGATAAGGAAACTGAGGCAAACAGGATTAAAGACTTGTCCAAGGTCATGCAGCTAGTCCAGAGTTACAATCTATCCACTGTGCCACTTAACTGCCCATATATGTGTGTGTACGGACATATTCATGCATATATATGTACATATGTGTTAATATTTATGCCTCCTTTATTCTTCATGTATTTTAATGCAACTTTTAATTTGCATAAATTTTTTTCTCCTACCTTCTCTTCCATTGGAAAAAAAATATTATAATAAATGCAATCAAGCAAAGTAAAAATATGTGTATATGTATATGGCATTTGTTTTGCTTTACTATAAACATTTATTATGAGAAATTTTTTTTTGTTCCCAATAGAATGGAAGGTAGTAGGAAAAACAAATACATTTCTATTAATTTATAAAATATATGTACACATATATACACACACATTTCATTTGGCATCCATCACCTCTCTTTCCTTGGTATATTTCAACATAGGTCTTTTGGAATTGTCAACAGTGTGCTTTGCCCTTCTAATAATTATTTTTCTGGGTCTCTAAGAGTAGAGTTTAGTGGGTGAGGGTAAACTTTCATTTAGACTCAGAAAGCTTTCTGGTTGCCAAGTCAATTTAGCAATTGAAAGTGTGGTTTCAACTTCCTTAATTGTAAACAGAGCAAAGACTTGGCTTTTTAATCCTATCAAGAGCTCCTACAATTATTCTCTTCTTTGAAGGTGTTTTAGGATAAGGCTCTTTATTTGAATATCTTATGTCAATCCCTTCCTTTCTCAACTCTTTCTGAGTGCCCCCACACATCTCTTCCCATTTTGCCTCCATTCCATCCTACATTGGGAGACAGTACCCTTCTTTGAGTAGACAAGCTAGAGGTAACATTTCAATTTATAATAGTTCTCAAAATTATTCACTTTTATAATATTTATATAATGATATAAACTATTCTACTGGTTCTATTGACTTAATTCTGTTCATAGAAGTTTTTTATGCCTTCTGAAATCATCCATTTTCTTCATTTCTTACAGAACATTATATTCAATTAAATTCTATTTTAGTCATACACCACAACATATTCAACTATTTCTCAATTGTTAAAGGTCTTAGTTTCCTGGTTTTTTGGTGGGGCGGGGTTTGTCCTGCTCCTATAATATGAATGATATTCTTCTCTTTCTCTTTTGGGAATAGGTAATAGCAATGGTAATTTATTATGCTTCTAATAAATCATTAAAAGATAAAAAATAGAGATATTTGACTATTGCTTGTTTCAGAATACCTATTATTTTCTATAACTTTTCTTTTATATGTAACTTGATTTGATTCACTTTTTTGTTAACCAATAAGCATTAATTTCCCTCTCCTTCCCTTCTCTCCCCATTGGGGAAAAAAGGAAAAAGAAATCTCTTGTAGTGCATATGTGTTGTAGAGAAAAACAAATTTTGGCCCTGTTCAAAAATATTGGCCCTGTCCAAAAATATATCTCTTTCTGCACCTTGAGTCCAAATGCTTCATGGTCATATCTATGGAATTGTGGGTGAAGTCACTAATTATCATAGTTTCTGTTGGTTTCATATAGAGGGTCCAAGTCTTACATAAAATGATACTTCTTGTTGCCCATGGTCATTACATTAAAATAAATTCTACCAACTCTTTTTATTTGACTTTCAGAAAACTGTGAGCCACCCATCTATTTACCTAAAACTTTCTTTTCTTATTTCATTTTTATAAGAATAATATAAAAACTTATACGGTTCAGTTTCTATAGTAATATTATACTTGGCAAAGACAAAAAATTATATTTATACAAACTATATTATATGCATAAAAATTATGCAATAAATGCATTTAAGAAGTGAAAACAAAATGATATGAGATCTGAGGAGAAAAAATTCATTTCTATCTAGATGGATATTGTGAAGACTATTGCAGAGATGAGTTGGGTTGGTTTTAATAGAAGAATTGGATTTTTAAAAACAAAGAGATAAAATGAGGACATTCAGAATCACAGAATCTCAGATTTACAAGGGGCCCTATAGCTCACTTCACCCAACCTGTACCTAAAAGACAAACCTGTATACTATGGCAGAGGAAATATGAAACAGAAAAATGTTTTATAATTAATCAATTTCTTTCTGTGCTAACCTTACCTTAACACTAATTTCTATCCCATTGTTCAAGGCTATCAAACTTCTTGAAGCCATTCCATACACTCATACTCTCATTTTGTTTAAAGCTATGGAAACTACTTGAAGACCACTAATATGCCAATATTCCCATTCCAATGTTTAAAGCTATTTTTATAGGAACTACTCAAAGTCCACCCAATATGCCTATACTCCCCTTTCATTGTCTATCTTACAGAAGCTATTTGAAAACCCTAGATTGCCTTCTCAAGAGATGAACAATCTATGTGTTACCCATTCCTTAATCCCTCCCTAGCACCACCCTAACTCTTCTCTTACCCCTTTCCCAGTGCAAGCCCTGATCCCCTATATAAACTCTGGACTTTTTTCCAGCTGATGATGATGTTTATCCTTCACTCTTGAAGAAGACCATGACATCAAGGGAGATGATGTCTTGATAAGAACATGAATTGTATTTGAGGAGGGGGGATGCTATGCTAAGTCACCAGCCTCACTTTCTCCTCTAGAGCCATCTGAGTACAAAGGCCAGATGACTAGTTGTGAGACAATCAGTTAAGTGACTTACCCAAGCTCATACAACTAGTAAGTGTCTGAGATGAGATTTTGAACTCAGGTCCTCTAGATTTCAGGGCTGATGCTTTAGCTACTATGGTACCTGCTGTCTGCAGCTGCTTTATAAAGTTAACTTAGAACATAGGACCTTAGCATTGTTCTAATTTGCATTTTTCCAATCAGTAGTGTTGGGACATTTTTTAAAAATATGGGAAGAGATAGCATTTACATTCTCATTTGAAAACTGTTCATATCTTTTGACCATTTGTCAATTAGGAAATGGATCTTGTTTTTTTTTATAGATTTAGCTAAGTTCTCTATGTCTGAGAACTGAAGTCCTGTTTCACTATTCTTTCCCACAGTTACTATTTTTTTTATCTTTTTAGGTTTTTTGTTTATTTTATATTATTACAAAAATCTTGTTGTGAGAGTAAACATAAACCCCCTCCCCCCAAGAAGATGAGAAACCTCAAAAATAGTGAGAGAGAAAAAATGTACTTCAGTCTGTGATGAATTGCCTTCTTTATCATGAGTCCACCAAAGAAGATGCTTCAATATTTTTCTCACAGTTGCTATTACTAGCTGTATTTCCTTCCACTCAATTCATTCCCAATCTCATTTATTTTCTCTCTCTCTCTCTCTCTTTCTCTCTCTCTCTCTCTCTCTCTCTCTCTCTCTCTCTCTCTCTCTCTCTCTCTCTCCTTTCACCTTGTCCCTCTTCAGAAATGTGTTGCATCTGAGTGCCCTCTCCCATGATCTTCTGTCTCTTTTATTACCTATTCCCCCCTTCCCTCCCCCCATACCCCCTTATCCCATCGTTTTCCTCTCATTTTTCTCTATGGTAAGATAGACTTCTCTACCTCATTAAGTTTTGTTATTTCCTCTCTGATCCATTTCTGATGAGAATGAAGGCTCACTCATTCCCCCTCACCTTCCCTCATTGAAAAAACTCCACTGAAAAAACTTTTTCTTGACTCTTAAATGAAATATCCTAGTCCCTTCTTCCTCTCCTTTCTCTTCCTCCCAGTACTTTCCTTTATCACCCAGTGACTCCATATTTTTATTTAGGTTTTTGCAAGGCAATAGGGTTAAGTGGCTTGCCCAAGGCCACATAGCTAGGTAATTATTAAGTGTCTGAGGCCAGATTTGAACTCAGGTACACCTGATTCCAGGGCCAGTGCTCTATACGCTACATCACCTAGCTGCCCCAACTCTATCTTTTTACAGTATTATACCATTATATTCAGCTCCTTCCTGTGCCTTGTCTATTAAACTCCTTCTAACTGCTCTTATGAACTCTTCATATGAGTTATCAGTATCTTCTTCCCATGCAGGAATACAAGCAGTTCAGCATCATTAGCTTCTCCATAATTAGTCCTTCTCATCTACCTCCTCTATGGTTCACCTGAATACTGTACTTAGAGATCAAACTGTCTGTTCAGTTCTGATTGTTTCAATAGGAAAGTTTGAAAGTCCCCTGTTTCACTGAAAGTTCATCTTTCCCCCTGAAAGAGGATGTTCAGTTTTGCTGGGTAGTTGATTCTTGGTTGTAAACCAAGATCTTTTGCCTTACGGAATATCATTTCCCAAGCCCTATGAGCCTTTAATGTAGACACTGCCAGATCTGGTGTAATCCTCACTATAGAGCCATGGTAGTTGAATTGTTTATTTCCAGCATCTTTTAGTATTTTCTCTTTCACTTGGGAGTTTTGGAATTTGGCTATAATATTCCTGGAAGTTTTTCTTTTGGGATCTCTTTCAGGAAGTGATCAGTAAATTCCTTCAATTTCTATTTTACTCTCTGCTTCTAGGATCTCAGGATGATTTTGCTGTATTATTTCTTGAAAAATGAAATCTAGGCTCTTTTCCTGGTTATGACTTTCAGGTAATCTAATGATTTTTAAATTATCTCTTCTGGATCTGTTTTTGAGATAAGTTGTTTTTCCAATGAGATATTTCACATTTTCTTCTAATTTTTATTTTTTTTTGGAATAGTTTTATTTCTTCCTGAATTCTTGCAAAGTCATCAGCTTCCTTTAGTTCCATTCTGCATTTGAAGGAGTTATTTTATTCAAAGAGGTTTTTTTATTGCCTTTTTAAAGCTGACCAATTCTGCTTTTTTAAGGTATTCTTCTCCTCGTTTCCCTTTTGTGTTGCTTTTTTTTCCCATTTGGCCTAAACTGGTCTTTAACATATTATTTTCTTCATTATTTTTTTGTATTTCTTTTATCAAGCTGTTGACTTGGTTTTCATGATTTATCTGCATCACTCTCATTTCTCCTCCCAATTTTTCCTCTACCTCCCTTAATTGCTTTTCAAAGTCTTTTTTGAGTTCATCCATAGCCTGAGTCCATTTTCTATTTCTCTTGGAGGTGTTGGGCACAGAAGCTTCGATTCCATAGGACCAAAGTAATTTTCTATGTCAGATTCTCCTTTTTCTTTTGTTTGCTCATTTCCTCAGCTTGTGACTGATTTACCACACTTCCAAGGCTTTTGGAGCTTTGGGGACAATCTACAGTGTTCTTAATTCATCCAAGGTCTCATGAAGGCTCTGATCCTCTCTTGCCTGTGCTTTCATATGTGGATGACCAATAGACCCTTCCCTCTGTCCTGGAGCTGTGAGGAAATTCCCTGCTTGGCTATAGTAATATGGGACCCAGACTGCAACCCGGGCAAACAGAACAGAGGGACCTCTGCAGTCTTCCCCCTGACCCCCTTACTATCTTTTTGGCTGCTCTCTGGGGGTACAGGCTGGCTTCCCCGAATCCTGCTGCAGGTTCTCCCCACAGGGCTTCTCTGAGGCCAGTGCTTGCTCCATACTCACTCTGTTGTAGCAGAATTCTCTCACCACCCCTTCAAGCTGTTCCTGTCCCTGGGCCAGGAGGTCTGGAAACCACCCCCTCTGCCATGGACCCAGTTGCCCCCAAGGATCTAGGCACTCAGCCTGGCTGCACTGCACTGGTGCTGTGGCTATACTCGCAGTGCCTTTTTCCAACTCCTAGTCCTGGTGAAACAGACCTTTCCTGTGGAACATGGGAAATTGTATCTATCAGTCTTTCTGTGGGTTCTGTCCTTCTAAATTTTGGCTAGAGTCATAATTTGACAGCTTTTAGAGTTTTTTGGGAAAGAGTTTCTGTGACTTCCTTCCTTCATGCCACCATCTTTGTTCTACCCTCTCCACAGTTACTATTGCTAACTGTATTTCTTGCTACTCTATTCCCCTCACCCCTATTTATTTCATTCTCTCTTTTCTTTCATCATGCTCCTCCTCAAAAGTGTTTTGCATCTTACTTAGCCCTTCCCATAATTTTCCCTTCCTTCTATTACTTCATCCTGGCTTTCTCCCATCCCCTTTCCCTCCTCTTTCCTCTCTGATAAACAGATTTCTATACCTATTTGAGTGTGTGTATTATTCCCTCTCTGAACCAATTCTGATAAGAGTAAGGTTCAATTACTCTCCCTTACCTCCCCACTCTCTCACTCTACTGCAAAAGTTTTTTAAATTAACTTATTCTATCTCCCCTTTCCCTTTATCCATTTCTCTCTCTTCCATTAATTCCAAATTTTAAATATATCACCCATTAATATTCAAATCTAACCTGTGCATTGTTTATATATGCTACTTCTAATTGCCCTAATAAATGAGAAAGTTCATATGAGTTATCAATATCATCTTCCCATGCAGGAATACAAGCAGTTCAACATCATTAAGTCCTTTATGATTTGCCTTTCATGTTATCTTTTTATGCTTCACTTGAGTCTCATATTTCAAAATAAAATTTTCTATTCACTCTGATTTTTTTATAAGAAAAGTTTGAAAGTCCCCCATTTCATTGAATCTTCATCTTTTCTTTGTTCAATTTGGTTGTAATCCAAGCTCTTTTGACTTCCATAATAGCATATTCCAAGTCCTTTGATCCCTTAATGTAAAAGCTGCTAAATCTTGTGTTATTCTGACTGTGGCTCCATGATAATTGAATTGATTCTTTCTGGCTGTTTATAATATTTTCTCCTTGACCTGGGAGCTCTGGAATTTGTTTATAATATTCCTGGCAATTTTCATTTTAGAATCTCTGTTAAAAAGTGATCAGTGTATTTTTTTCAATTTCTATTTTTCCCTCTGCTTCTAGAATATCAAGGCAATTTTCCTTGATAATTTCTTGAAAGATTATTTCTAGGCTTTTTGATCATGGCTTTCAGGTAGTCCAATAATTTTTAAATTATCTCTTCTGGATCTATTTTCCAAGTTAGCTGTTTTTCCAATGAGATATTTCACATTTTTCCTAGTTTTTTTATTCATCTGGTTGTCTTAGTATTTCTTAATTTCATCAACTTCCCTTTTGCTCAAGTCTATATTTTAAGGAATTATACTCTTCAGTAAGCTTTTGTATCTCCTTATCCATTTGGCCATCCTGCTTTTTAAAGTATGATTCTCCTCCTTGACTTTTCGGACCTCTTTTTCCATTTGACCAGTTGGTTTTAAAAATACTATTTTCTTCAGTATTTTTTCTGTCTCCTTCATCATGCTGCTGACTCAATTTTAATGATTTTCCTGCATTACTCATTTTTCTTCCCAATTTTTCCTCTACCTCCCTTACTTGATTATCAAAATCAAGCTCTTCCATGTTCTGAAACCAATTCATATTTTTCTTGGAGGTTTTGAATGCAGAAAATTTGACTTTGTTATCTTATTTTGAGTGTGAGTCTTGATCTTTCCTGTCGCTATAGTGACTATCTATGATCAAATTTTTTTCTTCTGTTATTTATTCCTTTCCCCAGACTTGATTATAAGATAAGACTCTGCTTCCAAAGAGCAGGGCTAACTGTCACAAATTTGGGGGGGGTTATTTTGAAGATGTTTTCAGAGATAGTTCTAGGGACCTGCAAGTTTTCATTTCTTACAAGGTAGTATGATCTAAGAAGAAGTTTTTACTATTCTCCCGATCTGTGCTCTCATCTTCAGGTGATCACAAATACTCCTTTCTTCCCTGAAAATGTGAGAAGAAACCCCCTCTCCCCTGTGGCAGTTAGGTCTATTGTGTTCCTCCTCTTCCTTTATCTGTGACCTGGGATTGCCACCCAGATTTGATTATGGGTAAAGCAACAGAGTCCTGTCTCAGTGATAGCAAAGAGACCCTTGTGATTTCCTCAGTGAGCTGAAGGCTCTGGAAGCAGCTCCTGCAACTGCTAATTCAATAGCTCCTGAGACCTGATCCTTGTCTGCTGTTTGGGTCTGTGCTGCTGAGCCCTGTGCTGGACTGTGCTCCACTCTTACTCAGGTGGAGCAGTTTCCCTGTTGACCTTACAAGTTGTCCCTGGCAATATCTGGACAGAGTGGTCTGGAAACTGCTCCTGCTGCCAAGGACCCAGTCAGCTTGTGGTCTGTTCCTGACTTGCTGGGAATGGTTTGCTCTGGCAAGTCCTTGTTGTCCTATGCCCCTCTCTCATCTCAGTGAAAAAGACCCTTCCCCTAATCTTCCAAGTTTTCTTGGATTAGAAAATTGTTTCACTCAGTTATTTTTTTGTGGGTTTTACCACTCTAGAATTTGTTTAGAGTTATTATTTAAAGGTATTAACAGGGGTTTGGAAGAGAACCTGGATGAGTCCCCTGCCATTTTGCCTCTGTATTCCCCTATTAGAATGTAAATCTCTTTGATACCCCATTTCCGGGGTCAGTGATAGAACTGATGTGATTATTACTCCAGAACTGTAGGTAAATGGGGGGGGGGGAACAGTAAATGTGCAACAAACAATAAACAGACTGGGAAGAAGATAGGTAGAGAGTGATAAGAAGCATGGCTTAAGCTGAGCTCAGGTATAGTAGTCAATGGAGAAAATCACCTTTCTGTTTAATGTAGCCTTGAGGCAGGGATTCTGATGTTAAAGAAATTTTCCCAGGACTCCTCCAGGAATAGTTACTGGTCAAGATGATAATTTTATTTCTGGTTGTGATTTGAGGTTTTGTCTAGGTCACACTGAGGAATTCCAAAGTAGCAAAATTTTGTGCTGTTATTAATGGGCTGAGAATTCTAGTAGGGAAGTTTTATATTTTAGTAGGATAGTTCCCAGATACTATCCCATATGTAAAGAATGTATAACCCTCCTTACCTTGCTCATGTTAAACATACCTGTTTCTGTGCCTTTAAATAGGTTGCACAAAGCCTCCTAGCTATCTTGGGTGAGTAGCAAGTGTATGATAAAAAATAACCTTGACTAAGTGACCTGGTCATCTGCATATGACTTAACTGTGTAAAAAAGTAATCCCTACAATGTCTACTAATAGTTTCTATTTGGAACCTCCCTAATAGTCTCCTCCCATATCTCCACCCTCTTAGATGTTCACTCTCCACCCAGGCAAGTGCTCACTTTCTTCTGTTTTATGGGAATTAGGTCCTAAGCTAACAACTCAAAAAAACTCCTAGTCTTCTCCCATAAACACACCTCTTTCAGCACAGAAGCCTCTTTGCTCCTATCAAAATGAATCTTATCCTGTGTAGATTTATTCTCTCCACCCTCATTAAGTGAGTCCCCTCCCTGCCTCCTTTGTAGACCCACCCACTGAGATTCACAGTTGCTTTTCCTTTTGTACTGTATGAATCCTACTGTTCCTTCTCCCTTATTGGTAGTCATGTCCAATCACAATCACACCTGTATGATCTGTCCAATCAAACATGTCCAAACCTGTCTAATTACCATAAAACCAAAAAATCCACCCTGAAAATTATTCACTTAGAGACAAATTCTAATGATTGAAAAAACTGGTTTCTCTTGAATGAAAAACCCTTTGACTAGTCTTCTAAACTCCCTAAAGGCAAAGACAGTGTCTCATAAAATCTGCAAGATGCCTACATTGCTCTGAAGACTCAACAAATATGAAATGATCAACTGAAGACAAAACAGGACTGAGCTCCTTGCTAAATCCAGAGTCACATTAGAATAAATTCTTCATTATAATTAACAGTAATCTCAGGTACTGTTTGTTTGGAAATACATAGGCTGATGGATGAAATGGAGTGATTAGCTTAGCCAGATAAATTTTATTGTTGTTTCAGTAGTGTCCAATTCTTTGTGACCCCCATTTGGGGTTTTCTTGGAAAAGATACTAAAATGATTTGCCATCTCCTTCCCCAACTCATTTTATAAATGAGAAAACTGAAGTAAACAGGGTTAATAATTTGCCCAGTATCACACAGCTAGTAGGTAGCTAAGTTCAAATTTGAATTGGTATCTTCCTGATTCCGGGGCTGATTTTGCCAGATTGGTACATTTCTAGACTAGGTCCTTTCTAGACATTGAAGCAATTGCTAATAATATTTTTTTTATTATATTCAACATGCAATAGCATCAATTCAGCACTCAAATATGCATGGAAATAAAGTCTCCATCTCTTAGAACCATAAATATTCTGCAGCTAATTTTTATCTTTCTGTTAAGTGATCTAATTGCATTGACAAAAGGGTACCTCTTCTTAGTATAAAATTTGCCATCTTAAGCACAACCCCTTTCTCAAAATTTCCACATCTAGGAAGAATGAATCTAGATGTGAAAAGTTTTGTTTTTGTGAGGGTTGAAGTAGGAATGTTTGGTGTCCTAGCACTGTTATTAAGGAATAAGTTCTTACTTTACAGAGGAGGAAACTGAGACCCAGAGAGATGAAGTGTCACTTAACCTCTTGGTGTCTCAGTTTCCTCATCTATAAAATGAGACATAGCACCTATTTCACAGGGCTATTGTGAGGATCAGTTGATTTAACTTATATAAAATGTTTTGTAAACCTTAAATGTTATTATCATTGTTAACACAGTTTTTTGCACACTGCAGGAGCTTAACAAATGTTTGAGGGTTTTTTTTTTTGCAAGAGAATGGGGTTAGATGATTTGTCCAAGGTCACACAACTAAGTAGGTATTAAGTGTCTGAGGCAAGATTTGAATTCAGGTCCTCCTGCTCTATCTACTGCACCATCTAGCTGCCCCTAAATGTTTGAATTTTTAAGTAAAATAATAACTCACATTTCTATAGACCTTTAAAGCTTACATTTCCTTTGAGGTCTCTGAAGAAGATAGTACAAATATAATCCCAATTTTCCAGATGAAGAAAATGAGACTCAAAGAGGTCAAATCATTTGTTCATGATAACACAACAGCTAAGTGGTAGAAGCAAGATTATTTTGTAATTTTTTTTAGAAGCAGGATTAAAATACATTTGTCATAGGACTCCAAGTCCTGAGAATAATAGCTGTTATACTTAAAAAAGAAGAAACTGATAAATGAGTTTACAAATTATTCCCCTTTCCCAGTACCTATTCATATTTATTTGACTCAGTACATATCTGGGTGTGTTACAGATGAGTTTCTTTCATATACATAGATTTATATAGGATTGTAGGATTTAAATGTATCACACCTTCATTAATCACTGCTTTCTGGTTTGGTTTGAAGTCATTCCTGTTCTTCAGGTGTTTTGAGTTTTTGAACTAAATGAATATAAAAACCTATATTATCTTCTTTTTCCTCTCTGTGCCCTATATTTAAATAATGGTGTTCTGTTCTCTAGTAAGTAATAACTAACTTCCATGAAGATTTTACTTCTGGAATGGATTCACAATTAACTTAGGGGTGGATCCCAAGTTATGACCATAGACTAACATGACTTCCTCAGGGAAGTCTTCAAGCATATTATTGCACAACTTTCTAAATTGGAGAGGCAAAAGCTAGGCTATATCTATGAACTATTACCTCAAAAGCTGAGTTGCTATTAGTTTTCTTTAAATCCCTTAATAAATGCAATAGAACGACAATAGCCTTTTCTACTGGATCAAGGTCAAAGTTATGCAACACAAGTAGCATTGAGATTTGAAATTATTATTTGAGTAACAAAAGGAAATTTTGGTTTAAAGAATAGCAATATTTCTTTCTCTGCTCAGTCATATTGGCCTACCTGCAGTTCCTTATATGTAACATTTCATTCCTTTTATTTTTCACTTAGCCAAGCACCATGCTTTAAATTTTCTTCTTCCTCACCTCCTTTGCTGACTCAAATCATTATCTGCTAGCTCAAAGATGATCTTGTATCTATCTATCATGTATAGACCATATATCTCTGTGTCTCCCAGTAGATGGCAAACTCCCTGAGAGTGGAAATTATTTCATTTGTGTGTTTGTATCTCACAAACTTCACAGAGTCTGAAACACAGGAAACCCTTACATTGATTATTTGCTGTGAAAACATGTTAAAGTAAACATAGATAATTGAGAGAAATGTTAATTTTTGACCCCTAATTTATACAGGATTGACTTCAAGTCTTCCTTTGACTATAGATTCCAGTTTCCATTCTACAATTTAAACCCGCCTGGTATCATGCTTCAACCAGTCTGAAAAATCTGGTTTTTTAAATTTTGCGTATGCTCGGGTTTTTAGTTGAATCTTCTCTCCAGTTTCCCTTACATATACTTGGGTCTTTTAGTTGAATCTTCTCTCCAGTTTCCCTAAATTGTAAACAATAACCAAGGCAAATATCCCAAAGATTACTGGAACCAGGCATGGGTATTGAACGTGTATGCTCACCATTAATCATGGGTTGACCCTCTTTTTGTCACCATTTGAAAACTTCATGGAAAGGACATGCAAATTTGGGTATCTTAAGATTGTTTTAAAAACAATTCTAAAAGGTTTACGTATAGGACATCCCAAGAAGGAGCAGTAATTACTAGTGCGGTATGATTGAAGATGATCCTCCCATATGAAAATATCTCACATCGTGCCTGAAGTTCTCTCTATTTGATTCATCATGTTCTTGTTTGTTAAAATAAATGAGAGACTATTCAAAGTACTATGAGTAATTTGAAGAAGGTAGTTACAGAAATATAAATTATCATTATCACTCAGATGAATAGGTTAGGATGTTAGAAAAATAAAACCTAGATGCTGTGAAAATGAATTCAGATGGACAACTCTTAACAGCATTTGGAGGAAGATAGAATGTCTGTTGGCCTAGGTCATATTTCTTTAGAACACCCACACAAATTCTTTAAATATGCCTTCCCTATGACCTGACTCCTGGTAAGCAGAAAGAGGGAAGAAGATGATGCACATAGGTGGGGAGGAGGGAGTGGGTGAGGAAGATTAGAGAACAACCATGGGAGAAGAAACAAAGTGGTGAAATGGATAATTATGAAAAAATGTGACCAGTTAGAATGAATGTCATACTGACATGGTATAAGGGCAAGAAGGTGGGAGAAAGTCATTCAGAGTTTCATTGAGGGTTACTGGGTCAGGATGTGTTGTGGCAATAGGTCCCTTCAAGATTCCTATTTAAGACTCTAAAATAATTAGCCAAATATTTATTTGAAAGAAGCACAATGCACATTTGGTTTCATTGTTCTATTTGATAACCGAAGATGACCAATAAGCATATTGACCTATCCATAGAAAAAGAAACTCAAATTAAAAGTAGCGATAAGTGTCTGCATGGACATTTTGTATATATCCATCTAGGCTACTGGAATGCTTACACATTTGCATCTGGAAAGGCAAAATGCTTATACAATCATATATATATATATATATAATCTGCCTGCTCTAAAGTACATATCTGTCTTGACTAGGGTCCATGTCCTCTTATATTTGTGTCATATTCATATTTGTCTATCTAGACAAGTGTATATATCTGTACTGACAAGTACAGACAAGACATGTAGTGATACTATGTACATCTGGACTGATTATACACATCATAAAGGCATATTTGTTTTGACTTAAATATGAATTGGTTTACACGCCTGTCTGAATTTCTAAATATGTCTTGTGTATGCCTCCCTGGATTGGTGATAAGTGATACATGAACATCTGGACTATTGATGCACATCATAAACATGTTTGCCTGGATATACATCTAGGCTGGTGTATATGTCTATCTGAACTCCTGATACATACCTAGTTCATATTTATCTGGACTAGGGAAGTATGTGGACAAGTACGTCTGGATTGATGCAATACTTTTTCATATTTGTCTTGACTCATGACACCCTAGTAAATGCCTGTCTAGACTAATGTATGTAAATCCAGATCTGTATCTGGACACATGTCCAGGTATGTCTACATGTATATGCATACAAGTCTGAACTTGCCTCTAGACATAAAGAGTTTGATGATGTTTGTCTTTCCTTCTCAAAGTAGACCATTCCATCAGGGAGGTGATACCATGACAACACATGAATTGGATTTGGCGGGGGGGGGGGGGGGGGGGGGGGGGGGGGGGGGGCGGGAGGCTGTGCTAGTCACCAGCCTCACTTTCTCATCCAGATCCATCTGAGTTCAGTGGCCCAACATGAATCAGGATGATTGGAGATGGCCCTGGATGTGAGACAAATGAAGTTAAGTGACTTGCTCGAGGTCATACAACTATTAAGTGTCTGAGGCACAAGGGTGTAAAAGTCCAAACACATATCCTTAAAGCAGGGCTGTCCAAGCTTACTTTTAAAAGATTTTATTGAAACAATAGACAATATATTTTGATTTGCCATTTTAGTGAGAGCTCTGTGGTAGCTCAGCTTCAATTACTAAAGCATTTTAGTAAACCCTTAGGGAGCCACATAAAGTAAGGACACAAATCCAGACATATATGAGTAAATGTATACAAGAGTCCAGAGTCACATCTATGTGTTGCACTCACAGTTCCTCATTAGAGTTCCAGCCCTATTTTCCATTAGAGTTATTGGTCAGGTCTTTAAACTTTTTCTTTAGAATGATATGTCCACAAAAACCTCTTAAGTATTTTTGGGTTATGATTATTAAATTCAGCACTCCAACCCCAAACTCACCTGAAGTAAATTAAAAAAAATTTATTATGTCATCCAAATGTTAGTACAACCTTTGTTAGGCAAAAGAGACCATTCTTTGGTCTCTTTGGTCATTTCTTCCCTACCCTTCATCACTGAATGGGCATTGCCTCAGTCACACTGAGACCTGTTAAAGACCTTAGCCTAAAAAAGGTCAAGGTCTGGGGTCATCTCCAGTTGTCCTGATCTATATTTTGCCACTGGACCCAAATGGCTCTGGAGTAAAAAGTGAGACTAGTGACTTTGCATACCCCTCCTCACTTAAATCCAAGTCACTTGCAAGTCAAGACATCACTTCCCTGATGCCATGGTCCTCTTGAGAGAAGGACAAACAACAATATATGTGCACAGTCTCAATTCCCTGGATAAAAGGAATTGTAAGCAAATATTCAAGAGGACCAGCAATCTCTAGAGTACAGTGCCCTCCTACTTCTGCAGATACCAACACATATGCCTTCCTCATCCTTTGTGACTTTTTTTCACATCCTCCCAAAAGTTCAGGTGGGAGGGTGTCTTTGCTAACTTTTCCCAACATTGAGACATTAACATTATTCTAGTCTCCTTTATGTTAACTTTGACCTATCATGGGACCAAACTATCTTCTTTCTATTATTTGATTCCTTGATGACATTTTTACTGCTCTTCTTTGAAGCTCTTTCTTTTGTTTGTTTGTTTGTAGGTTTTTTTTTTGCAAGACAAATGGAGTTAAGTGGCTTGCCCAAGGCCACCCAGCTAGGCAACTATTAAGTGTCTGAGGTCAGATTTGAACTCAGGTACTCCTGACTCCAGGGCCAGTGCTCTATCCAGTGCGCCACCTAGTCCTCCCTTCTCTGAAGCTCTTATGCAACTCATTCACCCCAACTATACATATTTCTACTGCTGTTTGTGTAATGGCTAAATGGTATAGATGGTGTAGATAGAACACTGGACCTAGAGTCAAGAAGACCTATGTTCAAATACCATTTTTTTTTGGCAAGGCAATGGGGTTAAGTGACTTTCCCAAGATCACACAGCTAGGCAATTATTGTCTGAGGTTGGATTTGAACTCAGGTACTCCTGATTTCAGGGCCAGTGCTCTATATACTGTGCCACCTAGCTGCCCCCTACATTCAAATTCTAACTTACTTATAGCCTTATGAACCTGAATAAGTCACTTAACCTCTTCTTGCCTCTATTTTTTTTTTTGCTAGGCAATGGGGTTAAGTGGCTTACCCAAGGCCACACAGCCAGGTAATTATTAAGTGTCTGAGACTGGATTTGAACCCAGGTACTCCTGACTCCATGCCTCTATTTTTTAATCTATATTGGCAATAATGGCAATAATAATAACACCGGCCTCACACAGTTGTGAGGATAAAATGAGACAATATTTGAAAAGAACTTTGCAAAACATAAAGCATTAGATAAATGCTATCTATAATTATTCTTATTAATTCTTTAGAGGTATTGGTATTTCAGATCTTATTGCCATACAATAACACTGATAAAATATTTGTGTTGTAAAGATGGACCTTTGCTTTATGGAGAATTTTTGAAATTTCCCTAAGTCAATTCTAACTGTCTACTCACCTTATCTGGATAATTAAGTAGTACAGTGGATAGATTGACAGACCTGGAGTCTGGAATACTCAATCTTCCTAAGTTTAAAGCTGGTTGTGTGACCCAAAGCAAGTCACTTAATGCTATTTGACTCAGTTTCCTTATCTATAAAATGAGTTGGAGAAAGAATTGGCAAACTGCTGGAGTGGTTTGCCAAGAAAATCCCAAATTGGGTCACAAAGAGCCAAACTACTCTTCCTCTTCTTTTTCAAAGCAGGGTCTAGCTTATTTTATGTTAATATAGAAGATTCAGAGTACATTCCTTTCATGTTCCCCAAATGATTAGAAGATGGATCATAGAAACCCCACAGTGCTTTAGTTTGAATTTCTAAAAAATCTACTGTTTTTAAGTAAATTTTCATCAAATTTATGTAGATTATTATTATTATTATTATTATTATTAAGAAGCAATTATACCCTCAGTCTAAATTAATACATAGTGAATTATTACCTTTGCAACATCTGAGATTTTGGTTGAGTGGTTACATTTGTTTTCTATAGCTATAAAAAAAGAAAATATTTTACTGACCAAAATTCATCTGTTCTTAGAAATATGAATTAAATTCTTCTAGATAATGATGTCAAGCAGGTAAATAAAGGGTGTTGAACACATACCAACTTTTTTATATCTTTGCATAATTCATTCCTTAGCAGTTGGTAAAAGTGTCGTAAAAAAAGTCCTAGACTGCTAATTAAAGGTGATGTGTCTGCACCTAATTACATTTTCATAGTAACATTAGGAGTAAATTCTGGGCCCATTTTTTGTGAAGCAGTAAATCTAAAGTGCTAGTTGTTCTTTTATACAAAAATTAAGTAATTATCCTTAACCTATAATTGAAATTTCAAGCCTAAAGATGGCATAGAAAGCATTTTATAGATCTTGTTAATATTTCATTAGCAACCAAATTGTGATTTCTTATGTCACAAAACATAAAATTTGAAATATGTTTGCTTAATAGCTAAAGAAGAGAGATGGTAAATTTTTAAAATAACTTCAAGATATTTTTTTTCTTTACAAATAACACATACAAATTGTTTCAATTATCTGTTGACAATAGAGCAACCGACAAATGAAGTACATAGAACATTGACCCAGGGGAGTCAGGGGACATAAGGGTAGAAGGGAGTGGAAGAAAGAAAGCAATAGGGGACAGGATTTATATAGTGCTTTCTGATTTGCAAAGTACTTTGTAAATATTATCTCATTTTACCCTCACAATAATCCTGTGAGGTAGGTGCTATTATTATCTCCATTTCAGAGACAATGAAACTGAGGAATACAGAGGTCAAGTGATTGCCAGTCATATTGCCTAGAGCTATTCATGGTTCTAGGTCCAGCGTTATCCACTGAACTACCTAGCTGCTTCTAAATATGTCATATGCCATTACAGATTTACATACATTGAAAGGTGTGACTATACTTGGTAATATCTGACCCATCAATCATACAAAACAATCAACATTCAGTTATCAATAAATCTACTGTGTGATAGGCATTGCTTTAGCTTATTGGCTAAAAATAAAAAAAAAAAAATGAAACAATCCCTGCCTTCAATAATCAATAATATTCCACTAATTTTATTTGTGTCGTGATTTTGTTTGTATAGCTAATTTTTGTGAGACAATCCTTGACTTGGCAGGGGAGTTTTGAGGAGAAGAAAACATGTTGGTCAATAAGTAAATTCAGAATATCCAGGATGGTCCAAAGGTCTTAGTTCAGTTTTAAGTTAGACTCTAGACTAAGAATTTTGGACTCTTATTGTGACAATCTATGTATACCCACCTATGTATAATTCATTCCATTCTAGAAAAGCCAGAGTAAAGAAAACTTGATTCCATGCTCAGGCAAACTATATTGCAATTGTTCAGAGCTCAATCCAATTGTTGGATATTTCCCTTACTAGTTTCCCAAGGGCTTCCCTTATTCCATATCTAAAGAAGAGAGCAAGGTTCCAAAGTTCTCCTGCCATATCTTCATTCTAGCCTACATTTATTCATTCCTTTTACTTATAAGCGTTACAAAGTAGGGCTGTGCAGGTGGCAGTCACACAGAACACATTATTCCCTTCCCCCACCACACACACACATCATCAGCTCATAAGTACAAAAATGCAAAACCTCTTTGATGAGTAGCATCTGAGACTCAGACTATCAGAAATCTAAGATGGTTAAAGAGATGAGGAGGGTGGCAGGCAGCAGTAAGTCACCCACAACCCAGTTAAAAATGCAAATTTGACTGGGAACAATTATATTGAATGGTTCTTAGCAAATTTTCATTTATTTGTAACATTTATAGAAAAGATTAATTTACAATCAAGAGTTGAACTACACAGAATGTTGTCTCAGGGGACTTAGGGGATAAAAGGATGGAAGGGAGTAGCAGAAAGAAATGGGGGACAGAATTGAGGAAGTAGAAGGTCACCAAATATAAATCTTGTTCTCTTCATAGTTTTGCCCAGTACCAGTCCTAGCAATACAACCAGTCATAATTTTCCAGTGTACTATATATATATATTTTTCCATCTCCTGCTGTAGAAATTTCAGTTTTCAAAGAAATTTCCCCTCTCAGTTTTTGAATCCTACCTGTCAGAAACTATACCTTAAAATGTACAGCTTTATGATTATATATGTATAGCTTATATTAGATTGCTTTCTGTTGGAGGGAGGGTTGCAGGGGGGGAGGAAAGGAAGGGTGGGAGAAAAATATAAAACTCAAATCCTTGCTAAAAATGATTGTTGAAAATTACCATTGCATGTAGTTGGAAAAAAATAAATGTTTAAAAAACATGCAACTTTATCGTTGTTGGATCAAAGTCTCAAAGTATGTGTCCAAATGAATTTTCTTTTTTTCTCTCAAACCTGCTTCTTTTTAACTTCTCTGTTCCTATAGGTGGTACTATCACTCACCCAGTCCCTTATTCCAAATCTGGGTGTTATCTTTGACTCTTCCCTATTACTCATTCCCACATCTGAACAGTTGCCAAATCCTGTCAATACTATCTCTATAATATCTTCCACCCCCACCCCCTCATTACTATTCCCACTGCCACCACCCTAGTATAAGCCCTCATTACAACTTGCCTAGACTATTGCAATAGCTTCCTAACCAGTCTTTCTGCCTCCTTTCTCATTACTCCGAGATTATGTTTCTCACAGCTGTGAGATTCATATTTCCTTACATGGATAACTGAGCATGTCACTCTACCCAAAGTACAACAATGGTACTCTATTGCCTATTGAATAAAGTTCAGATTCTTTTGTCCAGTATTAAACACACTTCACAATGCTAATAGGTGATATAGTGAAGAGATGGCTGGGCTTGACAACTACAAAAGGAGCTCAAATATTGGCTTAGACACTGTAAACTGGATGGGAATTGGTCTCTGACCTATGAGTAGCTGGAGGCAAGCAGAGCAAACTAGAGACAGGGATCAAACAAAAATTTAATTTCAGAGTAAGGAAAAATTATGCTGAAGGGGAAGGCTTATCTTACTGGGGGAAAGGCAGACGTTAAGCACATACAAATCTTAAATAGGCTGGACCATGGCATAATCATTTTAAGTCTTGAATTGCTGTTCCATGACAGGTTCATGGGTAGACAATGAAGGTATTCCTGGGTCCAGTAGGAAGTCTCCAGGTGGATTGTCTCACAGTGGGGTACAGAACTACTAGTAACAGTAGTACAGTACCCAGTTTGGTACTTTGGTTCACTTAACAGAAACAAGAACAGGGGCAAGTGAGCATGTCAAGAGATGTGATGGATATTCATTCTCAGGTCCCTAGGAAGTTGGGAAAGTTAAAGTCATAACTCCTTCAGTGAACACTGATACTGGTTAAAGCAATACACTTTGCTAGAGGGTCAGATCATCCAGAGTTCAAAGATTATTGTGATGCTAAACTCAAAGCATATCCTGCTTGCTGGGTCTTCACTTTGGGAAACAGAGTGGGTGGCAGGCAGCAGTAGTCACCTACAACCCAGTTAAAATGCAAATTTGACGGGGAACAATTACAATGGATGGTTCTTAGCAAATTTTCAATTATTTGTTAACATTTATAGAAAAGATTAATTTACAATCAAGACTTGAACTACACAGAATGTTGTCTCAGGGGACTTAGGGAATAAAAGGATGGAAGGGAGTAGCAGAAAGAAATGGGAGACAGAATTGAGGAAGCAGAATTTGTTATCAAAATATTTTGATAACACTTTATAGCTATGTGACTCTAAATAAGTCACAATCTCTGAGTCTCCTTTTCTTCACCTATAAAATGGAGGTAATAATAACACCAATTTCACAGGGTTTTTTTGAAGATAAAATTGGACAAAAACATTTTGCAGACCTTAATGAGTCATTTAAATATTAGCTAGTGTCAGGCAAGCTATTTGCCATACCATCTTCACAATTTCCCACCTCTAGAACTTTACTCATACCAAACACTAGACATAGAAAAAAAAATCTGTTGAATTGTATTTGCTACAATTATAATTTATTGAATTATATTTAATAGGTGAAAATTTAAGACAGTAAAGTATCAGTGGATATTTTCCCTAGGTCATTTGAAAGCAGAAAATTCTTATATTTAATCCATCTTTGTTCTAGAAATGCTATTGGAATATCCCTTCTTAACCTGGAATATCTCTGCTGACTGAAATTCTTCAAATTCTCTAATACTTAAAACAAACATTACTTCCTCCACAAAGTTTTCTTTGATTCCTCTAGTCAGAAATAATCATTCTGTTTGTTTTTTGTTGGGTTTTTTTTTAGGTTTTTGCAAGGCAAATGGCGTTAAGTGGCTTGCCCAAGGCCACACAGCTAGGTAATTATTAAGTGTCTGAGACCGAATTTGAACCCAGGTACTCCTGACTCCAAGGCTGGTGCTTTATCCACTATGCCACCTAGCCACCCCCACTACGCCACCTAGCCGCCCCAGAAATAATCATTCTTTCCTCAGACTTTGAATAACATTGCACACTTCTCTTCTGCATTCATTATGCTCTATTTGTGATAGACAGCCTAGAGAGTTAAGCAGTCCTGGCTCACCCATTGTCACACAGCAACAATGTCTGAGAGCCAGAATTTGAACTCAGGTCATCCTAATTCAATATCTGAACCTCATATTCAATGATCAATTGGACCTCTCATAGTTCACATGATAGTTGAATTGAATATTTCTTTCAATTAAAATTGAGAAGATAATGGGGAAAAGACATTTGGGATTTCATTTACTAGTTTATTATAGAAAGATAAGGACAGACTTTACTTTTAATATTCAGAATTTTGCATGTTTAAAAACAGATTTCAGTGTAAGTTCTAGTATCATTTTATATAAAGTACTTTATTAAAGAACATAATTTGTATTCTTTGGTTTGAAAAATTTTGGTGCATGAAATACAAACAAGAAATTAACCAGAGTTAGAAATATTTTTATTAAAGAATATTATTGTAAGGGAATTTGTGATGAAATTCCAGATAGTTAAAGAAGTAAAGTTACTTGTGAAAAACTGACTTGCCTAAGGTCATACATCTGATTTATAAAAATAATAGCTAGCATTTTCATAGCTCTTTAAAATTTTCAAAGTATTTCAAATACATTTTCTCATTTGATCTTCATAACAATGTTGGGAAATAGGTATTAGTTATTATTATCCTTGTTCTATAGATGAGAAATCTGAAGCTGAGATAGGCTGAATGATTTGTCTAAGGTCACAGACCTAAAAAATCCTGAGACAGGATTCAAACTCAGGTCTTCCTTATTATCAGTCGATCTTTATCTAGCTGCTTCAAATTGTACAAGAGCATAGACCAAAATTCAAGTTGTCTGATTCTCAATCTAGTTTTTTTCACTTTGTTACAGATATTAATTAATTGTGGGTAAGTTTTCAACTGCTCTATGAATCATCCTCTATGCCTTTACCATGTATCTTCAGTCTCTGTTTTCTAGCCCCCTTCCCTTATTCCTATAAATATGATCAATTTAGTCTTTCTCTAAAAAAAAGAAAACACCTTTTCTAGACTCTGTTGTTCTGTTTTTCTACTTCAGAAGGTTCATCAACCTAACTACTAAACTTTTAGAAAGAGAAATTTACATTTGTCTCTACTTTCACAACCAACCATCACCTCATCATCACCATCACCATCACCATCACCATCACCATCACCATCACCATCACCATCGCCATCGCCATCACCATCACCATCACCATCACCATCACCATCACCATCACCATCACCATCACCATCATTATCACCATCACCATCACCATCACCATCATTTATTATTGTACTTAAGGTTTGCTAAATGTTTTCTACCAACATTACTGCATTAAATTCTCACCACAGTTCTGTGAGCTAGATGTTATTATGATCCCTCTTTTATAGATAGGCAACTGAATCTAAAAGAAAAATTACCTATCTGGGGCTTAAACAACTAATAAGATTCATACAAGATTTAAACTTAGAGCTCTCTAACTTTGAGACCAGCACTCCGACTACCTCACCACCTAACTGCCACTTACTCATAAACTGTTTGCAGTGTGGTTTCCTTCCCACCCAACATCCCCTCCAAGGTTACCATTACTCTCCTAATTTCCAAATCCAGTGGCCTCTCTTCAGTAATTATTCTCCTTGACTTTTCAGCATTTAACACCTTTATTTGTTCTTTCTTATTTCTGCCTTCTCATTACTACCATGACTTTTATATATATATATATATATATATATATATATATATATATATATATATATATATATATATACCTTTTTCCCCATCCTACTTCTTTGATTATTTTGTCTCCATTGGCTTCTCTTTCTGAATACTAGTATGAGTATTTTCCCCAAAGTTTTTATTTGATCTCTGTCTCTTTTCTCCATTTCTTCTCTCCCTTAATATCATCCTATCCTATGGCTTCAGTGATAACTTTATGGAAATAAGTCTTATACTCCAACTCCTATGTCTCCCCTTAGCTATAGTTCTGCACTACAACTACCTGCTGGAAAGATTCACATGGATGCTCTTTTTGCACTTCATAAATGGCATGTTTCTAAACTGATCATCTTTTCTCAAAAAGCTAACCCTACTATCAGTCAACAAGACATTCTGGATTCTCCTCCTTCATTATATATCTTCAATTATTTGTAAAGTTTTATGAATCTACTGGAAAAAATGTATATCTCCTTTCTACTTTATTGCCAATGGTCTTGATCAAACTCTCAATACTTCTTACCTTGCCTTCCCATTGGCTTTCCTGCCCCCAATACACTTTCACTACAAAAGTAAGCTTTCCAATGCACCGATCTGACAAGTCTTATGCTGTGGCTCAAGAACATTTGTGGTTCTTCTGTCTATAACATAAATACAAAGACCTTTCATTATTCAAAGTCCTCCATAAACTGATTCTAATATACCTAACCATCACTGATTCAAACATTCCCTTAAAAAACTTGACTTTGACCAAATTTGACTACTTACTATTCCTCCATCTTTTCTTTACCTCTTTCCATTTGTTATCTTGGGGTACATTATCTCTGATATATAAAATACTTTCCCATATCTCATTCCAATCTACATTTGGCCACTGATATCCTTTCAAGATCTATCTTAGATACTGTAGTAAACTGAATTGAAAGTGAATAACAAGCTCCTTCACTACCAATGATGAGCTTGGGTAAGTCACTTAAGTTCTAGACTTCATCTTCTTTATCTATGGCTCATTTTTTCTCCAAAATCTGATCCTTCTCAGTTATCCAGTGTTAACTCCTGACCCTAGATGGCCTCTAAGATTACTTCCAAATCTAAATGCTACACGTGTCTAAATGCCTGAGAAAGAAATAATTTTATTTTCCTTGACTCTCTTAGGCATTTTGGTTTGACAGCTCCTATTCACATAATGATTTACTAAGTAGTATTCTAGTTATTTGTTTTTATGGCTCAGCCTATTACAGAACTTTATGCTCCTTAAGATCAGAGACTATCATGTTTTTCATCTTTGCATTCCCAATTCCTAACATAGTGCATTATACAGATACCTAACAAATGTTTATGAACTTCAGTTTGAATTTCTTGCCCTGTAAGTGCATTGAGACAAATACAGATATAAAAATTCCCAAGTTTATATGTTTAATAATATTGTGTTTGATGATTACATATGTATGATCTTTATCAAATTGCTTGACATCTCAGGGAGGAAAGGAATGGAAAGAGATAATTCAGAATTCAAATTAAAAAAATATTAAAATTGTTTTTACATGCAATTGGGAAAAATAAAATATTTAAAAATAATACTGTTATGTTTGAAAACTATTGAGGTTCTGGAGTTTTGTGGCCAAACTGGTAATATTATAAATACTAATAAGGTTTATTGGGGGAGGGGCAGCATCACTTAGATGATCTTATTTCAGAAATCAGAATTTTCTAATTTATAAACATTTCTACAAAATTCTAAGTACCAGCCATCTATTATGACTATAGAATGTAAACATCTGGAAGGGAGGTCTATTGTGATTTTTTTTATCTTTTAAACTTTAATATATTTATATATATATATATAATATTTAGTATCTAGTTATAGAAAATATATTAACATAATACATACAACATATTAATAGAATATTAATATATAATTATGAATGAAAATATTTGCACATTTTGGGCTGTGGGACAATCACACCCATGAATATATTATACTATATTCATTAGGAATATATTATAAATATATACATTATGAATAATATGTTGATATAATATAAAATTTTATATATATATATATATTGCAATGCCTTGCACAAACCTGGCCTTATGTTAGTTTACAAACAGGGATTTGAGGAATAGTGACAAAAATATTTACTTCAGGCAGTGCTG
The DNA here is from genome assembly GCF_037893015.1 of Macrotis lagotis. Taxonomy (NCBI): domain Eukaryota; kingdom Metazoa; phylum Chordata; class Mammalia; order Peramelemorphia; family Peramelidae; genus Macrotis; species Macrotis lagotis. Next base: position 441,790,513 of record NC_133666.1, on the reverse strand, counting down.
GATACTAGATAGAAAGTTGACCTTATAGACTGGAGGACCTGAGTTCAAGAACATTCTGGCACATAAAGGCTGCAAGACCCTTGGTAATACACTAGACTTCTTCATAACCAGGGCAATGCTCTGAAACTATAAAGTGCAGAAAAAGTGTTCATCTGCCTTCTTAATAGAAGTTCTCTCATCCAGGAATTGCTTGGCAATGAAATCACAGTCCCAACTTCTATTCCTTCAACTTCTATGCTTACAGTTCTGTTAAGGCTAGAATTGTTTCCTGTTTGCCTGTGTATCAGAACTAATAGAATAGGAATATAACATAAACATGTTTCAGAATTTCAAAAGTTGGAAAAAAAATTCCATTCTCTTTCTTTTAGGACTATAATTTTAGAGTTAGATTACCTTAGAAGTTATCTAGTTTAACCTCCTCAATTTATGGATGATGAAATTATGACTTTGAAAGGGTAAGATTACCAAGATAGGATCTTGTTAGAAAGCTAACTCCATCTGAGACTACTTAAAGAGATTTGTCTTGGATTTCTGGTAATGTAGGAAATTCAATCTTCAAAACCTTCAAGTCCACCTTGACTCTGAAATGATCACCTCCCTTAGCTATTTTTACCACGTACCTTCACTTCCCCAACTATTGTGGCAGGCATAAGCTTATGGTGCCTTTAAAGATGAAAATATCTACATGATACAAAGTCTGATGATTATTGCTAAATCTCATATTTTCACATTTTGGACTGTGGGAAGATCATTCCCATGAATTCTCTCCTGTGACTCACAAATATGAATGAAGAATTTAAAATAATACTATCTTTCCACTAAAAACATTGAACAATACCCTGTTAAAACAATCCACCCTTTTCTCTAGTGAAAGATGGCCCCTTATTTTCAATAAGTCATATTCATTTTCAATGAGTGATAGAAATGAGAACACGAGTTTGAGAAAATAGCAAAGTATCTGTTTTATACTTACGAAAAAAGAAAATGCTAATTTATCTTGAGGACCTTAAAATTGTTGAATTATACAGGTCATCAATTTATTAAATAAGTACAAATTGCTCTGGGATCAACTTCCTAATGTTCCATTTGTAAATATGATATAGTCTCAATCTGGTAAATCAAAATTGACATCATGTCAAAGTCAGAAAATTCATAAAATTTCTTTATTAAAATAGCATCATTACAATTAGAGATGAGTTTTTAATGACTAGTTTTTCAATTCAATTCTGCTCTATTTAATAGATACTTTTTTATTACTATACAAATAGAAAGCATTATAACCATGTGATAATACCAAGACAAAAGAGAAAACAAACTACCTTTACATTCTATTGGGACCTTATGTTCTATTGGGGCAGGTTTTTGTTTGTTTTGGGGTTTTGGGGGAGTTCATAAATGCTTTAGAAGATTGGTGAAGACTGTCAACTCATTCTCAAAACTGTTTTTTTGTAAATCAAAATATATAATTTTAAAAATCAATATATTGAAATTATAATTATCAGTTTAGAAATGAAAGTTTTACAGGTAATGATTCCTATTCTTAATACACAGAAGAGTCGTGAAGAAAGAGATTCTGAGAAGTGATAATGAGGGGGAAGAACATTCCTCAAGTCAGAAACTGAATGGCCTCATGCACTGCAGTTGTAAATGGAATGCTAACTTCAAAGAATAGGCTAATTGTATTTATTAAAAAAAAATATGTCAGACTTGGAGCACACGTTTCCAACTGAAATACATGACTGTTGAAATGTCAGTCATATATCAGATATGATATAGTCAATGCTAAGATATTAGCTCTATGTGAGGCACCCCAGAAACCCTTTTTGGGAAATACTCTTGTTTTCTACATGAAGAATTGAAACTGGGGGAGCTTAAGGAATGTACCAAAGAACATACAGATAATATATGTCAGAAATAAGTTCCCTGGCTCAAAAATCTCTTTCCATTATATCATGTGGTTAATTGCCAATCATAATGTTTTCATGATATTACTAACTTTAGGTTCACTTTTTATTAAGGTGATTTAGAACATTAGATCAATTATTACAATAGCATTTTAATGGTATTGTAAGCTTTGCAAAGTGCTTTACATATATTACCATAACTTCTCTTTGATGAGATATATTAATTTCAGAGTTTACATGGACTAAAGCTAGGAAACTTTAGATTTCAATTCAAGATGGTTTGTCAAAGAAACAGCAAAAATTTTCTCTTTGTCGCACACAGTGATCGGGTAACACCAACTTCCTTGTTACTTGAATAAGATATTCTGTCATCCAAATCCAGGTATTTTTTCCTGTCTGTCCCCCATGCTGGAAATTCTCTCCCTCCTCATCACAGTCTTAACTGCCTTTGGCTTCCTTCAGGCCCCAGCTAAAAATCTTTCTTCCTCTGGAAGTCTTTCCTGAGCTCCATCATGCTAGGGACTTTCCTCTGTGGTTTAGCTCCATTTTTTCTTGTATGTAGCTAGTAAAAAGGTTGTTGTCATATTGCTTCCTCCATTAGACTTTGAACTCCTTGAGAGCCAGAACTGGGTTTTGTTTTGCTTTTTGGTTTGTTTTCCTTTCTTTGTATCACTAGCACTTAGTATAGAGTAAGCAAGCTTACTATGTGTCTAACACATAAAGTCCTTGATAAGTGTTTATTACTAACTGGATTTTCAAACTTTATTGAAGTATCTCAAACTTAACAAGTGCAAACAGAATGTATGATGTTTTTATCCAAAACACATCCATCTTCCAAATTTTTCTAATTTTGTGGAAATTAACATCATTCTTCTGGTTACTCAGCTTCAAAACCTTGGTATTTTCTTTGACTCCTCTCACTACTCAACCAATCAGAAAAATATTGTCATGTATATCTCCAAAACATTTCTCACATACCTCCCCTTCTCTCCCCTTATATAGCCACTACCCTGATTCAGACTCCTATCACCTCTCACCTAGATTATTTATTGTCTTTTAATTAATCTCCCAACCTTAAGTCCCTCAACATCTAATTCACTCCACCAGTGATCTTTCTAAAGAGTAGATATGATTATGTCAATCAACCCCTCCCACACATACATATGCAATAAATTCCCATGATTCCTTATTGCTTATAAGTTCAATTATGAACTCTTACTGGAATTTAAAACTTTTCATATCTTGGCCTTTTTCTGTCTTTCCAGTCTACCCCTAGTGTTCAACCCTAGTGGTCTAGTTGCTGTTCCTCATTCAGGGCATTCAATCTTATGTCTCTCTATCTTTGCACTGGTTACATCACATCCTAGGGATACTCTCCACTCATACCTTTCTCTTCTAGAATCACTGAATCCCTTTAATCACCATCTCAAGAAGCAGAAGTCAGAAGTCTGTCTCAGTTCCCCCAGAAGCTAGTGCCTTCCCCTCTGAAGTTATCTAGTATCTACTTTTGCATATATCTTCTATATATATCCATTATTGTAACTATTGTCTTCCCCATTTTACTATAAGTTCCTCACAAGAAACTCTTGGCATTTTCTTTAAAACACCAACTCTTAGTATAATATCTGGCACATGTTAGAAGTTTATTCATTGATGCATTGAGTGACTGGAGCTGGAAGGACTTAGGACTGATATACAATAGATTATCTAAGTAGACCAACACAGAGAATTGAAGTTACTGAATGGTGCATATTTACATAACTGGTGTGTGTTAGAACTGAGATTCTGACCTATGTCCTAATTCCAAGACCAATACATTTCAATTACACATAATTCTCTCTTTCCCAACAGATGAGAATTTAAATATAGACTTTCTGCAAATCTATTATAATGCTTGGAGGGAATATGCAACCCGTTTCAGAACAGATTTATTAAGCACATCTTATATGCAAGGCATTCTATTAGACACTAGAACTGTAGAAATAAAATAAATTATGTGCACTTCTAGTAAAGAGGAAGAAAACATGAAAGGTATTCATTCTGATATAGACACTTGATGTCTTCCTTATTAGAATGTAGTCTTATGATTAAAGATTATTTCTTCTTTTTTGGAGTACTTGTATCATAAATACCTAGCCCAATGGTAGAGAAATACATAGTAGGCAATGAATAATGATGATGATGATGATAATGTTATTTGTCCTTTGTTTTCAAAGAAGACCTGATATCAAGGAGGTGATGCCATGTCATGCATGTGAATTGGAATTGAGGTGAGGGGATGCCTCACTTTCTATTCTGGAGTCATCTGGATTCAGTGGCCAGATATGGATCAGTTGAACTTGAGATGACCCTGGATGCAAGTTAAGTCCAAGGTCACACAACTAAAAAGAATTAAGAGAAAGAATTAATTTTAAAATCATTCCATCCTTCATTTCTTTCTCTCTCCTCTCTCTTTCATTTTCAAAAAAATAAAATCTCATTTTCATTGATAAGGCATTTTTAATACCTTCATTTCTTAATATAGCCCTCCTTCTTCCTCCCCAGACAATACATAACTTGTAACAGAAATTTCTAAAAAAGTAAGAAATAAAAAAGCAAATGAACAAAACCATTTCTCACATACATTTTATCTAGGCACAGATGAAGCATTCCCTACCCAAAGTACGTCACTTATTCAAAGTGGAGAAAGTATTAACTTGTATATGATAATTATACCATTTTTCTTTTTTTCCCCCTTTTCAACTACATTGTGCATATTACTGGAAAGAATCTTTGAAAGAGAAACATGAGACAAAAGAAGTATAGAAAGGCAAGTTTAGAAAACAGATAAGAAGAATGAATTAAATGGTGATTAAACTGTTTATGTCCTTAAAGAGAGGGGAAATATTTTTACCTCCTTTAGAAGCATATCACGTTTAAAGCAAAATATATATATATATATATCTTTTTGAGAGAGAGAGACAGACAGAAACAGAGAAAGGGAGAGACAATGACAAAGACAGAGACAAAAGAGTCAGAGAAAGAAACAGAAGCTTAATTTTTTTCTTATGATGATTTCTTAAATAAGGTACATAGGGGGAATCATATGAATTTCACAAATATATGAGCTTATGGAATGGAAATTTTTGGAAAAATATACTAGAGGGAGGAAATTAGGTAAACCAGAAAATGTGCTTAAGCAGTAAGAGAGAATAGACAGGGTATAGTCAACATAGGAGGTTAAATTATTTTTATTTACAGGGGAATAATGGTTTTCTTCAATCAACAAGCATTTATTAAGCTCTCATTATATGTCAGACATTGTTCTTAGTACTGAGGAGACAAATAAAAAACAAAATAAAATGTGTCCTTGCCTCAAGGAGCATGTATTCCAATAAGGGAGACAATGAATGCATAAATGGTTATGTAAATAGTAATAGAAACAATGGAAGATAGCCTTAGAGAGGAAGGAAAGATCACCTCAATAAGGTGATGCTTGAGTTAAATCTTAAAGGAAATGAAGGAGGTTTCTATAAGCTTCCATAAGAAGCCTATTAAAAAAAAAGTTAGAAGGGAGGACATTTGACAGCCAATGCAAAAACAGAGAGAGATGGGAGATGAAGTAATGTGTGTAAGGGAATTCAAATATCAATTGTGGGCTAAATGGAGGGGTGCAAAAGAAGATCTGAAAGATAGGGAGGGGCCAGGTTGTGAAATGTATTAAAAGCCAAAGAGAAATATTAAATTTGTTTCTAGAAGTAATGGGGACCTTTCAGAGTTTATGATTCATATAATTGTTTTGGGAATGGGTGAGGATGACATAGTCAACAGGATCATATCTATCCATTCAGAAAATCACTTTGGTTGCTGTGTGATGGAAAAATTGGAGTAGGGTGAGACCTGAGGCAGGGAGTCCAACTAGAAGGAGGTTATTGTAGTAGTCTAGGTGACAGATGTTGAGATTCAGTAGGGTGGCGGCTATGTGAATGAAGAGAAGGGGTGGTATGAGAGATATTATAGAGGGAAAAAAATGTAAAACTACTCAGAAAACCTTAATTCATTTAATTTTTTCATTCTAGTTAATGAAGTCACAGATAAGGGGCAGATAATAGAGATAAGAGCATATTAAGATTTTGTTTATCAAGCTTGTTTGTCTATGCTATTTGGAACTCATGAGGCTTGCTTTATTTTTTAAATTAATTTTTAAAAATTTATTTTCAGTTCCAAATTGTCTTTCCTTTCAATTCCTGTCCTACTCATTGACAGAAATATACTAGGTATATGAAGTCATGTAAAACATTTTTCCACATTAGCCCTGTTGGTAAGAAAAAAAAGGAAGAAAATTGAAGAGAAAAAAATTATGCTTCAATCTGCATTGAGGCTTTTAGTGGGTATCATTCTTCAAGATAGGTCCTTTGGAATTGTAATGGACCATTACATGGTCTAGAGGTTGTAATAATTAATTATTCTTACAATATTGCTGTTACTATATTTAGTGCTCTCCTGGTTTGGTCACTTTACTTTGCATCAGTTCATATCTTACAAAATTTTTTTTCTAAAAATCATTCACTTGATGTTCCTGATATTTCATTCCTCTGTTATTATTTTTTTCTAGTTCTATGAAGTAATTCTTTGTAATTTGATTGTCATGTATAAATAAATTTAGGTAGACTTATTATTTTTAGAATGTTGGCCAAGTATATCTGACTGATTATCATTTCTCCAGTTATTTAGATCTTTGTATGGAATGTTTTGTAATTGTGTTCACATAATTCCCCTCTGCCCCGGCAGGTAGATCTCATATTTATTTTTAATGGAATTTCTCTTTCTATCTCTTCCTGGGTTTTATTGGTAATATGAAAGCACTAATGACTTGTATGGATTTATTTTATATTCTACAACTTTGCTGAAGTTTTGATTTTTTTGGCCCATATTTTAATTGACTCTAGGATTCTCATCATATGTCAAAAATGAAGTTTTGTTTTCCCATTGCCTGTTCTTTTTCTTTCTATTTGGTTTTTCTTGTCTCATTATTTTATTTGTCAGAAATATAGGCAATATTTCTAACAAAATATTGATAATAATGATGATGATGGTGAACTTTCCCCTTGATTTTATTGGAAAAATTTCTGGTTTATCCCCTTTACAAATAATGATTGCCCTTAGTTTTATATAGATGTTGTTTAAAAACTCCAATTATTCCTATGCTTTCTAATGTTTTTAGTAGTAAAGGGCATTGTCAAAAGGTATTTATTTTTAGTGTTACAATTTGATTTTTGTTAGTTTATTGTTAATAATTGTTTATTGTTAATATAGTCCTAATATTGAACCAATTCTAGGTACCTGATACAAATCTAGCCTGTCTTAGTAAGAAAATTTTGTGTTTTATTCCCATAATTTCCTTCCTGGTATTTTATTTATTTTTCAAACAATAGTCATTAGGACTATTGGTCTATAGTTAGCTTTTTCTGGTTTAGCTGTACCTGGTTTAATTATCAAAATCATATTTGAGTCACAGAATGAAAATGGCAGGACTCTTTTGTCTATTTTCCCATATACTTTATATAATATTGGAATCAATCATTCTTTAAGTGTTTGGTATAATTCATCTGTAAATCCATCTAGTCCTGAGAATTTTTCCTTAAGGAGTTCAATTAAGATATATTCAATTTGGTTTTTTTTCTAAAATAGGGCATTTTACTTCCTTTTCTATTAATCAGGACACTTGGTTTTCATAAATATTCTTTTCATTTATATTGCCAATTTTATTAGTATATAATTGGACAAATAATTGCTTTAAGATCATTTTCATTGACTGAACCCTTTATTGGTTATAATTCATAATTTAGTTTTTTCTTTTAATTAAATTAGTCAATGGTATATCTATTTTGCTGGAGTTTTTTTCCATTAAAAACTAGTTTCTAGTTTTATTAGTTAAATGTTTTTTCTCTTACTTTCAATATTGCTTTTTTCCCCTCCTGATTTGTTTATTTGGAAATCTTTAATTTGTTTTTTCTTAGTTTTTTTAAGTTGCATGTCCAATTCTTTCATCTGCTTCTTCTCTCTTTCATTGATATAAGAATTTAAAGATAGAATGTTTTCCTATTTTGCCTGCATCCCATAAATTGTACTATTATTTTCTCATTGTTGCCATTATCTCTAAAGAAATTTTTGTGTCTATAAGTTGTTCTATAATCTACTTATTCTTTAGGATTATATTTGTTAGTTTCCAATTAATATTTTTTTTAAAAAATTTTTATTTATTTTAGGCAATAGGGTTAAGTGACTTGCCCAAGGTCACACAGCAAGGCAATTATTAAGTGTCTGAGATCAAATTTGAACTCAGGTCCTCCTGACTCCAGGGTCCGTGCTTTATCCACTGCACCTCCTAGCTGCTCCTCCCAATTAATTGTTAATCTATACTTCAACAACTATCAGTGTAATTGTTATTGCATTATAGTTTTAAAAGACTGAATTTAGCATATCTGCTTTCTTTTGTAAGGGTTTTATGCACAGATAGTCAATTTTTGTGAAGGTGTTCTTCAGAGCTGAGAATAGGTATACTCCTTTCTATTCCCATGCAATACTTTCTAGAATTTTATCATATTTAATTTTTCTAAAATGATATTCATCTCTTTAGCTTCTTTCTTATTTATTTTATGACTTGATTTATCTGGGTGTAAAATAAGTCAATTGCAGTTCCTCAATATATTGTTTTACTATGTTCTCTATCTAGGTTCTCCTGTATCTCATTTGACTTTTTCTTTGGAATTTGGATGCTATGCCATGGGTACATATACATTGATAAAATTCAGTTTCCCTGATAATCTCTTAAAATTAGGTCTGTTTTTTGCTTTTGTTTTGTCTGAAATCATGATTGCTACTTCTGTCTTTTTTACTAAGTTGAACCATTATACATTCTATTATAGTCTCTTATTTTAATTCTGCATGCATCTTTTTGTTTCAAATGTATCTCAAAAATAATATATTGTTGAACTTTGAATAAAATATTTTTAAAATAATTTCTTAATTTAACTATCCATTGATCATCACTGCTTGATTATTATTAACATTTACATTCTGATACATAAAATGGACTACCATTTTAGTCACACCTTCTGTTTCCATTAAGATTATTGGTTCACTTCTCCATCCCCATTTATTTTGCTTCTCATGGTAATAGCAAGTAATATGTTCTTCTAGTACTGCTTTTTTTGCACTTTGCATTTTTCAGATTTCTCTATTTCTTCTCATATTTATTTTTAATTGCATTATTACATTCTATTAGCAATAAAACCCCAGACTTTAACTCTTCCTACCATTGAACATTTAGATCGATTCTGGTTGGTTTTGTTTCTATTAATTTGCACTTGTAAACAATATAATTTGAAAATTTTTAATATATAGTTTTTCTTCTGTTTTTGAAATTAAATACATTGAGATTGAATTATTCTGCCAAAAAGGAATAATTATTTATGTAGCTTTACAGCTTACTGCCATATTGTTTTCCTAGAGGGTGCTCCTGGTTTACAAGGAATGAGTGGAAAGGCTGCATTTTAAATGGAAGATGAATATGTGAAGCATCAAACTTATTTACTTTTTCAAATATATTATAAACAATGCACACTCCTTTAATTGGTGACTATGAAATCATCATCTGAATGAATATGTTGATATTCCTTTTACTAGATGAGAGAGCCTGTGAATATAGACCCTTCATGAACTTATTTGAGTACCTAAGGAGATATATGATGCTTTGTCTACAGCAAAAGTGTAAAATATGCTGCCCATTCAAGCCCTACCATGACCTGAACCTGATTAATATGTCATTGGAAAATATTTAAGAAATAAATAAAAATAAAATAAAATGAAGCTAATGATAGGTAGTTGTTTTTTTGTTTGTTAAGTTGGTTTTTTTTTTATGTGCCCTACAGGATCTTTATGTAGACTTAGTGGTTCCTGTTTCCATTTGAGTATGATATCACTGGTCTGAGTGTATAATTTTGTTTAGCTGGTTTCAAATAGATTTTATAATTGGAATAATTAATATAAATTAATTTCTTCTTTTTAGGTTTGCTTTTTTTTTTTTGCAAGGCAAATGGGGTTAAGTGGTTTGCCCAAGGCCACACAGCTAGGTAATTATTAAGTGTCTGAGGTCAAATTTGAACTCAGGTACTCCTGACTCCAAGGCTGGAGTATCCACTGCGCCACCTAGCTGCCTCTGAATTAATTTCTTAATTAAGAAACCAACATAGAGTTTTTATATCCTTATGAAAAATAACAAACTGTAGGACTTTCTTTTTTTATTTGAGCTTCTATATTGTCTTTCAGCATTATCTCTGGATTTCAAGAGTGACTAATATACATCATTACCCTCTACTCTTAACTCCGTAATCAATCACCTGTGAGAGTTCAAGAACTATGTCTCTGTGTGTGTGTGTGTGTGTGTGTGTGTGTGTGTGTGTGTCTTTGTATTTAAATTTTAACTCCACAACATAATGCTCCTGCTTTTTAACTTTATTTGAAGTTCAACTTCAAATATTTCTCTTAATGGGACTTCTGTAAATGAGAGATTTCGTTCTACTGATTTCTCAACCTTGTTCTGGAGTTTGTTAGCTTTTTATCACCCACCTTGCAATGAGGAAAGTGTACTATTTTCATAGGAATTCCTAGAAATTTTAGGAGAAACAGAAAAGTAAAAATGAATATGAAAAAAAGAAAGTACAGGAAGGAAGAGGAGGAAAGAGGGAGGGAGGAAAGAAAGTAGAAATTTATTTAGTTCTTACAAATCAAAATGTAAATGATATAAGTTCATTTAGAAAGAACTCCCATATTTATGACTAAAAAAAAAAAGAAAGACAATTTTTATGCACCCAAGTGAAACCTAAACCTTTATTTTCCTTGAGGTTAATATGACCATCTGTCATATCTCTTCATTACATCTGGTCAGAAGTAATAGAAGAAGTATGGTAAAGACAGAATTCAAAGGCAACTCTACAGTTAAGATTACACTCTTCAAAGGTTCTATTGTATGCTTAAGTCCCCAGCTGTCTTTTTAACTTCCTGCTTCACAGTCATGAGAACAAGAATAGTATTCATTTATATTATACTTGAAGATTTACAAGAACTTTCCTCAAAATAACCCTGAATGGGAAGTGGTACAAGTGTTTTTATACCCATTTTATGGATGAGGAAACTAGATTCAAATTTGACTAAGATATGATTGTAGGTTTCTTGAAGGCAAAACCAGATTTGGGGTGTGGCAGGGTAATAGTTACCTATTCTTTATTTCTCAAAGCCATATTATAGGCACTAGGCTGGAAGTCAGAGAGGCGTGGCATCTAGTAAACTTAAAGCATACTCTGTCCTAGACTGGGTAAATGCCAGTCCTTCCCATATCTGTCATGCTTTTTTTCCTCATCATAATACTCTTTGCTGTTAACCACTTTTGCAGGATCAGTTAATCAAGGGAGGGGAGATTTCATTTTAAATGAAGTAAAAGCAGCCTTTTCATTACTTCAAATGAGCATTTTTTTCTGTTGTGGAGCACTAATAAAGGTCATTAAAGTATAACCTTTAAAAAAAGCAACCTTATAAAAAAACATATTCAAGCAACATTATAAAGCCATGTATTCAAGTACAATGTTTATTCATCTTTAAAATTTTTATAGCAATTGGTTAGTTTATAAAAGAAAACATACCTTATATGTAACTAAATATTTATATAATTATCACCACATATGATTTGATGGATCTTTCCTATCTGAATGTACCTCCCAGTGGTATACTTCCTAACCCATCTATGTCTTTCCAAGAGGGTCTATCTGAACTGCTTCTTCCACAGGAGGACAATCAAGTAGATAAAGCATCCATATTGACCAGTTTACTATAAGCATTTGGATAGGCATTAAATTGAGTTAGTTCATCAGGACATTTATGTCAATCAGGCATTGCCAATGGATTGGACACAAAGTTGAAAAGGAAAATGGACTGCATAGAATTTGAGAAGGAGAGACTCTCTGCCTTAGTATCCATTTTTGTGATTACATGAATTTCTTCAAATTTACAAATATAAATTAGAAAATCTTTAATAAGAGCAAAAAAGGTACTAAATATTTTGAGATCAATGACTAAAATATGCTATTAATCTAATAATTAGAGCTGGACCTGGACAAAATTGTTAAATCATTTAATACCATCTACACTTCTCTTTCACTTCTCTTTTTGAATTCTTCTTCCAAAATACTGCAGTTTTTTCCTTTACCTTAATCCCATCCTGTATCAAAAACTCCTATTTCCTCATTAAGATTGATCTTAGTTAGACTTAGTCAAATTGTCAGTCAATAAACATTTAGGTTTTAAAAATCTACTATGTGCTAAGGACTGTATATGTGTATGGAGTATGTATATGTTTATATATATATATATGTGTTTATGTATATATATATAAGTATATATGTGTATGTGTATAAATATATATATATTTGTGTTTGTCAATCTCATGAAGGCCTTGGATACTGACAGTCATCTTAAAGACTTAAGGAAAATTTTGCTGCCTAGAGAAGTTCATCCATGTTGCAGGTAAGTTCATGACATGCTTGCCTAGGTTCCAGGCAATGGACAATGCTCTCACACTTCCCCAGGCACCATTGGAATGAAACAAGGTTGTGTGCTTGCTCCCAAGCTGTTTCACATGATGTTTTCAGCCATGTTGTTGGATATCTTCAATAAGGACAAAGACAACATTAAGTTCAGTTATCATAAAGATGATAAATTACTTAACTTGAAAACCAAAGTAAAGGGAAAGTTGATGCATGACTTTTTATTCATAGATGATTGTGTACTCAATGAAATCTCTGACACTGAGATGCAACAAAGTATGGATCAATTCTCTCCTGCTTGTGCCAATTTTGGCCTAATAATTAACACCAAGAACAGGTGCCCCATACCATCCATATGTGGAACCATTGATTACAGCAAATGAAGAAGTTTTGAATGCTGTGGATCAGTTCACAGGCAATACACTTTTCTAGGGACATACACATTGATAATGAGGTTGACATGTGTATTACCAGAGTTACCTCAGTGTTTGAAATGCACCAAAGGAAAGTGTGGAAGAGAGGAAATATTAGTTTGACTACCAAATTGAAGATCTATAAAGCAGCTGGGCTGATCTCATTGCTATATGCCCAAGAAACCTGGACAGTATACCAATGTCATACCAAGAAACTGAATCATTTCCTTTTGATTTGACTTAGGAAGATTCTGAAGATCACTTGGCAGGAGAAAATACTAGACTTAGAGGTCCTTTCTTGGACTAAACTACCCAGCATTCAAACTCTACGATAGAGAGTGCAACTCTGATGGACTGGCCATGCTGTCTGAGCAAATGTATCCTTACCTAAAAGTTTATTTTCCTGAGAACTTACATGAGACAAGTTCTCAGATAGTGGTCAGAAGAAGCAATACAAGTACACTCTTAAAGTCTCAAGGCCTCTCTTAAGAATTTTGGAATTGGTTTGTGACATGGGAGACACTGGCACAGGACTACCCAACATGGCATGCTCTGTGCTATAGGAGCAAAGCAGAACTGAAGTAGCTCAAAAAAAAAAAAAAATTAGAGACACACATTTAGGGAATCCAAATGTTCACATGGACCATTTGTGCCTATCCAATTTGTGGTAGAGAACTCTGAGCTCTTATTGGTCTTATAAGTCAAAGTCAGACAAATCTGTAATTTAACTCAGACATAATAAATGTCTTTTCTGTTCTCTTTGAGAGCAAAGAACAAAAACCAACCAACCATGTTTACGTAAGTAGGTGTGTATGTGTTTTAAGTCCTCTAATATGAGGGCAGGAGGGCATGAGAAGAAAGAGAGTGAACCTGGTATTGAATTCATTTAAAAAATGGAAGTGGAGAGTCTTGGAGGCTTGTAGAAAATAACTACCAAGATTTTGATAGGGTGTAAGGTAAACCCTCAAAAGAGAAAAGGTTACTGAGTAATGGTGATGGGGGGGGGGGGACCTGGAAGTGGCGATAGGAGGTAAGGAGTATTTCAGCCTTCCCATGAGCCAAGAGGAATTAGTGAAAGTGTTAAAAGAGGTGATGAGGGAGGCTGTTAACATTGGAAGTGGGCCAGGAAATCCCATCTCAAACATTGCTAGAAATGGAACAAATGAGAAAGGAAAAGATTTAAGATTAAGACAAGTATCTTGCCTATGGAGCAGGCATTTCGAAGGGTATTGTAGAATGATTAGATAATATTTGGTTTGGACTTTGGGGTAAGAGGATTGAGGGGGTTGACAATAAGGAAAATGGGTGGAGGATGCAGAATGTTGTTTAGAGAACCCCCCCCCCAGGAGTTCAAAATCACTAGATTATGTAGGGTTCAACTAATATGAGTATGATGATCATCAAGTAAATGGTTCATTTCTTTTTCCCAGAAGAGACTGGAGATCTGGCAAGAGACATGTCCAATATACTTAATAACGGTAATACATATAGCCACTTTTTCCCCTATAAGAATTTCTGAATTTTAAAAAGGAGAGATTGGCAAGTTCTTCATTCCCTAACAATATTTCTGGCACTCTATAGGGAAAATATTTTGGGAATAAGACTCTTTGTTTATACCATTACACTAGAATTTGACTTGCAAGCAGTTAAGATGACAATGTGCATAGAGCACTGAGTCTGAAGTGAGAAAGATCTGAGTTCAAATCCATCCTCAGATATTTACTAGTTGTGTGACCTTTAGCAAGCCATTTAACTTCTGTCTGCCTTAGTTTCCTCAACTGTAAAATGGGGATAATCAGAGTATCTTCCAAAGTAGTTGTGAGGTTCAAATGAGCTATTATTTGTAAAGTACTTAACATAAAATCTGGTACAAAGTAGGTCCAATATAAAATGCTAACTTCTATGATTATCACATGTCCCTGCCCTATTCAAATAAAGGTCACCTTTTTGTGGCATTCCAGGTATCCTTCACTTTCTTTTCAGTTTTATCTCATATTACTAACATCCATAAACTCTATATTCTACCCAAACTGAACCACTCTGCCTTCTAACTTAATCCTGAACTTTTCCATCTCAATTCTGTCATTTTGGTCCTTTTCAAGAATAAAGGACAACAACTAATCTGGACACTCTTCCCTAAGCCTAAATTGGACCCTACCTTCTCTTCACATTCTATACCTAGAATTTAAAATGAGAAGTTTTATGGTTACAAAACTACAATTCAAAATTTTAGAATCAGTAGGGTACCCTGAAGGGAAAATGATAGGTAGCATGTGTCAGCGAAAAGGAATGATCGCTATACTATCACATTGCCCATCATCTCTTCTCAGATCCTGGAGATATCCTAATACCCAGAACCCAAAAACCTTGGCAATAGCAGTGTCACACAAACTACCAGTCCTACTTCCTACCTAATTTCCAAAGTCATCATTAAGTAGATAAATAATTGTGGGGAAGAGGTCCATCTTCCTTATCACCACTACCCACCACAACTGATCAACTGCCAATCATAAACAATCAGGCATAAATGCCCTGGAAGTGGCAGCATCACTCAGACTATGAGGCCTATTTCCATCCCCATCCCTCATTGGGGAAATGGCTCCTTTAGAAAAGACTATCACCACCAGCTGCCAATCATCCACCAGAGGATAGGCAAGTTAACCTAGCTGAAGTAGCAAGGCATCCTGAGGGAGAAACAAGAGGCAGCTGATGCTAAGCAAGTCAGACCACCACTACCATCTGGACCACCATTTTCCCTTAGACTCTGATGAAAATAACCCAATAAACTGAACTCAAGAACCTTTAGAATAGTAATATTTGCAGAGCAGTGCCCAAAGCTATAATCCAAGGAAGCAGTTCTACGAAGATGCAAGGCAACTGCTCCTGCAAGTGCTACAGATAAAATTGTTAAGGAAGAGAAGAAAAAACTCTTATCAATAAAGCCCTTGAATTGTCAAATGGTTCAACTTCAGAAAATGATTGATTTTATCAGTGGAAACATCATTAAAGAAGACATATTACCAATTATTTTGCCATTGCAGCCCAAAGACCACAAGAACTTTCCATCTTGCAGCTGAAATCTTCCATATGTGTTATCTCTCTTTTTAGAATGGGACCTTGTTTAGAATAGCAACTGTCTTACTTTTTTCTATTTATATTGGGTTTTTTAAATTTATGTGGCTTATATCTTTCAATATTGATAATATCAGAAGAAGAAATTTAAACTGATAAAATTGTAAAATAGTAATCATTTAAAATTACAACAATCAAATTAATCATGTAGATTCAAATTTAAATTGGAAAGGAAGGAAAATTTTAATAGTCAAGTTACAATCTGTTTATTATGAAAATATAATAACCTCACAGACCCTCCACCCCCACCCCCAGAAAATGTCAATCTCATTTTAAAAATGAAGAAACAAGTCTAAAACCAGTAATCAACTTTTTCCAAAGTCACAGAGATAGACTTTTCTCTTTCACTTTTATCTTTTTAAATCTGACAATAATGGTAGCTTGACAATTTCTGCCAAACTAGAACTCTCATAAGAATGCTTTTATCTAAATATGAATGATACTTGGATTTGTTACTTCAAGCATAATTAATTTTGATCATTCTCTCCTCTCTGCACAACTTCCTCACCACGCCTCAGGGGTGCTTCCAGTCTGAAGTCTACTCTCCTGTTCGATAGCTGCCTCTCCAGAAATATTGCTTCAAAATGCTCCCACCCTTGCTTCATTTATCTTCCTCATAGCTTTTCACTTTCTCTACAACCATCTTGCTAATTGCCTTACTCCTCTTACTCTTCAACTCCCATCAAATTCAGGAACCAAGAGCCATGAACAAACAAATCCTGAGATGATTCTTAGATAGGGTGTGTTACTCTATTCCCCTATGGTGAGATTTACCTTTTATTTAAACTACCTGGGCTGAAGTGCTTCTCTCTGACCACCACTCCCCCAAGTGTAGTGGTTCTCCTATATAAGCTCCTTGAGAGTAGGATATGTTTTACTTTTGTTTTATTAATGTCTCCAGGGGTTGACACATTTAAGAAGGCATTTAATCATCTTAAAATCATTCATTCAAGTGGTTTATTTCTTAAAATATGCAATGAAGGTATGAAAATCTCTCCTGTCATAGATTTAGTATATGAAGGGACTTTAGATATTGTCCAGATTTCCTATTTTGAGTTCTGTAAGTGCCCCATTCCATGTTCTCTTTTAAAGGAAGGCAATTTTGATTGAAAGGAATTTAAATTAAAGATCATGTGTCGCATTTATTGCTATTTACCTTGACTGAGTTTGTTTCTTTTATTTTCTTTATGAGTGTATCAGAATTATGTAATTTCCAAGTTGACAGTGTCCTTTCTCCCTCATCATCCTTTCCAACCTAGGTTTCTTGAAAGACATACGTACAACACATTTCCATTGAGGCATATTGAATTATTGTAAATTTTTTTCAATATATCGCTATTCAACACTGTCTAAAATGTATTCTTTTAAAACTACAAATTGGGGAAATTATAGCACTACCACTCAGGCAAGATACTGAATAGTTTTCTTACTTTGGTTGGCTTATTTAAATAAGATATGCAAAATATAGGGTGGAGAACTTTCTCTGAAAATAAGCCTCATGTTTGTGATGGTAGTTGTGCTGTTTAAAAGCTACCTGGGATTTTTTTTTTTTAGTGCTATTGTTTGTTGTCTGTTGCTGTCAGATGAAATAGAAGCCCCCACTTTGAAATACTGTGTTGGCCCTTTAAAAGTTTCTCTGAGGAGTAGTCAAACCAGATGAGCAGCTTTCCTGGGTGGGTTCTTTTTATGAATAATTAGCCCTGAGCAATGAAACTGTACAACCGCACCTGGTCTGAGGCTTTGATAAATCTTTTTTGCCTAGATTCACTTAGGAGGTATTTGTTTTATACTGAATCAGAACATAACATACATAGACCTGAATGAAGAAATGAAACTCATTTCTAAAGTCCTTAATTTGAAAAGGCCCAGAAGTAAGCATCTATCCAAATTCTCCTTTTACCTGGGGCATCTGGTGCTGAGTTAACTTGCAATCTATTCCCACAAGGTTGAGCAGCCTTGCTGGTTCCCTCCTAGTCAGTGGGAAAGTTCCATTTCTGCTTTTTCAAACCCCACCTTCAAAAACTGAAATTAGATGACACATGCTTTCTTGATAACATCAGTGTTTCGCTGACAATAGTGGTTTTTTAAACCTGTTCTATTTAACAGGTATACTTTTCATGTAATTAGAAAAGCAAAACATAAAACATAGTAAGGCTCTGAGAAATGACCCAGCTTACTAATTACTAACTATTAGAATTCTCCACCCAGGATATAGAATCTTTTAAAGGAACTAAGATTTATATGACAGGAAGCATTGGGTTATGATGTGGAAAAAAGAATATATACACACATACACACACATACACATACATACATATACATATAATTCCAATAATGAACAAAGGTGAAAAAGAGAAAGAGCAGAGTGTTAGGACTATGATCTTGGACAAGTCATGCAATGTCTCTAGGCTTCAGTTTCTTTTTCAGGAAAATGGACCAGTACCCTTAAGAACATTCCTCTCCACACCCCAATATGACCAGCTGTGACATCTATCATCTTGTGATGGCTGATCAAAGGAACAACCCATTCATCTGCTCTATGTCCCTAGTGAGTTTTGAAGAGCATTTTGGAAAAGAAACACTAAAGATGGATGAATTAGGTAGATTTTATATACTAGATAGTATCTTTGCTGTTGTACATAAAGGTGAATATGTAACTGATTTTGTCATTGCTGGCAACAACCACATGGGGAAATAATTTCAGGATATATGTCAACTGTCCTATTAAGTAATAATAACTTTATGTGAAGCAACCATGTCTGATTTATCTTTGTATCCCCCAACAGAGTACCTTAAACATAGGTACATGCTCCAGATATAGTTGCTGACTTGAACAGATGGAAGATCACTCTCAAATTGAATGGTTTAGAGCAAAAGTGTCAAACTAAAATGTAAAGGATGTAAATAATCTGTACTTGGGACAGCTAGGTGATTCAGTGGATATAGCTCATCTTCCTGAATTCAAATCTGACCTCAGAGATTTAGTAGCTGTGCAATCCTGGGCAAGTCATTTAGCCTTTTGTCTGAATTTCCTCATCTGTACAAAGAGTGGAAATAGGAAATAATAATTCACTCCACAATCTTTACCAAAACAACAACAAAATCTGTACATAAAGATTTCTGTAGGCTGCATATGGACTTATTTAGTATTTTTATTCATTTTGTTTGCATTTATTTGTTCACAGTAGTATTTTAAACTGGTTCTTCATACCAGACCAAATGCCACATGCCTGATTCTTCTGATTTTTAGGACTGAGATATTAAAACCTAAATCCAATTAGAAGAATGCAGACAGTAGTTTGATTTCTATGTGAATTTTAGGGTCTAGAATTTATATTAATTATTTAAATAATTTTCTCATAGAAATGACCTTATACGTGGAGCTCTTAGGCCAGCCCAAGAAAATCTCTCTAATCCATAGGAGGCAGCATAATGCAGGACAAAGTCTTGTATTTGAAATCAGAGAACCTGAGTTTGAGTACTGACTCTACCACCATCTGGGTGACCTTGAGCAAATAAATTGCCTGGACCTCAATTTTTTCATATGTCAAATACAGGTGTTATATTAAATAACTTCTGTGGTTTATTCAGCCCTATATAACTACTAACCATAACTGAAATATAATACTTATAATATTGGTTTGATTGTCGAGTCATGAAAGTCCCTGGAGTGTCATTCAGTATAGTACAGAAGGCTCCCAGGTAATTTTTATTAGTCAAAGTTCGTATATGGCATCTACTACTTCCTGGTAATCTATTTCCTTATATCAGCAGCTAGTGTCTTTATCTTTCCCAAAGTCTACAGTTATGATGCCTTCCCATGTCTGACTTTTACCCTGATTCCTAAATTGTCTTATGCACCAAAAAATACTTTGTTTTATATTTTTAGAATCACAGAATTTTAGTAAAGATTTGATTAATGCCTAACCAAGCTTCAAGGCCACTTAACCAAACCTATACTAGAGCAGGAATTTCCTTTTGACAACCTCAGCAAGTGATAATATAACCTCTACTCAAAGATCTTTAGCATTTTTCTAAAATAAATTTTTTTTTCAACTACATGCAACAGTAGTTTTCAACAATCATTTTTTGTAAGGTTTTGAGTTCCACATTTTTTCCTTCCCTCCCTTTTCTCCCCCCTCCCCCTTGACAGTGAGCAATCTACTATAGGTTATACATGTACAACTGTTAAACATAAATCCATATTAACCATATTGTGAAAGAAGAATCAGAACAAATAAGAAGAAAATTTCTGGGAGGGGAAAACCATAAAACATAAAATAGAAAAAATTAAAAATCATATGCTTTGGTTTGCATTCAGGTACTTCTATGAAGATGAATTATATTTACCATCACAAATACTTAAGAATTTCTTTGATCATTGTACTATTGAGAAGAGCATGTCTAATATAGCTGATCATCACACAATAGTGCTGTTAATGTAAACTCCCTCATTATTGAGGAGCTCCTTGTTTTCCAAAGTTGTCTATTCTACTTGGTTAAGAATTTTTCCTCTTATGTACCTGAAATCTCACTCCATTTAACTTTGACACATTGATCCTACTTTGTATCAACTAGGAGCAAGAATAATAAATCTAATACATCTCTATGACAATCTTTCAAATAGTTAAAGATAGAAGTCTTATTCCTTCTATATGTCTTTTCTTTTAAGATTAAACATACCTTCAAAACATTCTCATGTGTCTCAGGTTTTAGTTCCCATACTATTCTGGCCTCCATTTGTGGAATGCTCTTAAATGGCATACAGAAATAAATACAAAAATTTTAATGTGGCCTGACCAGGTAGGAATAGAGAAGTTCCATCATTTTGATCATTACCTCTAGTCTAGCCATATCTTCACCATTCTCTCTCTGGACAGATTTTTTTTTGAACCCAAACAAGTTACTTTACATTTGTCCCCCAGTAAATTATCTTATTAGAGTCAATCTTTTATTCTAGTTCTTTTGAGAGAGTTTTAGATACTAATTGCATCATCTAATATGTTAAGTATCCTTCCCACTCATTGAATCTGGTAGAATTTGAGAGTATGATAAAGTCTAGTGAAAAATTCAGACAGTATGGAATAAGAGATTTATGAGTTAATCCATAGTTAGCTCCTTAAACTGTTCATCTCTATAAAATTTTTCCCTCTAGTCTCAAAACTACAGTTTCTCTAAATACTGTGTTCCTGCTTCCCCCACTCCCCCCTCATAAGGTTTGCCATGGCAATAGTGGAAGGTAGAGAAGGAAGAATGGAGAAAGGACCATGGAAACTGACCATTTTTTGTTAGATACTTATGAGCCAGGGCTTGTATATATTGTTACTTAGAAATTTTCATTTGTATCCCCATTCTTCAATGCCCCCTTTTGGGGGGGGGTTCTTGGCAAAGATGCTAGAGGGGTTGACATTTTCTTCTCCAATTCATTTTACAGATGAGGAAACTGAGGCACACAAGGTTAAGTGACTTGCCTAAGGTCCCACAGCCAGTAAGTCTTCCAGATTTGAGCTTCTTTTCCTGACTCCAGGCCTATCACACTATTCACTGTGCTACCTAGATGCTCAATCTGTATATGAGCAACATTAGAAAAAAAAATTTTAACTTTCACCTTTTTATTCCCTGTCTTTTGCTATAATAACCAGGAAGACAGTTGTAGACTTCCATTGTTTTAACTAAGACCAATGAGTCTGAACTTGTTCTAGATGTTGTTAGTTTGCCTGCTTTCAGTAGGACCCCAAATGATTTAGAAAATTACCTTGGCTTATGTTTTCTCTGGCGCATGAATACAACAGGCAACTCATTGTGTTATGGAGATAATTCACAATTAAAAACCTGGTATGAAAGTTGTGATCAAGAACAACATATCGTGCCATTCATTCTTCTTATATTGTTGCATGCTGTCTGAGTCAGGTAGGGAAGAAATCCCAGAAAAGAGATGATTCCTTCATGGCTTAGAATAATGCTGCCTGTATCCAACCTAAAGACATGAACAGTTCCACTGTACTAGTCTGTCCACTAATTGACCAAGATAGTATCTTTTCAGTCATCAATTCTTTGGAGCCCTATTTGGGGTTTTATTGGCAGAGATACTGGAGTGATTTGCCATTTCCTTCTCCATTTCATTTTACAGATGAGGAATTAAAGCAAACAGGGATAAGTGACTTGTCCAGGGTCATATAGCAAAGTGCCTAAGGTCAGATTTGAACTTAGGAAAATGAATTGTCTTGACTCCAGGCTCAGTACTCTACACACTGTGCCACCTAGCGGCTTCATCCTCCTACGTGGTCCATTCTAAATACCATAGGAGATGGACAATATAAAAGATCTATTAGCAAAAGAATAGTGAAGAATGACTTTCTAGTAATACTTCTGCAAACAAAATTAAATATTGATTTAGTTTTTTCATGATGTAAACTGAAAAGGATTAAGAATGGATGGAAAGCACAAATATTTATCAGAGTGGGGGGAAAGGAAGAGACTGGTGTGTTTGTGTGTGTGCATGTATATGTATGTATATGTTTTAACAGGACAGTTGAAATCCAGGATTGAATTAGAGTTGTGAGCTAAGTAGTAATCACTGAATTACTATTGTGACTGCCCTGAGAAAAGCTATAAGTAAAAATAGCAATGGGAAGAAAATGCAACAATTGTTCTTTCATATGGGTGCCTGGAACTTCTTGGGAACTCTCAGTGTGCCCTGGATTTGGAGAATGGAAATGATAGCAGTCATGCTGTTCAATTTCTTCATTTTACAGAAGAGGCAACTAAGACCTAGAGGCTTTAAATGACTATTTCCTTCATCATAGTAAATAGCCCAAAAGGATATGAACCCTTGTCCTCTGTCATGATCTAGGAATCATTCAAATGTAGTATCAATAAACCATGCATTTCCAAAAGTTATTTCTAGTGGAAGGAGATCGAGTAGCATTATAAACTTTAAATGGCTTTCTTAGTAATGTTTCTATTTAAAGAGAAGCATTTCTTAGCTACCATTCCTAAATAGATCATTTAAAAATGTACAAAATAGGGGCAGCTAGGTGGCTCAGTAGATAGAGCACCAGCCCTGGAGTCAATAGTACCTGAGTTCAAATCTGGCCTCGGAGACTTAATAATTACCTAGCTGTGTGGACTTGGGCAAGCCACTTAACCACATTTGCCTTGCAAAAAAACTAAAAAAAAATGTACAAAATAGTCACCATGTCACTATTTTGAATTTTACCTACAGGTCTTTTATGCATTGTTCACAAATGATTTATTTTCTTTATTAGTGTTCTTTGATTTACTAGAAAAGAAAGTGCTGAATCATTTGGGTTTGCCAAAACAATGTCAGTGTTAAATGCCAAGGCTTAGAATACTCCCATTTTAATCTTGCTGTGATTGAAACCAAGGGGATATTTTCTTAATGATGATGAGTTTTTAAGCTCAGCAGAGAAATTACTAAAAAAAGGAAGGAAAAAACGCAGATAGGAACAAGGTTGAAAAGAAAATAAGTGCAGGGAAATTAGCTTTTCTAAATATTTTGACAAAAGTTATTCTGAAAATAAGACAGAAAAACGTTTAGAATAACATTTTATTTTTATTTTATATTAAAGGAAATACAACTCAAAGCATATAATGAGGTTATTGTCATGTATTGAAAACAATCCTTAAAATCATAGGGGTATAGTGAAAGGTATAGTGATTTTGATTTCAGAGGACCTGGGTGATTTTAGTTTTTTCATCTTCATGCAGTTTCTTCATTTATAAAATGGAATTGGGGGAAAAGAAAAGTTATTTTGGTGATTTTGAAGGTCTTTTAAAAATCTAAATGCTGTGGCACTAAGAAAAAAAATATGGTCTTGATGTATTACAAATCAAGAATTTTTTTTCTTTTTCTCAAATAAATTGTCCCTTAAAAAAAACTACAAGTATTTTATTAAGCAAGTATTTCCATATAGGCACTTTTGTAGGCACTGGAACACAATGTATTCTTTGTAATAATGCTTATGCAACATTGCTTTATTTCATGAATTATTCTTAGAGTTTGCAAACACAACTAAGTTTAGCAGTAGTAGAAACTACTATTTAACAACTGGTGATTAAATGACCATTCTTTCTACTCTCCCTAAAACCACAAGTCTGACAACATTATTTCATCCAGTTAGTAATGTATTACATTTTAGTACTATGTGAGGTGCCAGAAGAGGATATGGGAAAGCAAAACTTAATAGGTTAGTGTCCTAACTCTTCCCCTATGAGAAAAGAGAGATATGTTCTTTCAAAGAAGCAGCCCTGTCACTCCCAAGCTACTAAGGACCTGTACTTCCAGCCACAGTGGGGAGGAAAAATTAACTTAAAATCTTGTGAGAAAAAGAGATTAGATTTTGATTGAGGTGTCATCAAAGATTGGGATTTTTGATTGCTGATCCTTTACTCATTCTATGTATAAAGATGTAAAGTTATTCCAACATATTTATTTGTGTGATCCTGATGGTCTTTTCTAAGGAAGTCACATTTTAACAATACAAAAATCTCCCAGATTTTAAATTTAGTTTTTAATTAAAGTTCAAGTTGTCATTTATTTTATTCTAATTTTACAATTCTGTCCATCAGTTTCCATACTACTTCCCCCCCAAAAAAAAAGATTCATTCACAAACAAGGATTATGTCCTTGATTTTCAAAATTTGTCTAAATTATATCAAGTCAGTTTTCAGTTCTTTATTCTTCTAACTTGAAGGGATGTATTTTTAATAAATAAGTGGCACTTTATATAGAGCACTAGACTTGGAATCAGGAAGAACTGAGTTCAAATCTAGATTCAGATATTTGAAAGTACTCTGATCTTGGACAAGTTGCTTAACCTCTCCTTTCTTAGTTTTCTCATTTGTAAAATTGCTATAATAATGGCACCTACATCACAGAGTTGTTGTGAAGATCAAATTTAGATAATATATATAATGTACTTCAAATAACTAAGTATAATATAAATATTTGCTATAATAATAAATATTATCATTGTTATTTCTTAAATATTTTTGTACTTACCTATCATACTAATATCTATAAGACTAATTCCAACAGAAATACTAAGTATGGTGATAGACGGTTCAACTCATTTCCCACATCTCTATCACACTGTATCTATTAAGCACCCTCAAATTATCTTCTACCTTCCCTGTAACAAACCCCATTAGCTCATGAATTGTTGGGATTCAATCAATTCTGACCATTTATCTCAAAGGAAATCAGCAACATTAAATTATTGACTTTTAAATATCTAGATCATTTGTGGAATGATATAGGACATTTATAATTTTCTTCATAATCACTAGTTAGTGAAAATCTATTTAAAATAATTGAATTCTAGCTTAGTAAAGTTAGTTACTGAGATCTCCTTCCTAACAACTCAATTACCTATGTTTTTTTTAAAAAATCTTATAAAAAGTGTTAACTTACTCAATGTGACTATGACAGCATCAACATTAGGAGTCAGAATTCCTAATGATCACTTTTGCGTGCACACACACACACACACACACACACACACACACACACACACACACAGAACTTCTCTGTGTACTATATATGTGGATGACATACAGTTCCTGACAGACATCAGTCTGCATCACAGAATCCACCCCCTAAATTGGCAGTGTCAGCAGAGAAAAAAATTGAATGGGTGTGGAGACATACCAACCCTCCAGGTGGGAAATGACATCATGCATTAGAGATGGCTACCTAAATGATGAGCTTGGAGTAACCAAACAACTTACCCTCTATTCTCATTCTTTCCTACCCTATAAAGTCCTTCACAATAATGGAGCCTTAGCCTTTTTATAAATGTACCAAATCCTCTCAGCACTCATAGTTGTTTTGTAACAGTTGTGATGCCAACAGAGCATGTTATATTTGAGTTTCTCAAGGAAGTTTCTGAACAGTATTATTTTTTTCACATCATGTAAGGTGGAAAAGAATCAGGTCAAAATGTGCAAGTATTAATTATCATTAGTTTATCATTCCTTTACAATGTGTCTATTCCACAATGTCTCCACCATTTCCTATTGCCATTTTTGTCATTTCTGTCAGTTGGCAGGGTATGAAGTAAAATCTTGGGATTATTTTCATTTGAATTTCTCTTATAATTAGAAATTTAGAGTTCTATGATTGCAAATACTTTGCAATTCTTGTTTGATAACAGCTCGTTATTATCCTTTGAACATTTACCTATAGGGCAATGACTATAAGTCACATACAAACATGTAAACACATTTATATATCACATATATGTATATATGTAAATACATGGTTGTCTATGCTATTTGCATATGTGTATATACATATATGTGTAATCAGAGAAATTTGATGCAAATATTTTTCTCATTCAACCACTTCCATTATTATTCTAGATGCATTAGTTTTGTTTGCACAGGAGATTTTCAATTTCACATTCCCTCTTGCTATTCATTATATTCCTTCAGTTACTTTAATCTTTTTTTAAGATGGTCCAGTTCTCACTGTCTCTTTTTCCCTTTCCTCTATTACCCTCTTCTCATGTTATCTCCCTCGCATCTCCTCACTGTTAGTTAATACAGTCCATTAGTGTTTAAATTTCATGTTTGTGCCTCTTTCCAAAAAGTATTTAAATTACTTTTCTTCATTATATCTTTGCTTTTGCTACTTTAGACTTTCACTCTAATTACCTGACCTTTCTTTTTTCTTCATATTCTTCATGTAATTAAAGCTTCCAAAGGACTCATTCTAGACTCTCCTCCTCTGGGAACTTTCTTTCAATGCCTTGTAGAGCTTGACCCATGATTTTCATTTTCCATCATGCCTCACTTCTAGAATAATGCCAATTATTGCAAGTATCAGAGAAGATATTGACTCAAGTTAGGGCCTTTTCCTCACATCCCTGATTTTGCAACTCATTCTGATCTATACCTGCTTTTATGGATTTTTTTCCTACATATACCTGAACTTTTCCTCTATTTATGCTACCTTACTTATCCAGCTTCTATTTATCCCTAAGTCAACTCTCCTTTCCCTGTCAGAAGACAGATTATTTTCAAACACCCAGTCTTCAAGTTTTATCCAGTGTAAGGTCCACTGATCATTTCTCTTTACCTATAGGAACTTTCATTGTAGCAGAACCCCTTCCACCTCTAAAATAAGGATCCCTTCCTTTCCTCACTTTCTTTACAATCTGTCTGTCACCCCACTTCTCACCCATCCCCTTGAAGTCTTCCTTATCTGAAAACACAGAGGTAACCTTGCTTTCATTCTGGGTCTCAATTTGACCCTGGTACATCATTTACTCTTTTCTATTCCACTGCTCTCTTCCCCCAGTTTCATCTATATCCCCCTCATAAAAAGATCCCCCAAAGAAGCATTTGCCTGTAAGAATGCTGTCACCAGGTTCTGTTCCGTTCTGTTCATTGTCTCCCTCTTCATTATCTCTACCTGATTTCCACTCTTTTCATAGATAGATAGATAGATAGATAGACAGATAGATAAATGGATAGAGAGAGAGTTGGTTCTTGTCCTTTATCATCAAAGAAGACCAAAATGGCATCACTATGTTTGAGACAAATTTCTGTATGTCTGACTGTGGGTGATTAGATCAATACAAACTCAGAATACTCTATTATAGGTCAGGCACAAAGAGACCATGTGAACACCTCAAGTGAGTATTCTAAACTTATGTATGTCACATTTCTTCTGAGCTGCTTCAATTCTGCCTTCCTCATGTAGCACAATCCCTTCACTGATGAGGGTACACCACGCTGACAGTCCTGTGCCAGTGTTTCCCATGCTGCCCAATCAGTTCCAAAGTTCTTAATAGAGAACTTCAGGGTGTCCCAGGATTGCTTCTGACTCTCTTGTGAGTGCTTGCCCTGTGTGAGTTCTCCATAGAATAGTACTTTTGGCAAGTGAATTTCTGGCATTCTAACAACACAACCAGCCCATCATAGTTGCCATCACTGCAGTAATGTTGCAGTGTTAGCTCGAGAAAGGACCTCAGTGTCTGATATCTTCTCCAGCCAGGTGATCTTCAGCATCTTCCTAAGACAATTTAAATGAAAGTGATTCTGTTTCCGGACATGGTGCTGGTAGAGAGTCCAGGTTTCACAAGCATATAGCAAAGAAATCAGCAAAATGCCTCTGTAGACCTTCAGTGTGGTAGTCAGGTAATACCTCTTCTCTCCCACACTTTCTTTCAGAGCCTCCCAAATACTGAGCTAGCTCTGGCAATGCATGTATCAATCTCATTGTCAATGTGTACTTCCCTGGAAAGAGCACTTCCAGGGCAAGTGAACTTATCCACAGTGCTCAAAACTTCTCCATATGGTTCCACATATGGATGGTGTGGTGCTGGATGAGGGAGCACCTGTGCTTTCTTGGTGTTAATTGTTAGACCAAAATTAGCACAAGCATCAGAGAATAGATCCATACCTTCTTGCGCCTCAGCTTCAGGATCATACACTAACATGCCTTCTACTTTGGTCTTGGTATGTAGTCTTTTCAAATTGAAGGAATTTCCATCAGTGTGGTAGTTGAGCTTGAGGCCATGTTCATCCCTAGAGAAGGCATTTAATAACATGACTGAAAATATCACACTAAAAAGCATGGGAGTAAGGACACATCCTTATTTCATTCGATTAGCGACTGGAAAATCTCAAAAGAATCGTCCACTATCCAGACTAGGGCATGCATGCTGTCAAGAAAATTGATGTTCTACTGATGAACTTCTCCAGGAAAACAAATTTTGGCATATTTTTATATAAACCCTCATGACTGATGGGATCAAAGGCTTTGGTCAGATCTACTAAATGTTGTAATACAATCCTCTGTCCTGCTTTTGGCATTTTCCCTTGAATTGTCAGGCAGCAAGCAACATAGTGACTGTTCTCTGACCCTTTCTAAAGTCACACTGCTTCTGCAAGAATCTTACCAGCACTTACTAAAAGAGAAATATCCCTGTGATTGTCATAGGACAATCCATTTCCTTTACTTTAAAGCATCCTTGAATTCCTGAGGGATAACTTCTTCATGCCATATAACCTGGAAAATTTCAGTCAGTTTTTGAATGAGTAATGGACCCCCCACACACACACACACCTTGTAGATCTCAGCTGGAATAGAATCAGGACCAAATACTTCACTACTTGAAAGGAGTCTATGGTATTCAAAATCTTTTCTTCAATTGAAACTTCAGCTAGGGATTATTGACTTTACCTTGAGCTTAAGAACACTATGGAGTGGGCAGCTAGGTGGAGCAGTGGATAGAGCACTGGCCCTGGAATCAGGAGGATCTGAGTTCACATACCGCCTCAGACACTTAATAATTACCTAACTGTGTGGCCTTGGGTAAGTCATTCAACCCCATTGACTTGCAAAAAAACCCCTAAAAAAGCACTATGGGAAGATAATCAGTGTTGGAGAGGTTGTGGGAGGATTGGGACATTGATGCCTTGCTAGTGGAGTTGTGAATGAATCCAACCTTTCTGGAGAGCAATATGGAACTATGCCCAAAGAGCAATAAAACTGTTCATACCCTTAGGAATTCCAACTCTAGGATTTTATCCAGAAGATATTGTAAAAAATAGGAAAAGTCCTACATGTTCCAAAATATTCATAGCAACTCTTTTTATAGTGCCAAAGAATTAGAAATTGAGATTGCAGAATGGCTGAACAAGTTATGGTACATGAATATTATGGAATATTATTGTTCTATAAGAAACCATAAGTGGTTGGACTCTAGAGAAGCATGGAATGATTTAACAGGATCTGATTTTGAGCAAAGGGAGTAGAGTGAAGAGAACAATGTACACATCAACAACATTATGAGATGAACAACCCTGATGGGCACAACTCCTCCTGACAGTCCAGAGAGCTTGGACAACTGTATTAGACTGGTTATGCACTATATTATTCCCAACCAGAGAAAGAAAAACAAAACAAAACACAGAAAAAAAAACAGCACCCCTACCAAATCTGATAAACACTTTATACAAAGTATCTCTAATGTATCTCTTTGCCTTAATCCTAATATCTCTTTGCCTTAATCCTAATTCCTCATGCCAAAAATTAATAATTTGTAAATATGTTTAACAAAATATATATGTAAAATGCTAACATGACTGTTCCCTACTGAGGGGAGGGGTGTGGGGGGAAATTTGGTAACTTGGAAATATGCATGTGCAAATGGATGAAAATTTAAAAAAAAATTTAAAAAGAACACTATGGAAGTGTTCAGCCCATCTCTCTAGGATTATGTCCCTATCATTAATCAATTTGGATCCATTAGCACTGAGTAGTTGAGGTGAACCATAGGTATTTGGCACATAAATAGCCTTCAGAGTATCATGAAAACAATTTGGTTTGCTACTCTCTGCATAAAACTGAATTTCATCTGCCTTTTTACTGAATCAAGAGTCCTGCATCTCTCTAAGCTTTGCTTGTACTTTACTTTTGATGGAATTAAATGATGCCTTCCTAGAAATGAATGAATTATCGTCCTGGTAAAAACCCTGTGGAGTTTTCATTTTTTATTTAGCAGCTTCTGTTTTTCCCCATCATTTTCATCAGACCAGCCTTGATGTTTGCAAGTGTTCTGATCCATATGAGCAAATGCAGTGCTATATTTCAGATATTTGAAAGCTGCCCACTCTTTTTCTGCTCCACTGTTGCCAACTGTGTGTTGGCTCAGTTTTCCCTCCAAGTTAGCAAGAGACTGTTCCAGCTCAGAAAGACACTCTGATCTCAACATTAATTCTCCTAGTATTTGTTGGGGCCACCACAATTTGAATATTTAGTTTAGACAGGATGAGTCTGTGATCAGTCTAGCACTCTGCATCATGCCCTGCCTTTGTCACTTCCACATTTAGTCTGTCTTTTCTCCTTACAATCATATAGTCTATTAGATGTCAATGTTTGATATGAGGGTGCATACAGGAAGTTTTATTTTGTTTAGGTAAATGGAAGACAGTATTTGTCATAAGAAGGCCATGAGATACACAAGTCTTCAGCAGTAGGTGACCATTGCTTTACTCTTTCTAACTCCATTCCTCCCAAGGACTCCCTGCTATGTCTGGTAATCTGAGCCTACTCTAGCTTTAAAGTCACCCAGAATTATAAGTTTTTCCTCTTTTGGTACATTGATGATAAGGGTCTCCAGGTCTTCATAAAAAATTCTTTTTTAATTTCATCATTGTTGTCATGATGGGAACATAGGCATTGATG
Organism: Macrotis lagotis; assembly: GCF_037893015.1. NCBI lineage: Eukaryota > Metazoa > Chordata > Mammalia > Peramelemorphia > Peramelidae > Macrotis > Macrotis lagotis. Next base: position 441,759,261 of record NC_133666.1, on the reverse strand, counting down.
GTGGCATGGTGTTTTCGTGGAAGTGGTAACCTAATCATCATGAACCTGCCATTCACTCCTTTTGGTAGGCAATCAAGAATGATGACTAGATTAATTTTGATTGCAAACCTTACCCCAATTTCACAGCATTCTCCTTCACCATAGCCACTCCAGAAAAATGTGTATCTAGCTCCAACTTCAGTAAGCTGGTCTTCATTTGCCAACCTTGTTTCACTCAGGGTTGCTATTTGGATATGGTACCTGCTGAGTTCTCTTGCAACAAGAGTTGTTCCTTTTCTATATAGGATCTTGTGTTGACTATGAGTTTGCACATGTTTCATGCACTGAAGAAGTTTTTACAGTTTGTTTTATTTTTTGTATTTCTACCACACTGTGGGATCCCTGTCAATCTCAGTCATCAGGCCAGGGTTGGGTAAGCAAGAAATCTTTAGGGTATCTTAATTAGCCCCTTCCTCATATCAGGAGGTAAGAAGAGTGATTATTTAAAGGGTTGCTCTGTCACCCTGGGGACCGCCAAATCTCACTGCTGTTTTCAATGGGGAAACGACCCTGTGACTTGGGCTGCCTGTGTACAGGGTTATGACTACAACTCCCAGTTTATCTGCACCTGCTGCTTTTTCACTTGCCTGTTGCCACAGGACTTTGAAGAATAGTTATAAGTGATGTCTTTTGTTGTGTATGTAAATTGGATTTAAGTGAGGTAGAGTTGTATGAAGTCATCTGCCTCATTCTCTTCTAAAGTTATCATGATACAGCATAACAAGAAAGAGTCAAGACAACTGGTGATGGCTTTGGATGTAATGGATGACCTCAGAGTCTTCGATATCTAATCAAGCCCTAAGCACTCTACAGCACCTGCTTCAGCTGGTGTTGACACAATTTTTTTCTCTTCAGCCCATTCCATCAGTAGAAGACTTCACATGTTTGGGGCAGACACCCCCCATTACTTACTGATGAATTTGAGACTCCCTTGGTTACTCTCAAATTGGTTTAGTCCACCTGCCAAAATGGATTACTAGGGTATGACCACTGTGCTTGCTACAGCTTTTTGGAACCACAGATAAGATTTAGGTGGCTCCGGTAGACATCAAAGGTAGAAAGCTATAGAGTCCCTATTCTGGACTCTTATATTGAGTCCCACTTCTGGACTCCCTCAATCTCCACAGGGGAGCATTGGAGGGGTGGGAGACAAGGATTACAAAGGAGACAAGTACTCCATCAAGATCTCCAAGGTCTCCAAGTGCTCCATTTGCTCACCAAAACACCAGTGCCTAAATATTTTTCCAGTCTCTAATCCATTCCCACTCCCATGGCACTTAGTAATACAAGACTCTGGTATTCAAGGTCACCAGGTAAAGATAATTCACAATACTCCCATACACAATGGTTCCCAACATATTTCCATTCTTGTTTTTGAAACAAAAATATTACATAACAAATGCCAATAAGTTGTAAACAAAAGTTCAAAAATAGTCTACACAAATATCAACTTAACAAAATCAATATTCCCAAATTCCTTGAAATATATTTTATCCCTAACGTACAAAGATTACAAAGTTCCTCTTTTGCCAACAAAAAGCCTTTCAAAGCAATCAAATTCAAAACCCAAATTAAAAGGAGTAACACTTAACTTTACCTAACTATTTCAGAGTTTAGACACTAACACAAACACAGAAAACAACTCTTTTGTATTTCAAACTTATCAAAGTGAGATTGTTGGATTGCCTGGGTGAATATAGAATATAGAAACATTCTCCCACCTCTCCAGGCCAGTAGAGAGATGTAAAATGCCCTATAGATGTTCAAATACACACATACACACATAACCAATCAAGACCAATCAACAGAAATATAAGCCATAGGCATAGACTTCATAAGACAAAAATCCAAATTTCCCAATCCCAGAAATAAGTCTTCTTTCCCTTTTTTCTAAACTATTTGAACCTCAAAGCTTCCCAATGAATAGCCGCAAAATCTGAATTTCCCAATCCCAGAAAAAAAATCTTTTCCCCCTTTTATTCTCAACTAATTAAACCACAAAGCTTCCCAATCAATAACCTATTAAAAAACATAGTCATTGCCCAACCCTCCCCTCCTCCTCAAACCAGGAAGAAGGCATGGGGGTCCCTTGATTTCTAAAATAAGCTTTTTAAGACATGGATTTGAGTTTCAAAGTTCCAAAAAGATTTTCCTTCTCTCTTCCCCCTCCCTTCACAGAAGGTGGGAACAGCAGAGAATGAGAGAGAGCATTTGAAACCACTTAAGATGTTGACAGTACAATTTGGAGTTGTTGCACCCCATGAACAGCAGTCAACACCATTACAGAGAGTGAAATTTGTTGAGCGCTCCAAGGTCTACATCAGAGTCTGCATCAGGGTCTGAGTCAGCGATGAAAGGTCTCTGCAGCTGGTCACAGGTCCAGGGGCCCAGTTGCTCCCAGAGCATACTTCATGGTCAGGCAGGCAGCCACAGTCAAAAAGAACAGCAAACAGGTTCTCCCGCATCTCATTCATGGCTTTGGTACGGACTCCTGCTGAGCAAGAAGTCTCATCCCCAGGGGCATTGCCTAGGACTCTTCTGGCTGACTCCTTAATGTTAACTACTTAATTGTTTTATCACTTTTGCTGGTTCCTCTTTATTTAAAATCAGCCCCCTAAGTAACAAATCAACTTGTTACTTTCTCCAGAGTCCTCCCCGCTAGGATGTAGCCTAGTTCTCTTGCTAATATCGGCTATGTCCTTCCTCCGGACTTTACTCAGATAACTCGCCTTTGTGACATGTTTAGTCCCTGTTGGACGCCATATGTAGAGTCCCTATTCCATACTCTTATGTTGAGTCCCACTTCTGGACTCCCTCAAGCTCCCCGGGCAAGTGTCGGAGGGGCAGGAGACAAGGATTTCAAAGGAGATAAGTACTCCATCAAAATCTCCAAGGTCTCCAAGTGCCCCATTTATTCACCAAAACATCAGTGCCTAAATACCTTTCCAGTCTCTAATCCACTCCCACTTCTGTGGTACTTAGCAAGACAAGACTCTGGTGTTCAAGGACACCAGGTGAAGATAATTCACAATACTCCTATACACAATGGTTCCCAACAGAAAGCATCCCTGAAAAGTACTCAGCAGCCCTCACACCAAAACTTACAGCCCATATATACATATTTATACTATCTATCTGTCTGTCTGTCTGTCTATCTAGAAAGAAGCCTCTTTTTTTTTTTAGATTTTTCAAGGCAATGGGGTTAAGTGGCTTGCCCAAGGCCACACGGCTAAGTAATTATCAAGTGTCTGAGGTCAGATTTGAACCCAGGTACTCCTGACTCCAAGGCCAGTGTTCTATTCACTGAGCCACCTAGCCGCCCCTAGAAAAAAGCCTCTTACTGGTCTCTTTGTTGTTATTCTATTGCTATTACTATCCTGGTCTGCTAATTTATTCACTCCTGCATTTCTGATATGTGGAGTATCTTAAAAGTAAATAATCTCTTCAAACTGTCTTTCTAAAATTGTTTTAAATTCTTCTGCATTATTGGATATGTAATTTTTGTCTCACAGTTAAAATGAGATTTATAAGATGTCACCCTGGGCTCCTTAGTGCTATTGCTCTTCAGAACACATTATTTCATTTTTCTTCTTTTCCTAAAAGATCTGGAATATCCTTGCATTATTCAAATATATTTTTCTTTATATTTGAAAATCTTTCTCCTATTTGTATGAGAAACATTTCTAAATTGAATTGGTTTTTTTTGTTTTGTTTTGTTTTAGGTTTTTGCAAGGCAAATGGGGTTAAGTGGCCTGCTCAAGGCCACAAGGCTAGGCAATTATTAAGTGTCTGAGACCAGATTCGAAACCAGGCACTCCTGACTCTAGGGTCGGTGCTCTATCCACTGAACCACCCAGCAGCCCCCTAAATTGAACTGTTAAGTTAACCAACATGTCTTGGAGTTTGTAAGCTTAGATTTTTTTTTTTCTAGAGGCAATCTGTGAATCCTTTCTATAGGTATTTCATTTTCTAAGTTCAGAAGTTCTGGAAATTCCTCTTCTATTTTTTCCCTTCATTTTGATGATAAGAGGTTTGTCTTATCATGTTCACCTGGGAGATTTATGAGCCTTAATTTGTCTCTGTGTATCCTATCTTCAAGTCCAGGATATTTTGCATGTTCATTAGGCATATTTTCTCTTGTTATTTTTGCTTTTTCTCCTTTTAAATTGTCCTTCATGTACTGCATTTAACATGTCTTGCATCCCAATCTACATTTCTCTTCATTATTTCTTTGGTGAGACTTGTCATTAGAGATCCAAATTTTTCAGTTCTGGTCATATTTTTACTATGCATGATATATTTTTCTGATTCCTATAATTTCTTTTTGCCTTTAAATCACTGAGGAAATAAATATCATGTTATGCTTCCAGTTTCTCCTCAAACTTCATAAGATCTTCTATCTCATCAAGCATTGCTATCATTTTGTTTTATTTTGCAAAGATGCCCAATCTCCTTTATTAGATGCCAAGATCACATTTTTTGTGTTGTTATTGGGTTTTTTTGTGTTGATTTATCTATTATATTCAAAGACTTTGAATTTTCTTCTTCCTGAAATGTTTGTTGTTTTCATTCTTTCTCCCCCTTATTTTCCTTTTCACTCACTTTCTGATTCCTTCCCCCTTGACTTGACTGTAATTTTCTTGGGATCTAAATCTCAAAGTATCTCAACTTCCTCCCATGGTGGTAAATTCATGATTTACAGTCTAACTCTTTACCAAAGTGACTTTTGAGTGGTGAAAACTGATTTTAAAACTGGATTCTTTTCTCTTTCTGTCACTATTAGTGGGATGCTACATATTTTTCCCCACCACACATATACATTCATACACACACACACACACACACACACACACACACGCACACACACACACACACACACACACACACACACACACACACACACACACACACACACACACACACAGAGTGTCCTGTCTTGGTATGCTATTCTTCTCCCTCTGTTTCTTGGTTCTCTGGTCTAGTACTAGCTGTTCAGAGCTTATTTTCTCTGGCATCACCAGTTTAGAACCTTGAAGCAATAGATGCTTCCAGGTTTCAGTTGCAGACTTTTTTTTTTTTTACAGAAGACCTTTAAACTAGCTGTTGAGGTTGAAATGGCCTAGAAATGACCTTAGCACTTGAAAGAGGAAGTGGGGATTAGATTAAAGATAAGACTGTGTTGCCTGCTTAGATCTGCAATTGCACCCTTGTTGTTGGTAAAATGGAGAGAGTATGGGGAAGAAGCATGCTAAGTGAATTTAGGATCAGTGACTTCATGGATTTTCAGGGTTTTTTTTTAAACTTTCTTTTGGATTCTAGATATTCAAGATCTTGATGACACCTAAAACTGCTATATATTTGAGACAAATTTCTTTTTTTCTCACAGATTTGATAGGTCAAAGGGATTAGAGAAATATTTTGTCTGTCATCTTGGAGCTCATGTGACCTTGAAGCCCTACCAACTTTTTGAAAATGGGAAGAATAAAGAGCTCAAAATTCTCATACCTGTAAAAGGCTACTCTGCTTTTCAGCATAGGATAATGGAAAGAGTACTTGACTAAAAGTCAGGAGACTCCTCAGTGAATGACCATTGGAAGAGTTCAATGGAGATAAAAATCAAACTCATTCCCTCCCACCACTCCAAATATATCCACTCTACAAATTTTCACAAGTAGTGATTCAATCTTTCTCTGGAGGAACCCAATGCATACAAAAGCCTGGACAATTTTTTTGAAAAGCTATCATTCACAATATCCTAGGATCAGACATCTAGAACCTCAAAGATCACCTAGTCAAACCTCAATATTTGATTGATCAGTAACCCAAGACCCAAAGAGTTGAAATGACTTCTCCAAGATTACTCTTTGCACCTTCTTTATACCCATTTCTCCTGGTTTTGTTCTTTGAGGACCAACAGAACTAAATCCCTCCTCTACATTACTCTCAAATTTTTAAGGACAGTTAGCTATATTACAACCTTGATTAGCCTTTTATCTTTCAGACTACACACTGACAAATTACTCAGCTAATTCTAATATAGCATGAACTAAAGGCCCTTTACTATCTTCCTCTGGTTGCTCACCAGTACAGTCAGTCAATATACATTTATCTTGTGTTTTGTTAGGCACTGTGATAAATACTAAGGTTACAAAGAAAGGTACATAAAATAGTTCCTACTTTCAGGGAACTCAGTCTACTGAGGGAGACAACATGTAAACAAAAGTATACAAACACAATATATACCAGATAAATGGCAGGAATCAAGAGAGTAAAGGCACTGGAGTTAAGGAGAATCAAGAAAATGCTTCTTCAGATAGGATTTTTCTATGATTTTAAAGAAATGACAATGAATTCTAAGCATGAGAAACTGCTAGTGAAAAATGCTTAGGGTCAGGAGATGACATTTTTTGTTTGTTGTTGTTTTTCAAGAAAGAACAAGGAGTCCAATATCACTGAATCAAACATTAAAAGTGCGGAGTGAGACTTGAAGTAAGCAAACTGGAAAGGTGGGAAGGAAGCGATTATGAAGGGTTTTGAATGATAGAGGATTTATTTTAGATCCTGGAGGTGATAGAGATCCACAGGAGCTTATTGAGGAGGGGAAAATAACATGCTTAGACCTGTTCTTTAGGTATCCTTAAACATAATAAAATTTGTAAGGTTTGGGGGGGGGGTTTAAAATCTGGGGAGGAAAAATATTAAGTACCTTTTTGGGCATGTTAAGTTTAAACTTTTTGAAACAGTTGGAAATGTGAAACTATTAATCAGGAAAGAAATTGAATCTAAGAAACTAGATTTGACAGTCATGAATATAGAAATAATTAAATCTATGAGCATTAATGAGATCAGCAAGTGGAATAGTATAGAATGGGAAAAGAAGGTGGCTTAGAAAAAAAATCTCTGTGGGATATCCAGATCTAGTACACATGACCTGAAGGAAGAGCCAGCAAAGGAGACTGAGAATGGAATAATCAGACAAAAAGGAGGAAAACCAAGAGAAAAATAGTGTCACAAAAAAGCTAGAGAAGAGACTATCAAGAAAAAGAAAGTGATTTTCATATCAATGTCTTTAGAGAAGTCAAGGATGAGGTTTGAGAAAAGGACATCATTTAACCTTAAGCAACTCTCTAAGACTATAAATTCTAAGTAGGTGCCAATGTACTTTGTAAAAGATTCCTCATTCAGGAATTCCTTGATGTGAAGAAACTCTCATTCTAAGAGTGCAGCAACACATATATGACATTTCAGCTACAAAGCAGATGGAAGGGCTCACTGCTCATTAAGCTATATCAACAAGTCAGATGGTAATGATAATCTATCCCTGAGGTTTCATCCTGTGAAATTTTTATAAGACTTTCCCCAACTTCTATATAAAGGATGTACCTGATATCCTAGAGATCTCTTTTTTTAGGTCTCAACATTCTGTGACCAACCCTTTATTGTCACTAAGTGACCAGCACACCTTCTTTTCTAATCATGTTTTCTGGGAGGTAGCTTTTGCTTGACATATTGTGGACAACTTTCTTATCCCCAGTCAATGTATCTTCATGTTCCCTTGAGTCTCTAGCAACTTTGAGTCTTATAGATTAAAGTGTTATTAAGTTGTAGCCATAGAATTACCATGAGAAAGTTCACACAAAAATAGGTTTATATTTAAAACATTTTGAAATTACTGAAAGTACTAAACAGTGTTCCAACCACAATTCATCTTGTTCTTTCCAGCTATCCAATGCTGTAACCTGCTCATTGATGAACTAGTCTTCTATAAACAAGACCATAAGGAGCAAATGATCATATATAGGGAATCCTTCTGCAATTCAAATTTTATGCCGGATATACTCCATACAAGAATTAAACATCTTTATCTATAGCATATTTTCTTGTTTCATGCCTTGCAAAATAAATTGACAAGATCATCACTGAACTAAATTATCCCCATGGTTATATCAATCCAGAAATCATACCTCCTTAACAAAGAGTTGACTGGAGACTTTATATTGAAGGACAGACTTTGAGGCTTTGCATTACCCAATTTTTTTAAATCAATAAATAATGAACATAATTGGAAATTTCATCCTCTACATCATTTGAGCAATTATGCAATTATGAAGATGAAGTTTATTATTGAAAATAATATGAAAAAACTACCTCATCTTTTTTCATATTTTGAACTGAGCTATCATTAATGTATTTCAAATAATTATAAGGAATTTATAGATTAGAAAGTAAATTTATGGATTGTAATTAGAGAACACCTCTTGTTTTGCTTTTTAGAGATAATATTATTATCAATACCTTTTACCATTCCTTTTTCATCTTTCTGTCTCTTAAAGATTTTTAACACCAATCTCTCAATCCCTTAAAGCATTGCCTCAGGATGAATTTATTCGCTAAGCAGTAGTCAAGTTCAATCACTTTTCCCAAATTAATCATTAGATGCCATTTCCATTTCCTTGTATACTTCTTTGGGTATTAAAGTTTTCAAAGGCAAATGAAAGGATTCCTTTGTCATCAGTGCTGAAAATAGAACCCCATATGGAAACAAAGGTAACTATGTTCTAATTTTTGTCTTTATATTGTACTTCTTTCAGTTTCATCCACAAATTCTCTTTTATTTGTATCTTGTGCTAAGTTTTCTACCACCTTGTTTTCCCTCAACTTCTTTTTGCCATTACTGACATGATGCTTCCACTCTGAACCTCTGTAACATTTTCATTTTGCTGATAAGTTTATGCTGGAGTAAGGGGAATGGAGACAAAACCAATATGGTAGAGAAAGGCAGACTTCTCCCAAAAGCCTCTCCAAAAATCTTTCAATAATGCCTCAAAACAAATTCTGCAGCAGAATCCACAAAAAGATGGGGTGAAACAATTTTCCAGCTTAAGGCAATTTAGAAGATCAGCAGGAAAGATCTGTCACATCAGAGTGAGAATGGAACACAGTGCATCCCAAGCTAGCAGTAGGCCTTGGGGGCAATTGTATCTGTGGCTACAAGGGAAATTTCCAGAGCTCTCAGTCCAGAGATGGTAAGGAGGTCAGACAATTGTTCAGAAGGGGATTGCGGAGGTACTTCGCTGGAACTGCTTGCAGGATACTGTAGCATTGCCTAAATTCAGATGTGAATTACAGTTCTGGGTCACAAGCCAAGGAGGATCACAAGCATACCAGAGCTTGGTGTCTCAGGAGATGAGGGATCCTGCTCACAGTTCTAGGAAAAAGATTATTCGGTCACTCACAGACAAAAACACAGACTAGGAGAGCAGTGACTACTTCCTTAGATCATACCATCCTAGGAGAAATGAAAAATTATAGAACTCCAGAGCAGCAGCAGTAAAGACCTGATCTTGAAGGAGTGTCCCCCTCAACCCAGTGAGAAGAACCCCACTTGAACATAGAGTTAAATTTCAAGAAATAGGCTAGAATAATGGACAAACAACAAAAAAAGAATCTGACTATAGAAAGTTACTATAGTGACAGGGAATATCAAAATACAAACTCAGAAGAAGATAGCAAAGTCAAAATCGCTACATCCAAATTCTTAAAGAAAAATGCAAAGTGATCTTAGACAAAAAATAATTCCTGAAAGTTTAAAAAGAATTTTAAAAATAACTTTAGAAAGAAAAACAATTGGGAAAAGGAATGAGTGTGATACAAAAAAAAAATCATGATATAAGAGTCAAAAGCTTGATAAAAGACACATACAAATACTGAAGAAAATAATCCTTAAAAAAAACAGAAGTCATAATTAAAAGAGGCACAATAAAGATAACTCCATAAAAATAAGAATTGTTCAAATGGGAAAAAAGGTACACATATTCACTGAAGAAAACAATTCCTTAAAAAAAATAGAATTAGACAATTGAAAACTAATGACTCCATGAGACATCAAGAAAAAAAATAGAACAAAATAAAAAATGAAAATAGAAGAAAATATAAAATGTTTAATTGGGAAAAGAACTGTCCTGGAAAATAGATTGAGGAGAGATAATCTAAGAATTATTGGAATAACTCAAAGTCATGATTGGAAAAAATAGCTAGACATATCTTTCAAGAAATTATCAAGGAAAACTCCTCCTAACAGAGGGTAAAATGGAAATTGAAAGAATTCATTGATTACCTTCTGAAAGAAATCTCAAAATAAAAACTCCCAGGTTAAGGAGAAAGTACTATAAGCAGACAAAAACAAACTGTGGTACAGGATCAGGATAACACAATATTTAGCAGCTTCTATATTAAAGGACTGGAGGGCTTGGAATCTGATATTATGGAGGGCAAAGGTTCTAGGATTACAACTAAGAATGACCTAACCCAATAAAACTGAGTATAGTCCTTCAGAGGAAAAAAAATAAACATTGAATGAAATAGAGAAAAAAATGAGGAATTCATTATGGAATTACTGACTCAGGGAAGACAGAAAAGACATGGGAAGACAACATTTGTAACTTCTAAGAACTTTTTAATTATTAAGGTGGTTAGAAGGAGTATATATGGGCAGAGGAAATGTATGTGAGTTGAATATGATGGAATAATAGCTAAAAAATTAAAAGTGAGAAAGGAATGCACTGGGAGAAGGAGAAAGAGAATGGTAGAATGGGATAAATTATCTCACAGAAGAGGAACAAAATAACTATTACAGTGGTGGTGAATGTACAGAGTTTGAGGGGGCACACTTGAGCCTCACTCACATTGCAATTGGTCAAAGAAGGAATAACGTACATGCTCAATTGAGTATAGTTATCTATAATACCCTTCCAGTATGTAAGAAGGAAGCGATAGAAGGGAGGAGGAGGTTTTAATCATAATTCAAATATTTTTTAGAAAGGACAGGGTAAAAGGAGAGAGAGAAGAATAAACAAGAGAAAATAGGATAAAGGGCAATACACAGTACTCATAACTGTGGGGCAAATTATAGTAAGCTTCTCTGATAAAGGTTTAATTAAAAAATTGAGTCAAATTTATAAAACTAAGAGCCTTTTACACTGATGCATTATTAGTGAAGTTGTGAACTGATCCAATCATTCATCCAATCATAGTAATTTGGAACAATGCCCTAAGGGCAATAAAGCTTCATATCTTTTGATCCAGTCATACCACTACTAGATCAGTATCCCAAAGAGATTATAAAAAACAGAAAAGGACCCACATATACAAAAATATTTAAAGTAGTTCTTTTTGTGGTAACAATCAGAAGTTGAAGGGTTGTCCATCAATTGAGGAATAAATGCAAGTTATATCTGTGTAATGGAATACTATTGTTTTATAGGAAATCATAAGCAGGTGGATTTCAGAAAAACCTGGAAAGCCTTACATGAATTGATGCTGAGTAAAGTGAGTAGCACCAGGAGAACACTGTATACAATAAGAACATTGTGTGACTATCAACATCTCTTCTCAGCAATACAGTGATCAAAAACAATTCTAAAAGTCTTCTTGTGGAAAATATCATCTACATTTAGAGGAAGAACTAGGGAGTCTGAATGAAAATCAAAACATACAATTTTCAGTTTTATTTTTTCTTTCTCAGTTTTTTTTCTTTTTGTGCTGATTCTTCTTTCACAGCATGACTAATATGGAAATATGTTTAGCATGATCATGTATGTATAAACTATATCAGATTGCTTGCTCTTTTGGCAAAAGAAAAGAAGGCATGGAGAAAGTTTTACAAAAATCAATGTTGAAAGCTATCTCTACATATAATTGGAAAAAAAATTAAATACTAGTAAGATAAAAAAATAAGAGCCATTTCCCAGTTGACAAATAGTCAAAGGATAAAGCAGGCAACTTTCAAATGAAGCAATGAAACCTATGTATAGTCATAGGAAAAGGTACTCTAAATCATTATTAGTTAGAGGAATGATGCAAATTAAAACAGCCTATCAGGTTGGCTAATATGAAAGAAAAGAAAAATGACAGATGTTGAAGGAATGGGAACAATAGGACATTAAAGCGCCGTTATTTGAGCCATTTACAATAATGCACTGTTGGGTGGAATTGTAACTGATTCAACCATTCTGGTCAGCAATTTGGAACTATGTTCAAAGGACCATTAAATAATGCATACCCTTTGACCCAGCAATACTACCACTAGTTTGAACCTATTTGTACATAACTTTTTGAACTGTTTTATCCATTTGACCTAAGCTAGTTTTTAGCATGCTATTTTCTTCAGCATTTTTTTGGATTTCCTTGACTAAGCTGCTGACTTCATTTTCATGTTTTTTCCTACATCTCTCTCCTTTCTTTTCCCAGTTTTTCTTCCAACTCCCTCATTTGATTTTCAAAGTCTTTTTTGAGCTCTGTCATAGCCTGAGCCCAATTTCTGTTTTTCTTGGAGTCTTTAGATGCAGGAGCTTGTGCTTCCTCATCTTCAGACTGAGTATTTTGATCCTTCTTGGGCTCATTTGCAAAATATTTCTCAATAGTCTTCCTTTTGTTTCTCTGCTTGCTCATTTTCCCAGCCTGGGCCTGGTTTGGGGGTGCTTCCTGAGCTTTTGCTACACTCCCACAAGGTTCTCAGTGTGTGAGGCTCTCTCCTCCCTCCTGGTCTGTGAATGACCATAAGCACCACCCCCCCGCCATGGGGCTGAGGTGGGGGGGGGGGCTTCTGTTCTATGGGGGGGCCTAAACTGCTATCAGGATCTGAATGTGGTCAGAGCCCCAGAGTCCTGTTCCAGAGGCAGAGGACAGAGCTCTGCAATCTCTCTTCACTCCCCTCCCTCAGCAAAATGGGCTCATGCCCTGGGGGCTCCTGCTTACTGGCTCCACCTGCTTCTGTTTCCTGGATCAGGGCTGGGTAAAGAAGATGCTGCTAGCTGTGTGCCCTGAGGGCTGGGCTCCACGTGCTCGCTCTGGCAGAGGTCCCCTGCTGTTCCCCCACTTTGTGCCCGGTGCTCCTCGGGGTGCAGCTCAGGAGACTCCCCCGCTGCTGTGAGCTGAGACTCCCAGAGCCCTGGGGCTGCCTCCGGGAGGCTGAAGTTCTTTGGCTCTGGTGGGCCACACCTCTGGCAGGCCGCCTCTCTGATCCTGGGGAGCAGAGCCTTTCTGCTCTTTTCCAGGTTACCTTGAGTAGGAGAACTGTCTCACTGGGTCCCTTTGTGGGTTCTGTCTCTCGAAAGTTTAGTTAGAGTCCTTAGCTGATGAATTTTATCAGAGAGCTCCTAAGACTGGATCCCTTCTTGTGGCCATCTTGGCTCCGCCCTTATTGTTACTTTTCACATTGTTCTCTCTATCTGCTCATTTCACTTTCCATCCATTTGGGTAAGTCCAGTTTTTTTCCTAAAAACATCCTGTTTATCATTTCTTATAGCACAGTAGCACTTCATTACAATCCATACTAGTGTTTAGCCATTTGCCAACTGATGGGCATTCCCTCAATTTACAATTCTTTGCACAACAAAAAGAACTGCTATATATGCTATTGGACAAATAGGTATACACCCCCCACCTTCTTCATCATAATTGGTCATAAATTCTCTTTTCAATAGATCTGACAATTGAAATGCGTCATGCCAACCTAATTTGCTGAAACTATCACCCTTTATGTCTAAATCATTTGTCCATTTTGACATTATCTTGGTGCATGGTATATGATCTTGCCCACTATCTGGTTTTTGTCATATTGTTTTCCAATTTTCCTAGCAGTCTTCTCCTCTGTCCTCCTTCTGAAAGATGTTTTCATTATTTTAGGCTATTTTTTTCCCACTCATTACATTCAACAACAAGCTTCAACATTCTAAATTCCCTCCCTTCCTCCCATCCCACTCCCCCTCTTTGAGAAAGAAAGTTACTTGTTCTGGGTTAAAAATGTTTAGTCAAACTTGACTACAATAGTATGTTGTAAAAGTAAACATACCCCCCCCCAAAAAAAGAGAAACCTTAAGACAAATAAAGTGTGTGTGTGGGGGGGGAGTATGCTTCAAACAGTATTCAGATACCAATCAGCAGCGTCTTTGGGATGGATGATATTCTTTATTCTATGGCCTTCAAAGTTCTCTTGGGTCACAGCATTCTGTTGCCTCAATGAATTTCTGCAATTTATTCTGCATTTCTTGTTTGTACATATTTATTTAAATGTTGTCCCTGCCTGTTAGACTGCGAGCTTCTTAAGGGTAAGAACTAATTTTACTTTTCTCTCCAGAATGTAGCATATTACTTCCTAGCATATACTTAATAAATGTTTGTTGACTTGATTTCCTGATTTATAAGATTTGCATTTATCACTAAAGGAGTTGAAACTTAATCCTTTGGAATCAAGTTTAAATGAGAAATAGTAGAATCCATTACTTTCCTAAATTCAATTTAGATACCAAAGCTTATAAAAAGTGAAATTCTACAACAGCATGCCTCATAGAGAAATGCCTAGCAATAGGCACAAGACCAGCAAAGAATCTCCCAGTGTAATACCATCAGGAAAAAAAAAGTCCAAAAGGAACAGCACAATCAATCAATGATCAATCAATAAACATCTATTAAGAATCTCTATGTGTCAGGCACTGGACTAAATGATAGAGATAGAAAAGAGGGAAAGAAAGTCCTTGTCCCTGGGGAGCTTATAGCTAATAGGTAACAGAAGACATCTGTAATTTTTCTGTGTTAGAGGGTAATTTTAACTTCCTCACATGTATATTTGGTCATACCTAGTCCTTATGGATGTATCCCTTCATATGTATATCCCAGGTGGACACAAATATTTCCTACATTTGTTGAATTTACATAGACAATTTGTTCTATAGACACATGCTCTAGCATTATCCTATGCATTTTTGGTTTTCATGTATTTCTTCCCAAGTGAATATGCTCTTCCTATTGGTAGTGGGTGTGTCTGTCTGTATGTATGCAAACATATGTACTAGTACGGATAAAATCACAATTCTATACTATTATTCCCAGGACTTTGACTCAGAGTTCTGGAATGGTGGGGGGAAGAACTCTTCATTCTTCTTGAGTTTGAGCAAATATGACTTTCACTGCTAATAATCACTTCAGGTCTGACAACAAAGGAAAGTATATCCAAAATGGTGTTTAGTTGGGAATTTCCTAAATGTCTTTCCTTCACTTTTTAAATCCCCATGTACTGTAACATCCTGACTTGGTTTCATTACTGGGTAACATGTATCAGTTGGTGTTTATATGGACTGGAGGACTGGATTACACAGTCAAGATTCACAAGGTACAACGGGTAGGATCTTGTTTTCAGCCTTAAGGAAAATCCACAACCCTGTTTGGTTAGTGTTTACTGAGAGTGGAACTCCTGGATTAAGAGTAGAATACACCCTCAACTCTTAAAAATACCCAAATAGTCAGTGAAACTACTTTTTCTGCCAGAGTTTTCTGATATTTGGACAAAGGTATATATATATTCTTATCTTTAAAGATGTTTGAAGGCTAAGGTTCTATGGATTGATTTGTATCTAGGAAAACTCCATCTAAAATTCAATAATGTTTGTGGGTAGGGTGGGGGAATAAGGAGTGAGAAAAGGAGAACTCAGCACATCTGCCAAATCTCTCCTACCTTTCCTCATCAAACTTTCACAACTATGTACACTTGCTTGCCCAAGCTTGCCCATGCTCATTTGTTATGCTTCAGGAGCAGACCCTTTTCTTAGCCTACATCAGTCCCTTAGTTCATTATTCAAAATGTTAAAAGAAGAAATAATAGTGACAAGACTGAATTTTTTTCTATGAATTCTAACTTTAACTACAAGATGACTTTTAGTATGATTTTCACAATTCTACATGCGTTATGTGATTTCCAGATACTTTGTTGCTGGGAGAAGAGAGGCCCTACAAGAAATGAACACTAGATTTGAAAAATCAAATGGTATTTCAAGCTATAAATCATACCAGAAATATTTATTAAACATCTATTATGCACCAGGCATTGTGCAGGTTCTGGAGATAGAAAAATGAAACAGTTCCTTTCTTCTAGGAGTTTAAATTCTATTGTTGGTGATTACATTTACATATATAAACATATGAAAAATACTGATAAAATAAATAAATACGAAGTAATTATTTTTTTTTTGGAGGGGGGAATTCTAATAGCTAAGGGAAAGAAAGAAGTCTTCATGTAGAGGGTGCTTAAGCTACTAACTAGTGATTTTTTAGAGGTGGACCTGAGGATGAAGTGCATTATAGGTACAGAAGACAGTCAACACAAAGGGAGAGAGAGAAGAGAAAAAATGTAGTGTCTAAAGACTTGCAAGAAGACCCATTTGTCTTATTATGCTGTTTGTAAGAGAAAATAATATAACAAGACTGAAAAGGTAAATTGAGCAAGGTTGGAAAAGGTGTAAAATTCCAGATGTGTTAGCACATGAGTTTGTATGCAACATGGAGCTGTTAGTATTTCTTAAGTAGAGATGTGATATGGTCATATCTAAGTTTTAGGAAAACAACTTTGGCAGCTGCATAGAAGGAGGATTGAAAAACTGAGATTTGAAGCAGGAATACCCATTGGGAGGTTATTGAAATGGTCTTGAGTGAGAGGTTGTGATGGTCCATGCACAAGTGACATTATAAGAGGAAAAAGGGGGAATAGATGCATTGCAAGAGCTTTGGGGAAGGAAAATGACAAGAGATGACAACTCTACATGGATGGAAGAAGACTGAGGAGTCTAGAATGGTATGCAATTTGCAAATGGTGATGCTTATGATAGAACTAAGGAAGTTTGGAAGAGAAATAGGTTGAAATGAGATAATGAGCTCTGTTTTGGGTATATTGAGTTTGATACCCTTGTATAGACTTGTTACATTACACCCAAAATAGAAATGAACTTCAGATCTCATAAACACTTGGCTGGAAGGAAACAGGCTAGTTTTATTTGGAGCCTATGTTCAAATTCTGTCCTGATGATTCTGGGCCTGCTGTAGGTAATTGAGATCCTGAGGTATAGGCTGAGTATATACTAAGTGCTAGATAGATTCTTTTCTCCACCTTGAGTCATACTGAACTAAGATCCTCTTGCACCTAGGGAAGAGTTCACTAAAGTCTTTTTCCAATGCCCAGCTATGGTATGGAGATAATCCTTGGTTATGTCAATGAAGTGTAACTCTAAGAAATGCTATCAGTCTGAAAAGGGTTTCAAGTATAGACACAGATCTCAGAAATGGATTATGTGTCCATCACTGAAGGATAACTTTATTAAATTCAAAACCTTATCACCAAATGATGATGACATTTTTTGTAGTTGTCTTTTTTCCCTAGCAACTTATGGAAATGATTTATTAAAGTATAAAAGAGTTGACATCTGCATTGATGAAGGGAAAGCTCAGACTAATGAAATCATAGATTTTTAAAACTATTCAAAGAGGACTTCTGAAGCAGAGCAAAGATGGTAGTGGGAAGCTAGAAAGCTCCTGGAGCATTTCCACAGCAACAACTTTAAATGAAGCATCTAAATATATCCTAAAGTCACAGAACCCATCAAAAAACACTGAAAAAACTTTTCAGAGAGGTATCTTGGAGGAACTTCAGGAAAAGATTTGTCACATGAGTAAAAGGGGAGAATAGCCCAGTGTTGGTGGGAGAACTGGGAAGCCATTGAAAGTCTTTTAGTCACAGAGTGGCTAAGGTCTTGGAGGCACAGCTGCAGCTTTGCTGGCAGTGAGGGTTCCAAACCCAGCTCAGAGAGCAAGGTTTTGAGCCCTTGGAAGCTGGTACAACATCGGGCTACTCTAGCACAGGGACCAAACTAGGAAAAACAGAAACACCAGAGCAAAAAGTCAGGGACCAGAACCCTGGGCCCCCAACAAAAAAAAAAGCATGGGATTATACACCTTATATTACAGGATCAAAGCTCAACTGATAAAATGTGCTAACCATTAACAGTCACTATTCTGATGGGGTGATACACATACCATTTCAGAAGAGTAGTAACAAGTAGTAACAAGCAGTAACAAAATAACTACATGTGAAGCCTTTAAGGGATTGATGAACTGGTCCCAATTCCACAAAGACCTCTTGGAAGAGTTCATATAGGAAAAAAAAAGAAGAGAGGAAGAAGAAAAATGGAGAAAAGAAATGAGAGTCATGCAGGAGCATTGTGAAAAATTAATTGAAAAAATAATTTTAAAAGTAAAATTGATCATCTGGAAAATAAAATTAAAAAACTGGAAAAGGAACATAAAAACTAACTGAAGAAAACAAAACCTTAAAAAACTAGAATTAAACAAATAGAAATGAATGACTCTGTTAGACACCAAGATTCTATCAAACAAACCCCAAAGGCTGAAAGAATAGATGAAAAGTAAAGTACCTCTAGGAAAAAATGACCAGCCCTAAAAATAGATCCAGAAATATTAATTTATGAATTATTGGTCTACCTGAAAGCCACGATCAGAAAAAGAGTCTGAACAATATCTTGCAAAAAATTATCATGGAAAATTGCCCATATATCTTAGAACAAAACTGTCCAAAATGCAGCCTGCAGGTTGGGGACTACAGTGCAATTTTATGTGACCCCCTGAGGGTTTTCCAAATGCTTTAGTAAACAAAACCAAGCTACCACAGTGCTCTCATTAAAATTGCAAATTAAAATATATTTTCTATTGTTTCAACAAAATCTTTTGAAAGTAAAGTAAGACAGCCCTGTCCTAGAACAAGAAGATAAAGCAGTCCTTGAAAGAATTCACTGATCAACTCCAGAAAGAGATCCCCCAAATAAAAACTCCAATGAATACTGTAGCCAAATTTCATAATTTTCATCTGAAGAAGAAAAATACTGCAAGCAACCAAAAATAAGCAATTTAAGTACTGGGAAACCACAGTCAGTATTATGCAAGATTTATCAGCTGTAATATTAAAAGATCAGAGGGTCTAGAATATGATATTCTGGAGGGTAAAGAAACTTGAATTACAACCAAGAATCAACTACCCTGCAAAATTCAGCATGGTCTTTCAGGGGAAAAGATGGATTTTCAATGAAATAGAGGACTTTCAAACTTACTTAATAAAAAACACCAGAACTGAACAGAAAATTTGTTCTTCAAATACAAGACTCAGGAAAGGCATTAAAAGGGAAATGGAACTGTGTGTGGGGGGGATTAACTAACTCATTAAAATATGAGAATTGTATTTCTCTTAGGAAAATTGAAAAGAACATATTTAGACAGAGGGTATGAGTGTAAAATGACTGTGGTGTGATCAAATTTATAGCTCTTGAGAATTGTATTCCTATTGGATCAGTGGAAGGGGGGCTACTTGAAAAGGGCGTATGGGGTATAATTGACTATGATCAAACTCTTAGCTCTTGATGATTGTATTTATGTTGGGACAGTTGAGGGATTATTATTGAAAAGAGTGTGTGAGTTTAAATTGATTATGATGTAAGGATTGAGAATTGTACTTCTATCAGGACAGTTGAAAGTATATTTTGAAAAGAATATACTTTGACAGAAAGTATAGGTACCAAACAAGTATAAAACAATAAAGACATGAAAAGGAAGATTATACCAGGAGAAAAAGGCATTAGAGGATAAATAACACCACATGATGAGGCAAAAAGGATTTATTGGTTTTTGTCTTTCATTATTGAAGAAGACCAAAATGGTATCACTATGTTAGAGATGAGTGACAGTGTGTTCGACTGTGGCTGATCAGATCAGTGTGACCTCAGAATGCTCTACCACATGTCAGACACAAATAATCCGTGTGAACACCTGAGGTGGTTACTCTAAACTTATATATCTCACCTTTCCTTTCAGCTGCTTCAATTTTTCCTTGCTCATAGACCACAACACCCTCTCTGATGAGGACACACCATACGGGGCAGTCTTGGGTCAATGTCTCTCATGTTGAACAATCAACTTAAAGTTCTTAAGAGAGACCTTCTTCTGAGTGTTGCTATATCACTTCTTCCTTGTGAGCACTTGTCCTTTGTGAATTCTCCATAAAATAGTCTTCTTGGCAAGCATATATTTGGCATTATAACAATGTGTCCAGCCCATAATAGTTGCACTCTCTATAGTAAAGTTTGAATGCTTGGCAGTTTAGCTTGAGAATGGGCCTCAATGTCTAGTATCTTCTCCTGCCAGGTGATCTTCAAAACCTTCTTAAGACATTTTAACTGGAAGTAATTCAGTTTCCTGGCATGGCACTGGTAGACTGTCCAGATTTCACAGGAATAGAGCAATGAGGTCAGTATAATAGCTTTGGAGACCATCAGTTTGGTAGTCATTCTAATACCTCTTCTCTCCACATTTTATTTTGGAGGCTCCCAAATGCTGAGCTAGCTTTGGCAATACATGTATCAACCTCATTGTCAATGTGTACCTCCCTGGAAAGAACACTATCAAGTTAAGTGAACTTATCCACAGTATTCAAAACTTCTCAATTTGCTATAATCGAAGGTTCCACAGATGGATAATGTGATGCTGGCTGTGGGAGCTTGGTATTAATTTAGGCTAAAATTAACATAAGCAGCAGTGAATCGATCCATACTTTGTTGCATCTCAGCTTCAGAGGTTGCATTGAGAGCATAATCATTTACAAACAGAAGATCATGCACCAACATTCCTTCCACTTTGGTCTTGCCTTGTAGCCTTTTCAATCTGAAGAATTTACCATCAGTGCAGAAACTGACATTGATGCTGTGTTCAGTGAAGCTGTGTGATAGCATGACTGAAAACATCATGCTAAAAGCACGGGAACAAACACATATCCTTATTTCACTCCATTGATTACTGGGAAATCTCAAGAGCATCATCCACTATCCAGAACCTGGGCAAGCACGTCATCATGAAATTGACATACAAAACTGATGAACTTCTTTGGGCAACCAAATTTTGACATAATTTTCCATAAACCCTTATGACTGATGATATCAAAGGCCTTGGTCAAATCTGTAAATGTATACAGACCACTCTTCTGCTCCTGGCATTTTTCCTGGAGTTGTTGGGCAGCAAATACCACATTGACTGTTCCTCAATCCTTTCTGAATTCACACTGGTTTTCATTTGGGTGACTATCTTCCAGGTGAAGGATCAATCTATTGAGAAGGGCTCTGGCAAGAATCTTGTCAGCAATGAGTAAAAGAGAAACACCCCTGTGATTGTCACAGGACAATCTATTCCCTTTACCTTTGTAGTGTTGGACAATGAAGGCATCCTTCAATTTCTGGGAAATAGCTTCTTTATGCCATATAATCTGGAAATTTTCAGTCAGTTTTGGATGAAACCCCTCTCCCCACCCCTACACCTTTTAAATCTCAGCTGGAATATAATCAGCACCAGTGCTTTGCCACATAAATGAGCTTAATGGCGTTCAAAATTTCTTCTTCAGTTGGAACTCCAGCTAGGGATGGATTGACTTCAACTTGAGGTAAATGACTTTTGCATTGCATTGATTGATGGTGGTCTATTAAGAATACAATGGGGGAGGCTAGGTGGCGCAGTGGATAGAGCACTGGCCTTGGAGTCCAGGAGTACCTGAGTTCAAATCTGGCCTCGGATACTTAATAATTACCTAGCTGTGTGGACTTGGGCAAACCACTTGACCCCATTTGCCTTGCAAAAACCTAAAAAACAAACAAAAAAAAAAAACCACAATGGAAATGTTCAGCCCATATTTCTAAGGGTGTCCCTATCTTAATCAATGTGGCTCTATCAGTACTCAGTAGATGAGATGCACCATAGGTCTTTAGACAATCAGGACATCATAAAAGCACTTTGGATTGTCACTATGCCATAAAACTGAATTTCATCTGCCTTCTTATTGAGCCAAGAGTCTTGCTCCCTCGAAGTCTCACTTGTAATTTACTTCTGATGGAATTAAATGTTGCTTTCTTAGGAATGGATGTACAATCCTGTGGAGTTCTCATTGTTCATGTAGCAGCTTCTGTATTTCTCTATCACTTTCAGCAAATCTGTCTTGATGTTCACAAGTGTTCTGATCCAGATAAACAACTAAGGTGCTGTACACCAAATCTCTGAAAGCTGCCTACCCTTTTTCTGCTCCACTGTTGCCAACTTTGTGTTGGCTCAATTTTTCTTCCAAGTTAGCAACAAATTGTTCCTTCTCAGAGAGGCATTCTAATCCCTAGACAATTCTCCTAGCAGTCATTTTGCTTTGGTGACTCTATTTTAGGTTGAATGTGAATACCTGACTTGGGAAGAATGGAATCTATGATGAGTCTAGCACTCTGTACCACACATTGGCTTTGTCACTCTCACATCTTGTCTGACTCTTACAATCGCATAGTTGCCAATGTTTGTTGTGAGAATGCTTCCAGGAAGTTTTATTGCATTTAGGTAAACAGAAGACAGAGTTTGTGATGAGAAGATCATGAGATGCATAAGTCATTGCAATTTCTGTTTTCAACTCCATTTCTCCCAGGAACTCCCTGCAAGTCTGGTAGTCTAAGTCAACTCTAACATTAAAGTCATCCAGAATTATAATTCTGTCCTCTTTTGGTATATTGATGATAAGGGTTTCCAGACCTTCATAAAATTTTTTACTTCATCAATATTTGTCATGGTGGGAGCAAAGGCACTGATGATGATAGCATGGCATTTTCCTTCAAGGGGCAATCTCATTGTCATGAGTCTGTCATTTTCTCCCTTTGGTAGAAATGTAACCTTGTTGATAAGATTAATTTTGATTTCAAAACCTACCCCCAGCTTCATTGTGCTCTCCTTCACTGCAGCCACTCCAAAAAAACATGTATCCAGCTCCAACTTCAGTAGGCTGCTATTTGGATATGATACCTGCTGAGTTCTCTCACAATAAGAGCTGTTCCTCTTTCAGGTCTATTGGATATTGTGTTGTCTATAGGGTAAGCACACATTCCATGTATCGATGGTGAGTGGAATTTTCTTTGAAGAAATTTTTGCACTTTTTGTGTATATCTTGGTTTGCTTATTTATTATTTTTTTTGCAAGGCAAAGGGGTTAAGTGACTTGGCCAAGGTCACACAGCTAGGTGATTATTAAATGTCTCAGGCTGGATTTGAAGTCAGGTCCTCCTGTGACACCTAGCTGCCTACTTTGTGAATATTTTGACCACAACATGGTATCCTCACCTGCTGTAGGCATCAGGCAAGAGTTGGTTAGACCACCTTTTCTCACACCAGGAGGTGAGTAGAGAGATCCTTAAAAGGGCTGTTCAGATTATGAGGGCAGTAGGGTGGGGAGGCTGTTGAATTCCACTGCTACTTTCAGTAAGGAAGTGACTGAATGGCCTGGGTTGTTTGCATGCAGCATTGTGACTACAGTTCCCAGTATATCTGTACCTGAGTTTCATCCCTTGCCTGTCACCACAGGACTTTGAGATAGGAATGGTAAAGTGGGATGGGTGATATCTTTTGATATATATGTAAACTGAATTTAAGTGAGGTAGAAGCCTCTGCCTCTCTCTCTTTCTCTCTCTCTCTCTCTCTCTCTCTCTCTCTCTCTCTCTCTCTCTCTCTCCCAAAGTCATCATGGTCCAGTGGCATGATATAGTCAAGACAACTGGTGATGACTCTAGTTACAGCAAATGACCTTGCTCCACAATGCCTGCTTCTGCTGCCTTCATGACCATTGGAATGAATTGTTCTCATCTACCTATTCCACCAGTAGAAGATTTCACATACTTGGGATAGACACACCTTCCCCAACTCACTGATGAGTTTGAGCCTCCCTCAGTTACCCTAAATCTGGTTTAGTCTGCCTGCCTAAACAGTTTGCCAGGGTGTGGCTGCTGTGCATGCTACAGCTTCTTGGGTCCACAGGTGAGAGTTAGGTGGTTCAGGTAGACATCAACATTGGAAAACAGCCCTGAAAAGGACTCAGCAACCCTCACAACAGAGGTACTAGTCTTCCTTGAACACACCCTACACCCCACAAAGGACCTGTTATAGTAAAGGGAAAGAAAGGAGGACAAGAGCACTGAGGAAATGTTAATGTCAAAAAATTTGACTCAAAGAGAGAATAACATACATTCTAAAATGTGTTTAAAAATTTACCATACCCTACAGGGAAGTAGAGGGTAAGAGGAAAGAAAGAAGAAGGAAAGCTGATAAAAGGGAAGGGATAAGCAAAAGTAAAAGTAAAGTAAAATTAAAAGGGGGAAAGGCAGAAGAAAAGGGCTGTTAGAAGGGAGAGAAGATACAGCAATTAGAGGAAAACATTGATGAGAGATAAGAGGAAAAGGAGAGAAAAAATACTATGGAGAAAGATAAAAGGGAAGGAAATACAGAATTAGTATCATAACTATGAATATGAATGGGATGAACTCTCCCATAAACGGAAGCAGATAACAGAGTGGATTAAAAAGCAGAATCCTACAATATATTGTTTATAAGAAATATATTTGAAGCAGAGAGATACACACAAGGTAAAGGTAAAAGACCAGAGAAAGATATATTATGCTTCAGTTGAAGTTAAAAAAAAAGAGGTTATAGCAATCCTGATTTCATAAAGAGTAAAAGCAAAATTAGATCTAATTAAAAGGAAAATGGAAGGAGAAAGATATTGTAAAGTTAAGGTTAACCAATAGATGAAATTTTATGAAATACTGCTTATAATGTCCATCAACTGGGGAATGACTGAATAAGCAATGGTATATAAATGTAGGGGAATACAATTGTTCTGTAAGAAATCACAAGTTGACAAATTTTAGAAACACCTGGAAAGACTTGCATGAACTGATGAGGAGTGAAGTGAGCAGAAGAAGAACAAGGTACACATTAACAGCAACATTGTGAGATGATTATCTATTATGTAAGTAACTCCTCTCATCAGTCAAGGACAATCCTGATTTTCTGTTAAGGAAAATGCCAAATACATCTGGAGAAGAAACTATGGATTCTGAATGTAGAGCAAGCATACTATGTTTACTTTTTATAACTTTTGTATTTTCTTTCCTTCTCAGGGTTGTTTTTTTTCCATTTAGTTCTAATTAATCTTTTACAACATGACTGATATGGAAATATACTAAAATAATTATACATGTACAACCTATATCAAACTGTTTGCTGCTGGCGGGGAGAGAAAGGAGAGCTGTAGAAAAATGTGGAACTCAAAAACTTGCAAAACAATGAATGTTGAAAACTATTTATGCACGTAATTGGAAAATATTATAAAAATATCCAAAAAAAAAGGTAGTGAGGTGACAAAGTGGAAAAAGTGCCTAGCCTGAAGTCAGAAAGATCTGAGTTCAAACCTAGCCTCAGAAATGTACTAGCTGTGTAAGCTTGGACAAGTCATTTCACTTCTATTTGCCTCAGTTTTTTCATCTGTGAAAAGAGGTTAATAATAGCACCTACCCCCAGAGTTGTTCAAATGAGATAATATTTGTAAAGCATTTAAAATACTCTATTACTAAATAAATGCTAGCTATCATTAAAAGATGAAAATTTGGTTAATTTTTAATGGTCATTATTATTTTCCTTATCTACCTACACAACAGGATGCTACAAGGAAAGTACTAAACAATTGTAAGTTCTCTTTGTTGTTAGAAACATTCAAAGAAGACTTCCCCCAGTTTACAGTGCATTCTAGACTGCTAATGTCACTATAGATAAGAAAAGAAGCAGGGTGGTACAGCAAGAGGAAAAAAGCAACCTGCTGACCCTTCCATGAGAAGACTTGGATTCAAGTGTTACTTCTGTTGTTTATTACCTATGTGACCTCAGGCAAATCAATTAACTAATTTCTAAGATCTCTCCCATCTCATAATCATGTAAAGATTAACATCCATTTAAAACCTTCCCAATTGAAAGGAAGCATGGTATAGTATGTAATCAAGAAAGGGTCTTGGAAAAAAAGATCTCAGGTCAGTCCTAGGTGAAATTTGTACTTGCCGTGTCATTCTAGCCAAGTCAATGCCTTTGTCTGAAACTCAGTTTTCTGATCTGTAAAATGAAAAGAATCAGAGAATCATGTGAAGAAAATATTTTTCAAATATTGATGTGATTTATTTATGTATATATGTATATATGAACTTAATTTTTTGTCCCAAAATTTAATCTCTTGCAGACATTCAGAAAGCAATATATTCTTTTTTTTTTTTTTGGCAAGGCAAATGGGGTTAAGTGGCTTGCCCAAGGCTACACAGCTAGGTAATTATTAAGTGTCTGAGACTGGATTTGAACCCAGGTACTCCTGACTCCAAAGCCGGTACTTTATCCACTACGCCACCTAGCCGGCCCAGCAATAGATTCTTAAATATGATTTATAAAATTGTCAGTTTGTCTTCCATGATTCATGACCCAAGACTCTTTTTTTGTAACCTTTTTTTCACATTCTCTCTCTCTCTCGCTCTCTCTCTCTCTCTCTCTCTCTCTCTCTCTCTCTCTCTCTCTCCTTTTCAGTCATTTAATATCCATCTCCCCCCAAAACTTCTGCACCCAAGAAAATCTTTTATATCTGTCATTTTTACTTTAGGGTGAATTTATGTCAATATGTTACTTCTCCCAAGGAAATCCCTTTTTTTAACCTTATTTTAAGTTCTTTATTTGTAGAATTAAATATTTTGGGTAATGGAGATGTTTGAAGCAGAGTGGAAAGACCTTGATATGATGATATTCATCTTACCTTTTCTATCTCTACCACTAAATACAGTTTGCCTAGCTATTGATGACTACTGTATTTCAATCTTTTTGTAATTTCTTTACCCACTTAAATTTTTAACTGTAAACATAACATTATTTACATAAGAAATGATAGAAAATGTAAAAAATAAGTATATGACTGATGGTGTAGAATTTTAAATTATCCTTCATAAATCCATTAAATATTAAATCTTGGTTTAAATCAATATATACAGTTTATGTACATATATCAAAACCTTGAACTACATTATATATGTTGTGCTAGGATTTCATATATGTTTGACATTTTTCTTCTTATGAGAAAATTCCACTTGGATTTAGTACCTTTATCTTTAAAAGAGGAGACTGCATTAAATAACCTCTGGAACCTCATCCAGAATGGGTAAGTCACTTAATACTGTTCACCTCAGTTTCCTCATCTGCCCACCCTAAATCTATGTCAACATTAAACTACTTCCTTAGCTTTTTAATCTTTTTAAAAAAATTTTTTAGCAGAAGAAATTTAATTGACAGAATAGTTTCCTAAAATATTGCTTTGTAAGAATGTAAAAAAAAATTAATCAAAATCTATAAAATTCAATTTCTTAATAAATTTCATTCTATTTAAGACTTTTGCTCTTGTTCCTTATAGCAACTGGGAGAATTATCCTCTGGTAGTGTGGGTTGTATTAACTAATTTTTAGACCCTTTTAAACAGTGTTTCTTTTTATACTTTTGTCTGGATCTGATGTATTCTTCAGTGATTGTGCCAAGTGAGAAAGGTAAAGAATGTTAAGTCCTTTTTCTAAGTCATTGGTATTATACACTATGCATGAACAAGAAATTTACATTGGGGAAATAGTCTATGGGCTTCAAGCTTCTCTGGGTATTTGATAATTTTTTTTACAATTGCTTTAAAATTATCTAATAAGTACAGTTAAACCACCAGAGAATGACTCCCTCGCTGCAAGGCATACCACAGTAGTTCAAAATTTCAGTGCTCACATACATTGCCTTTAATTGTTCAATAAAACCTCAATGTGATAATAAGATAAATATAATAATCAGACTCATGCTTCCTCTATTAATAGGTCATTTCAAATCTTCTAAAGGTATTTTAAGTCACTATTCACTTAAGCATTCAGTAAACATTCATTGAGAATCTATCACAGTTTTCTTTGGTGGGGGGAAAGGTGAGACTAATCTCTGTCACATTTTCTGCTCTGAAATGCATTTTCAGTTTTTTTAATTGTTCACTGGGAACTGAAATTCAAATAATTCAATCTTCCTAAAGACGAGTTAACTTACTTAGAAAAAATTCAATAATAATGTATTTATTTATTTCTGTCTGTATATCTATTTTGTGTTGTTACTTAGTCATTTTTTATAGATGTCCAACTCTTTGTGATCCCATTCGAGATTTTCTTGGAAAAGATGTTGGTATGGTTTGCCATTCATTTTACAGATGAGGAAATTGAGGCAAACAGTATTAAGTGACTTGCCCAGTGTCATATAGTTAGAAAATATTTAAGGCCATATTTGAACTCAGGACTTTGCATCTTCCTGACATAAGGTTAGACACTTTATCCACTGTACTACTTAACGACGAATCAATTTATGTATATGTTTAAAATACACACACACACACACACACACACACACACACACACACACATATATATATATATATATATATATATGGAGATATAAAGATATATATATATATCATATTATATATTTATCTCCAATTACTCAAAGACATCTGTGATCAAATTGATTCAGAGATCTCTTCATTGATACCAATCACAGTTCATCCATGCTTGCCCATCCTATGAAACACTTGTCCATGTCCTCTTAAGGTTTACTAAAAGTTCTGGAGGCCTTCCTTAATTCCTTTTGATCAAAGGATAACAATGGAACTCTCTGGATATCTATCTGTCATTCCCTTTCTCTTGCTACATATCTGTGCCTATTATAAACATCTTTGTTCACATGCTTTACTCCAATTCCACTTTGGAATTGTTCTTTGGTTCTATATTACAACCATGTTACAACCATCAAAGACCTCTCCATTGCTCCTCATATGATATTCATTTACAATTCTTTAGAAGCAGTGAGACTATTCCATGTTTCACTTCTTTAATAATACTTGATGTAATACTAGTGTTAAAAACATGGAATTTTGCTTTCATGGACATCTGGAAAATAGGCATTCTTTGTTCATTTATCCTGTCCTAGAGGGTAGCTAGGTGTTGCAGTGGATACAGTACTGACCTTGGATTCAGGAAGATGAGAGTTCAAATCCAGCCTCAGACACTTGATTCTTATGAGTTGTGTGACCTTGGGCAAGTCAATTAACCCTGCATCCAATAGTCCTGATTCATATCTAGCCACTGGATCCAGATGGTTCTGGAGCAGAAAGTGAGGCTAATGACCTAGCATGGCATCCCCCTCCCTCAAATCCAATTCATGTGCCTGTCATGGCATCACCTCCCTGATGTCATGGTCTTCTTTGAAAATGAAAGACAAAAAGCATCATTATTATTCTGTTCTGAAAGGGTGCATAGGTCTTTTCCAGGAGTTCTGCAGTGTATTCAGGCTTGACATCATTCACAAATAGGATTATCTAGTGTGTATCACCACCATCCACAAAGAAACCCACTTTGACCTGTTCTGTGCTCTAAATATCTTCCATTACAAAGGTGAATATCTTTAGTGAGTATGCAGTTACCTCATTCATGTTTCAATGGATATTTGCTATTAGATGATCATTGAGTGAAATTATTTCCTCTGTATCTTCCTGAATGATCTTTTTTCCACTTAATTTATTTACTTATTTTTACATTACTACAAGAGTGTTGTTGTAAAAGTAAACATAACCCCCCCACACACATAAAGACAGAAACCTCAAGAAAAATAAAGTGAGAAGGAAAAAAAGTGTGCTTTCAGCCTGTGTTCATATACCACCAGCTCTGTCTCTGCATTCTTTTATCATAAATCCATTAGAGTAGTTGCTTCAATTTTTTCCCTACAGTTGCTATAGCTAGCTGTGTTTCCCTCTATCTTATTCCAATCCACCCCCATTCATTCTATTCTCTCTTTCCTTTCAGTTGTCGCTCCTCAAAAGTGTGTTATATCTGACTACCCTCTGCTACCATCTTCCCTCTCTTCTATCACCTACATCTCCAGCCTCCCTCCTCCCTATCCCCCTTTTTCTCCAATTCCTTTCTTCTCCATCTTTTCCTCTAGGGTAAGATAGGTTTCTATACCCTATTTAGTGTGAATGTTATTTCCTCTCTGAGCCATTTCCCATGAGAATGAAGTCTCACTCATTCCTCCTCACCTCCCTTTCCATTCCATTGCAAAAGCTTTGTCTTGCCTCTTTTATGTGAAATATTTATCCTTTCCCTTTCTCCCAGTACTTTCCTTTCTTAACCATTGACTCCATCTTTATAGTATATTATACCTTCATATTCAGCTTCCTCCTGTGCTTTGTTTATATATAATTCTTCTAACTTCTCTAATAAATGAGAGATTCTTATGAATTATCACAATCATCTTCCCATGCAGAAATACAAGAAATATAACTATATTAAATTTCACATCATTTGCCCATCCCATCCACCCTCTTTGTGCTTTACTTGAGTCCTGTACTTGAGGATCAAACTTTCTGTTCAGCTCTGGTCACTGCAACAGGAAAGTGTGAAAGTCCCCTATTTCATTGAATGTCCATTTTTTCCCCCTGAAAGAGGATGTTCGGTTTTGATGGGTAGTTGATACTCAGTTGTAATCTAAGTTCTTTTGCCTTTTGGAACATCATATTACTAACCCTTAATGTAGACACTGTTAAATCCTGTGTAATTTTGACTGTAGCAGCTCCACAAAACATGAATTTTTTTCTTTCTGTCACTTGTAATATTTTCTCCTTATTTTGGGAGTTCTGGAATTTGGCTATAATACTCGTGGAAGTTTTATTTTATTTTATTTTATTTTAAGATCTGTTTCAGGAGGTGATGGTGGATTCCCTCAGTTTCTATTTTACCCTCTGCTTCTAGGATATTGGGTCAATTTTCCTGGAGAATTTCTTGAAAAATGAAGTCTAGGCAAAGAGCCTAGTCATGGCTTTCAGGTAGCCCAGGAATTTTTAAATTATCTCTTCTAGATTTATTTTCCAGGTCTGTTGCTTTGCCAATGAGATATTTCACATTTTCTTCTAGTTTTTTCCATTCTTTTTGTTTTGTTCCGTTATTTCTTGGTTTCTCACAAAGTCATCAACTTCTCTTAGCTCCATTCTACATTTGAAGGAATTATTTTCTTCAGAATGCATTTGTATCTCTTTTGCCATCTGGTCAATTCTGCTTTTTAAGGTAGTCTCCTCATTGACCTTTTGGACTGCTTTTTCCATTTGACCTAAGCTGATTTTTAAGATGATATTTCCTTCAGTATTTTTTTTTGTATCTCCTTCACTAAGCTGCTAACTTGGTCCTTCCCAATTTTTCCTCTACCTCCCTTACTTACTTTTCAAAAAATTTTTTGAGCTCTTCCACAACCTGAGATACAGAAACTTTGACTTTGTTATCTTCTGAGTACACAGTTTGATCCTCCTTGGGACCACTGTGGCCAAATTCTTTTTCTTCCTTTGATTGCTCATCTCCCCAGACAATGACCTGATTTTAACTCTTTATTAAGATAGGGTTCTGCTCCCATACACACTTTCCTAAGCTTTTGGGGATTTTGAGGACTTCCCTTCCCCCAGGGATCTCAATTACTTCAAAGTCAAGACTCTGACTTCTCTCCTAGTCTGTGCTCTGGTCTGGGGATAAACACAAGCACTCTCCTCTGCTCTGGAGATGTGAGGAGGGTCCCTGCTCTGCTTTGGCTATATGAGGCCCCAGACTGTACCTGGATCTGAGTATGGGCAAAGCAAAAGAATCCAGGCCTAGGGATAGCTAAGAAACCTCTCCAGTCTCCCCCAACTCCCTTATTGTCTGTGGTAGCAGCTACAGGTCTACTTCCTGTTCCCAGGGCTGGGGCTATACCAAACTGGGCTCCACACCCACTCTGGTGCAGCAGATTTTTCATTGACCTTCCAAGTTGTTTTTGGCAATCCCTGGGTTGAGACATCTGGAAACCACTCCAGCTGCCATGGACCCAAGCACCCCTTGTGACCCAGGCTGGAAGGAGCTGTATTCCTGGAAGGCTGGAGCTGTTTTGCTCCCATTGGAACAGATATTTCTTGCATATCAAGTTGTCTTGAGCCAGAAAATTGTTCAACGTAGTCTTTCTATGGGTTCCACCAGTCTGGAATTTGGTTAGAGTCAAAATTTTGAGGCATTTGGAGTAATCTGGGGGAGAGCTTCCAGGAATTCCTGCCTCCACTCCATCCTCTTGACTCTCAAGTCCTTAAATAACCTTTATGTATAGATAGATGGAAGATAGCTCATTGTGAAAGAATTTGTAAGCTAGTGTAAATAAATTTTATAAATAAAAAAAAATTTATTTATTTTTATAAAAGCAGAATAAAGATTTGGAAGCAGCAACAGAAACTGAAGGAATATCCTCACTTCTCTTTCTAATTTTGTAAATTGTGTATGGCAGGAAATAGGAGAAAATGTAACTTCTGAAAAAGATTGCAAAACATGTGATGTCTTTGGTGGATAACCAGGTTTCTCTTAAAGTAGAAGGATAAAAGAATGTTGATTAAAAAGTTCAAGTAAGGGGATTTTTTTTTAAAAAAGTATTTATTTTTATAATCAATGAACAATAAAATCAATGGAATCTTATATTCTGTCCAACTTTAAGTTAATTGTGAAATGGTAATGGCTATGGGCCATTGCTAAATAAATATCACTTATGAAAGTATGTTTGTCCTTATTCATATTCTTATTGAGGATAACTTCATTCATATATAACTCATGAGAACTTTTTATTGACAAAAGAAGAGCTATGTAGAGGGGTAGTTATTAGTTTCTCCAAGTCAACTTTTAGGCTAAAACAAGGTCTCAATTAGTATGGATAATAAATCTTCTAAAGTAGTCATAAGCACCAAAATGAGCACTGTTAATTATAATTACGTTAAAGAAAGTAACTGATTCAGTTGAATATAAATATATAGTTCATATTAGAATAATTTAACTATTTCTTAGGAGTCTTTACACTAATAAGAACATGGATTTTGTTTTCACTCCTTTGCTATCTTTCCCTCCTACAGTGTCCTCACAATTGTATCAACCTCTAGCATGAATATCTTCATTGTATAGAGGCAGGTGATATTAAATATCTTGGTTCAATCCAGTTGCCTCTCCTGTCATTCTTTTCTGTCTATAGTCATTTTTATCTCCTTCATACATTGCACCTGAGATTTTGTTGTTTAGAACTAGATGTCATATTTCTACAAGCTTTGATGCATAAAGCATCAAATGTTTTTTGCAAATTTTTTCCATTTTTATTTTGTTCATAGTCATTTATGCATATGTATAAACATAAATACATGTGTTTATGCATATGCCTATATATGTGTGTGTATATATGTATATATATACACTCATTCACATATATATATATATATATATATATATATGTGAAATTATGTGTACAGATGTATGAAACAGCTAGGTGGCACAGTGAATAGAGTATTGAACTTAGAATCAGAAAGATTCATTTTCATGAGTTCAAATCCAGTCTGTCATTTACTGATCCTAAGTAAGTCACTTAAACCTTTTTTGCCTCAGTTTTTCCATCTATAAAATAGCTAAAAAAAGGAAAAAGGAAACCACACCAACATCTTTGCCAAGAAAACCCAAAAATGGGGTCATGGAGATTCGGCCAAGGTTGAAAAGCAAATGTATTTATGCACATGTATGTATGTAGGTATCTCCACATATATCCCCACATATATACATATTATGTATCACATATCTTATAAATACGCTTACAATTGTTTATTTGTTGATTCTGTTTTGAAAAATGACATTTACTGACCCTGTATTCAAATTGGAAAGTGAAGGGTAAGTGTTCTGTTTGAAGTATGCAATTTCCTCCTTATTTCAGAGGATGACATTTTCCTGCCCCTGTTTTTAAATCTTGAGAAGCTATATTCAGTTTAGATTTTAGAATACCCAATATATTGGTTATCTAAGACTACAAACTGCAGAGCAAATACATTGTAGAGCAAATTTCCTAATTGAGAATTCTTTCTGCCATATTAAATCACAGGTCTTATAACCTGTGATTGAATAACACTAATTACCCTGAAGCTCAGTTCCTTTAATCCAAGAGAAAAAGACACCTATGAAAACTCATGGAAAAATATTCCAAATTTCAAAATTCCATTTGGAATTGATAAAAGGAGTACATAATACCAATGCAATAACTCCATGTGTACTGTCTATACAGTTCTAGTTATACAGGCTCACTATATTTGGTGCAAGTGGCATATCCATACTATCTTCTTCTGAATCTTCATCCATATTCTAATCACTCCTATGTTTCTCCAGCCCCTTCAAAACTGGTTCACCATTTGTTTCACATCCTACTGTGTCATTTAGTATGTCTTCCTTATTTTAAAAAAAATCCCCTTACTTGAACTTTTCAATCAACATTCCTTTATCCTTCTACTTTAAGAGAAACCTGGTTATCCACCAAGGACATCACATCTTTTGCAATCTTTTCCAGAAGTTACATCTTCTCCTATTTCCTGCCACACAATTTACAAAATGAGGAAGAGAAGTGAGGATACCCCTTCCATTTCTGTTGCTGCTTCCAAATCTTTATTCTGCCTACATCCCTTTACAACCTCTCAAGGATTATTATGTAAACTACATAGGATCATCCTTCCCCTTGTTGCTATCATCTGATATCTATCAAGTCATTCAATAATTTTTTCAATTATTTCAATACCTAGATCTTCTTCTTCCTCTCTGACTCATTCCCTGCTATATCCTAAAAGACTTTATATCAATACAGAACACTTCTTTTACAAACTAACCATACATCTCCTTTGACTCTTCAACCCTTAACATCCTTCTCTACCTAACTTGATGAGTACATCAACAGTATCATGGTCATCCCTAGATTCTTCTCTTACATGATGTTTTAGGATGGTACAATATCCATGATTCAAAACATTGAAATTCCATTCTTGTTACAGGCTTTTTCCTTCTACTCTTCTCACTCTTCCAGTTACACTAATCCTACCCTTTGCTTATATTGTGATTTTGGTGCATTTATCCAGCAATATTCTCCCAGTGCCTCCACATCAACACTCATCTCACAGTTTGTTATTTTAATGTTTCACTGACTACTCCCAATTTTCCTTGCTTCCTTTGACCTTCCACCATTCTGTATGGGCCAGTTCTCATCTCTAGACCCTGTTCCTGGGGTTCTGATCACTTCTAGAGAAAGTGACAAAATTGATATTTGAACCAATGGAAATAGATGGAATATAACCTCAACTAAGTTCACTACCTGATTTCTTGTGTTTATAAGCTTGGTATGATCTTTGACTTTTTTCTTCCCTCTACTATCATATCCAATGAGTTACCAGATTCTGTCAATTCCATCTAAAAATAATGCCATTTCCCCCTTCCCCTATACCTCTACTACCACTTTCCTTGAAATAGCTTCCTTTCATGTCTTGGCATCTTCATGCTCTCTCCTTTTGGCACAAAACTTTCTTATTCATAGACCTTGTCATGTCATTCTGTCAAGAATATTTGGTAGGCAATTTCTCTTCCAAGGAGATTGGGGCTAGTGGATTGCTTTAGGCCAGAAAATTTTAATTTCACTAGAGTTAAGTCAATTGGGTATATATACTAGGTTGATATTAATATGTTGAGCCACTTGGTATAGAGTCACCAGGTGCTTTAGAAAAGCAATCCAAGTCAGGTTTGAAAAAGAACTGGTCATATCTTCTTTGCCAATCAGTAGTGGATTCTGCCCTGTGACAGACTAATGTACTTCCTATCTGGGCATGGCTTCCTATTGTCTATTTTTTTATTTTATTTTTTTTTAGGTTTTTGCAAGGCAAATGGGGTTAAGTGGATTGCCCAAGGCCACACAGCTAGGTCATTATTAAGTGTCTGAGACTGGATTTGAACCCAGGTACTCCTGACTCCAGGGCTGGTGCTTTATCCACTGTGCCACCTAACCACCCCTTTCCTATTGTCTATTGAGTGATTCTCAAACTATTATGCCATGAGGTCTTTAATAGACTTTGTCTTGCCTATCAATTAGACACTCTGGACAACTGGATAACTCTGTTCCCCTTGAATATACTTATGTCTTCAGATCTCTTATTCAGGGTATTTAATTCAATAAACATTTATTAAGTGCTTGCAACATTCCAGACACTGTTCTAGGTGACAGATATACTCAGAAATAAAATTCTTTACTCTCAAGAAGCTAACATTTTTTTCTCTTCTCTAGATGAATTTCTACTAATCCTTTGAAATCTAATTAGTTTTTGTTGATAATAGACAATACTTCTAGCTCTAAATACTCACCAAACCAAAATATAATATCCTAGAATTTTTTTCTTATTATCTGGGGTTTTCTCATCCTGACACATTCCTTTATCAATCTAGTCCCCTTCACTCATTGATGAGTTTCTACCAGATAACTCCATTTTGGGGATAGGTCTAAACTGATCGTGCTTTATTTCCTTCCTGGCTGGGCTTCTTGTTCCCAAGGCCTCATCATTAATCCTTTATAATAGCTACCTTCTCATCTCTCCCACTCCAACTTCAACCTCCTCTTATGTGTAGACCTCATATTAGAATGTATCTCCCTGAAAGTAGGGATTGTCTTTTTTTTCTGTTTTTATTTCTGAATCCAGGGCTTATCACAGTGCCAGGCAAAATTCATGTTTAACAACTTCTTATTGCCTGCCTGCTGCATCAAAATTCTCAAGTCTAAAAGTCAGTTTTAGAAATGTTGTTATATTAAAGATATTTCTCCTTATCCTGCTCACTTCATTCTATCAACTTATGTTATGTGTCTTCTCAGGTTTCTCTAAACTATTCATTTTATCATTTCTTCTGGCACAACAATATTTTATTACATACATGTACCATACTTTTTCATTCATTTCTCAATTGATAAACACTCCCTTAGGATTTTTCTTATAGCTTGATAAAGAAATGATATATGACTGTGCAGAATGTAGACATACATTTTTGGACATGGCCAATTTGGAAATTTGTTTTGCTTGACTATGCATATTTATTAAAAGGGTTTTTTGTGTTTGTTTACTTGTTTCTTTTAGGCAGGGAGGATGAAAGAAAGGAAAGAAAACAAATATTAATTGAAAAAGTAGTCAATGATGAATTTCCTGTTATCTAGATCAATCTCCTTAGATGAACTTCCTTCATTCCTTATTGGATCATTCATGGAATATGTATGTAATGAAATACTATTGTACCAGAAGAATTATTCAGGAGGACTATAATTCATTTATTAATTTCCTTGAGAACCTCAGATGAAAATCTCTGAGGAAATATGAGCTATTATAATTTTATTTTCTCTTATCACTGTTGTTAATGTTAAATAATGTTCATGTTAAATTATGAAAATTAGTGTAACTTCATAAAGAAAAAGAAAAAAAATGACTTATATGTTCTGCTATGTACATAATCTAGGATGATTTGAAAATTACCATCTTAAATTATTTAGATTAGTATAGTGACCACTTTTCAGAACAGGCTTGAACTCAATTTTAGAATACTTAACATTAATTCTCTGTATGTAATTAAGAGTCTAATTTTCATCCTGTGAAAACTTCTACTAAGTTTCTAAGGGGAACTATCCATAAATCAATTATTTAAACTGACAAAAAGTACAGTGCTATAGTCATTTTGCAAAAGCGGTCTTCTAAAATGTTTTACTGCTTTCTGCACTGATTTGTTGGTTCACTTAGCAGAGAAGTAATACTGTTTTTGAGAATTTGTAATCAGGTCATTCTATCTTGTTGTTGTGGGTTTTTTTAAAAGGTAGATGCTACCTGAAATCCATTCTGATGCTACCTGAAATCCATTCTGATGCTAACTGAAATCACTTAATCAGCAAATATTCACTGAACATTTATTACATGACCAAGTAGGAGAAGGAGGTATCTAGGCAGAAATATTTTCAAGGTATTCTGGGATCTCTCTGAGATGCAGGAATCTTGGGACTCAGGATATTCTATGGTTTAAAAATTCTAAGTGGCAAGTTGGGAGTAAGTCACCTTTGGTGAGGGATTAGTGTCCCCTTTGGAATGAAATGAGCTTGGGGTTATTCACTGATAATAACACATGACAGTAATGTCTGGATTTAGGTAGATGGCTAGATAAAGCAATTATTAAACCCACACTTTGTGTCAGGAGACAAATACAATGAAACAAGATGGTTCATACTACAAGGAACTTGCATCCTAAACTGGAAAAACATCAAAGAGAGCAGGAAAATGAATGATAGGGGAAGAGTGAGGGATCTGTTGGGGAGGTACAGCAGCAGCCTGGAAATTTAGGCAAGGAGAAAATGAACATCAGGACTTGGGTTCCTCAGAAAAGGGTGATCCAAGACATGGATTCACCTAGTGAGTAGACTTCAAGACAGAGTCATTCAGAAGTAGGCAAAATAACTTGTGGGGAGGTGGGGAAAATCCAGAGAATGAGGTAAACTATTGTTTCTTTCAATTGCCAAGGTATGTCTTTAAGTTGGCATGTATGGAAAAATTTGCCTTAGATTGAATTCAATTAAGTCTATTTGTCTAGTGGCAGTGAAGAGTCAAAGTGAATAGAGTAGCAGACCTGGAGTCAGGAAAGCTTAAGTTCAAATTTTGCCTCAAGCCTTAACTAATCTTGTGACCCTGAGCAAGTCATATAACTACTGTCTTACTCAGTTTCCTCATCTCTAAAAGGGAGATAATAATGGCACCTACCTTGTTGTGAGGATCAAAATCATGTTTATGAAGTATTTAGAAAAGTACCTGGTACATTGTAGGTATTTCATAATCACTAGTTATGATTTGAAATTTTCACTTAGTTAAGTTTCATACTGGCCATCTAGTACTTCCTTATACTTCTCCGTATTTGTCTTGAAATCATTGTATTTTCCTTGTCACAATTGCTTTACTTCTCTCTTTACAAGGTATAATCTCTTGGAATGAAAAACAGGTTTGCATTCCACTTTTATCAGGAGTCTTGGTTCTGTACATTCTCATTAATGATTAACTAAAACAATCCATTCACATTAATGATTAACTAAAACAATCCATTCACATAACTTAACTTATTGAATATGTCTTCTTTTCTGCTAAAGGAAAATTAAAGCTTCAAATTTGGACTAAAATTAGATTGATTTAATTGCACAGAAAGAAAATTTTTAATTTCATTTTTTATATTTTTACGACCCATCAGATAATAATTGTTCTACCTTGTAATTTCTCTGAAAACTATCTGACTTGCATATGCAATCTGGGATTATAGTATGTGAGAATCTAAGAATCCCTTGATAATACTCAAACTCTATGGGAAAAAGGAGGAAATATCCAAATGGTAACAGATAGTTAAACAGGTAAACATTCAAAGCAGACATTGAGCTGCAGATGGGTGATGTTGGACAACCTCAGCCCAGCAACAAAACTAGGAACTGGGAATTTGTGTATCTCCTACACCCATTTTTTTTAAGTATTTTTCAAGGCATTGGGGTTGACTTGCCCAAGGTCACACAATTAGGTAATGAGTAAGTGTCTGAGACTGGATCTGAACTCAGGTCCTCCTGATTCCAAGGCTAGTGCTCTATCTACTGCACCACCTAGCTGCCCCACCCCTATTTTAGAACAAGAGTTTGAAAACAAACTTTTCTCCAAATACTCTGAAATGGAAAAAAAGAAAAATTGCATCATTTTCCCATGAACTGATGATAATAAGTTGACTTTATATAGTTTAAAAGAAGTTTTATATGTTTTTATACTTCTATATTGAGATTCAAAAAGCCTCTCAAAGAAATTAATAAATTAATTAATTCTCCTGCTAGTTCATGACATAGTTATAAACATATTTACAGAAATGTGCATGTATATATTACTTATATATCTGCAATATATGTATGTATTGGTTGTTCAGTGGTTTTTCAATCATCTCCAACTCTTTGTGAACCCATTTGACATTTCTAACTTAAAATATCTCCACAAAGAAGGGAATTCAATGTGAATCCAGAGCTAAATAGCAAGTGGACTACAATAATAACATTAAAAATTTAATAGATTGTATCCTATAGTTATGGAACATGAATGTGTTTAGGATCATTTACTGATACACCCTTCTTTTACATAACTTTAATAGCACATGTTTATGTTTAATACTTTACAAAGACTTTTCAGAATACCTCTGGGACATAGGTGGTACATTTTATGAAAGAGAAAAATATTGAAGCTCAAACAATTAAAGTGATTCCCCTAGGACAAAATGAATTCAAACTGAAACACAAGTACTAATTCTTCAAGTTGAATGTCCTTTCCACTACACCATGTTGGCTCCAAGTAATCTTTGATTGTCTAGTAAAAATAGAAATTATTACTAAAATCACCATACACACATACACACACACACATACACACATATATCTTTTTATAT
Organism: Macrotis lagotis; assembly: GCF_037893015.1. Lineage (NCBI taxonomy): Eukaryota > Metazoa > Chordata > Mammalia > Peramelemorphia > Peramelidae > Macrotis > Macrotis lagotis. The sequence goes on along the minus strand of NC_133666.1, from coordinate 441,719,096 downwards.
AAAAATAGAACTTAAATTTTTCTAAAGAGTTAAATGATTTCCTTAATTTGAAATTGACTCATTCCATGATATGCAAGATTCTAAAGGTTAAAAAATAACTACCGAAAACATGTAGCCAAACACCATTTCTTCAGTCATTATATCAGCAGAGCAACTTCTTACCTTAGCTTTTGCCCCTAACTATAATTCATTCTCTCTTATACTTGGTGGGTATTGGATTTAGACTTTTCTAAGACATACCTGATATAAGTAATCTTCTTCTAGAGGGAAACTTCAAGAAATTTCAGATTTGGAAATACGGAGGAATGTGTATACATTCATACATGAACAGAAGATGATCAGTTTCTGATCCAGTCATTCTGAATCATTATCTGAGTGTCTATTCACTTCTCAGTACCTTCAAGGACCCTTTGGAAGATTCCTGGTAGTAGATATGATCTTTTTGGGGACAGTTATGTGGTACAGGGGATAGAGCACCAACCCTGGAGTTAGGAGCCCCTGAGTTCAAATCTGCTCTCAGACACTTAAAAATTACCTAGCTGTGTGACCTTGTGCAAGTAACCTAACCCTTGCCTTGCAAAAAAAAAATCCCCCAAAAAATAAATTAAAAAAAATATCACTTTTTTTTCCCTCAGTTACCTCAGCACCACAATTGGACTCTCCTAATCAGTTTCTCCTCTACAAAGTGAATGATGAAATAATTTTCATAAGGCACAAGTCTGCATCAACCCTTCCCACACACTAAAAAAACCTCTAATGACTCCTTTTTGCCTCTAGGACAACTCAATGGAGTTTGGCTGCAACATAGACTAATATTAAATGGTTGCTGGTGCTCTCTCTTTTCTTCAAATTACATAGAACATAGATTCAAAGCTGGGAGGGATCTTAGAAAACATCTAGTAGATTTTTTACTTACCAATTAGGAAATGAAGTGCCAGAAAGATTAAGAGACTTTTCTTACATTTCACCGTGAATCTGTATCAGAAATGGAGTCTGACTCCAATTCTATTGTTCTTTCTACTGGATCATACTACTTCTCTTTTCCTTCCTTCCTTCCTTCCTTCCTTCCTTCCTTCCTTCCTTCCTTCCTTCCTTCCCTCCTTTCTTTTTTTCTTTCCTTTTCTTTTCTTTCTTTGCCCAGGGTCACACAGCTAGTGTCTGAGGCCAGATTTGAATTCAGATACTCCTGACTGCAGGAACAGTGCTCCACTGAGCCATCTAACTAACCCATATACCACTTCTCCAGTATATCCACAGAAGCTGATCTCTGAACCATGGAGTTTTGCCTTTATTCCCAGTAGCTACATAAATATCTTGTGTGGAGTGGTACTTAATAAATGTTTGGAGTAGAATTAAGTTGAATTAGAGATGGAAGGCTAGATAAAGAAAAAACAGTGGTAGCCAATGTTTATTATATTATGTTGTTATTTATATTACCTTATATTGTATTATATTATGATATGCTATATTTGATATATGATGTCATGTAATATAAAATTTTTAAATATGACCACCTCCTTCTAGGGAGTTAGAAGGAAGTCAAATCCTGGAGGGACAATGATAATCAATAAACATTTGTTAAGATCCTACTATGTGCAGAGTACAATGCACAGAAAAAAATAGAGACCATAATATGGAGCTGCTGTTTTAAGAATAGGCCATTTACTTCTATCTGCCCTTTCCTTTTTTGGATTAGAGATATTAATTTCACTAATTTTGTGGGGGGTTTTGGCGGGGGTTTTTTTGATGAGGCAATGGGATTAAGTGACCTGCCCAAGGTCTCACAGCTGGGTAATTATTAAGTGTCTGAGGCCGAATTTGAACTCGGGTCCTCCTGACACCAGAGTTGCAGCTCTATCCCCTAGGGGCCCCTAATTTCATTAATCTTAAGGAAAAATCTGATGAAAAATCTCTTCTAGCTATGCAAATCAGCACTTTTCTGCTGCTTAATGTTGGAGAATTGCCTGGAGCCCTGAGAGGTTAACAGATTGATTTCCCATAGCCTCAGAGCCAGGCCCTGAGAGAGGCAAGACATGAATCCAAGTATTCCTAGCTCCATGGCTACCTCTCTGTCCACTATACCCTACTGCCTCCTGAGAGTCATGCTCTAATGTCCCATCAGAAGACTCTAGATTCTCAATGCCACTGCCTGCAGAAAGCAAACTTAAACATGGATTACTAAGCTAGAAAAGCTTCCCATAGGGTCTTGAAGATTGACTCCCCAGCTATGGTATGAGGGTCAGCTTAACTAAATTTGCAGCAATTTACCCAAACCTTAGTGAGCAGCTACTTTCTTTGGATGCAAGCAACTTACAAAAAATTATCTAAGAAGGTGTGGAGGAGTTATGATGTGCATTGAGGAAGGGAATACCCATGCTAATTAAAGCATAGCTCTTCTATAATATTAAATAGTAATAATAGCTCATGTTTACATAGTACTCTAGGATTTACCAAGAACCTTCCTCTTTGTAATCCTTAATACAAGTATTATTATCCCCATTTTGCTGATGGCAAAACTGAGACTCAAAGAGATTAAATGTCTTACACAAAATCACAAAGCTAATAAATGTTTGAGCCCACATAAGAACAGAAATGTCATGATTCAAAGTCCAGCAGTCTTTCCACTAGACCAAGTCTCTTTACTTTTATGCAATTACAATGGAATTTGCTTATTCTTATTGTAGATGTGGTCATTTTTCTTTTCCAGTCTACCTGAGAGAAGATTGTTCCATAAAGAAGATTACAATGGACATAAGCTATTTATTTTTGAAATTTAATTTCCTTATTAGCCCTATTTCTAATCTATTGTTTATCTCTAGATTTCATCTTCTTTTGAGGCATCTGAAGACTCTTTGATACACACCCTGACTAACTTTGCCAAAGGAAATAATTGATAAGTCTGAAAGAAAAGACACTGTTAAGTAATATATTCAAAGATTGTTTTTAGGACATAAGCACCCCTCTGCCTCCATGGAAACTGGCTCTCCTACACTGGACTAAGTCAATGACTCCTAGAGAGCAAATACTTCCCACTTCCTTTGAGAAGACTCTACTATTGATATTTATTCAAGTAGTGACTGATTAGTGAGTTGTGGGCAGCTGACATTCCAGCAATTGTTCAATTAATATATTTGTTTAAGAATTTCTAAATGGTGCAAATACTTGACTATTGACTCGAAGCATCATAGAAGAAGCATTGGGCTAAATATCAAAATGCCTATATTCTAATTTTCTCTCTACTACTCACTAACTTTGTGATTTAGGCAACATCATATAATATCTCTGAGTCTTACTCTCTTAAAATGGGGATAATAATATCTACACCTGCTCCTTCACAGGCTTGTTAACTGGATAAGTACATCAATCCCCATAGGGCACTTAGATGGTGAAGTGGATAGAGTACTTGGCCCTATAGTCAGGAGGAGAGGAGTTCAAATCCAGCCTCAGACACTTGACACTTACTAGCTATGTGACCTTGGGCAAGTCACTTAACCCTGATTCCTCACACCTAGGTCACTCTCCTGTTATTCTGATTCATATCTGGCCACTGGACCCAGAAGGCTCCAGAAAAGAAAGTGAGGCTGGTGACTTTGCACAGCATCCTCTCACTCAAATCCAATTCATTTGCATGCCATGGTATCAGAGTTGTCATGGTCTTCTTCAAAAATGAAGGACAAATAAGAAAACAATTGATAAATGCACCCAAAGCACCTAGATCTCTGCTCTGGACATTCCTGTCTTCTCATCTTTCATAGACAGAATAATTCCTCTCCTTTCTTTATGAAATATCAGTATCATAATGGGATTGTTAAATTTTAGAGGCCACCCTCACCATCCTGTTCCTTCAGACCCCACTTGAAAGGTATTCCTGTCCTTCTTGAAGATCCTGCTTTTCACCAAAAGCAATTATTCCATATGTAAGCACATGTTTTTAAGAGAACTTCATTCTAGAGCACTTGAATATGACTTAGCTTTGAGGTTTATGGGAAATATAGTCCCCTTCCTTCCATACATGGACAGTAATGGATTAATTTCATTGTAGGACAACCACAACCATAATATAAATGTAAAAACTAAAGAAAAGTCTTAAAAATTCTAAACTCTATAATTGAAATGGAAAATATTCAGATTCTAATATAGTTCTTAGTAATGCTATGTAACACATCTGAGGAATTTTTAACATTATTATGCATTGTAAAGTGAATCAAAAATATTTTCAAGTAGAGCTTTCACTACTGGTTAGGATTAGGATGAACAGTATCATAATACTTTAAAGTATTTTTAAAATCTAGTTCAAAAGCTCATTCTTTTATAAATGAAGAAATTGAAGCATAACAGCATAAGTGACTTATCTAAGATGACAGTGGCAGAAGCAGGACCTAACCCCAGATCCCTTCATCTAATAAACATTTTCATTACACTTCTACAAAATGACAACCCTAACTTGTTCTTGACTGGATCTACAGCTGTTTACCTATTCCAACACTACTATAGAGTATCTTATTACCTACCACTTGAGAATACATTTTATTGCTGATCATTTCAGCTATAAAGTTCATGGTTCAGTACTGACAAGAGTACTGGTGATTGTTATTGCCACCTCAACCTTTACCCTCTTCATCCCTACTGCAGCTGCCAATCATTAGCTATTGGATCATGGACAAGTCCCTTTGACACTCTGGTCTTCAGTTTCTTAAGTTCCACAATAAGGAAGTTGAACTAGATCATCTTAGGCCTTCTTCTATTTCTAAAAATTCTGTTTGTGTACATTTCGTAGTTTGTGCTGATTCTAGTTTTTCACCTCTCAAGCAGTGTCTTTTATTGTTTTTTTGTCATGTCATGTATAATTAGGTTCTCCTTATGAGGAGCCAGGTTCTCTCCCAGATTATTCTAAAATGTGGAATTAAATAGATGTCCTAATATCCTATTTAAGGTCAATCAAGTCATTGTTTTTGTTTTGTCAAGTAACCAGTTTTAGCTGCATCACATCACCATATTTCCTGACAATGCCTTCACTTAATCTTGAAATATTCACTGATTGGTGAAATGCTGCTTTCTGACTAAAGGAAACAATCCAGTGGCCCATTCAGGTTTTTTCCCCCTATGTAACAGAAGATAAATGCCTTCATACCAAGTCAATTTGCTTCTAGAATCATTAGTTCATATTGTCTAAGACATCACACTTTAGGACATCACACCTCAATTTGAAAACAATAGATTGTTTGGAAGTTGGGTGCTTGTAGCTCAGTCTATTTTTTCTGTATTTTCTAGGAGCCAACATAGTACAATAAGCAGTAAATTGCCAAAACTTACCTCCTCCAAACAACTATAAAATAACACTCCAAAATAAACCTTGAAGCAGCAGAATCAGCAAAACAAATGGGCTGAAACAAATTTCAGCCCAAGAAATTGGAAAATCAGTAGGAAAGGTCTGTCTCACTTAGGTAAAAGGAAAGTAGAGTCCAGGGCAGGAAGTGCCAAAGAGAGACAGTAGCAAACCTCACTTCAGCAAACCATCAAAGGATCCTGAACCCCAGTGTAGTGAAGAAGACAAAATTCCACACCAGGACATCTCGCCCGCCCGGCACATACATGCCTCAGCATAGCCAGGGTAAAGAGCAGATTACAGATCCAAGAACCACCAAGTACTTCAGTATAACCTCAGTGAAATGTAAAAAGACCTCACTGGTCTCAGCACACACTAATCTCTAGCACCAGGATCCTGGCTCACCATCAGATCAGTTGCTAGATTCCTAGGGCCTCCAGCAGTGTCTGCCACCCTTCAACTCATCTCTTCAGCGAAGCACCAGACACAAGGGTCCCTTGATCCTAAGAACACCATCAATGAGTGTAGTGCTAGGTAAATAGCCAGAGCCTGCAGCCCAAGACACAAGAAGTCTGAGAAAGTACCCCTTCCACCCAAGGAGAAGAACTCAGATTTCAAAGAAAAGAAAAAGATCAAAATAGATAAGTAAAAAAAAACAAACAAACAAAAAAAGCCTCTGATCACAGATAGTTATTTTGGTGACAGTGAAGATCAAGACATAAACTCAAATGAGAACAATGATGTCAAAAAAAAAAAAAAAACCCAGCCTATAAGCAAAGCCCCATTGGAAAATTAGAAGTGATCTCAAGCCCAGAAAGAATTCCTGGAAGAGCTCAAATGAGAGTTTAAAATCATGTAAAAGAAATAAAAGAAAGAGACTTATGAGAAAAAATAGGAAATAGCTGGGGGCTGGGGGAATTGCTTGAAAAGTAAAATCAACCAAAAGAAAAAAGGAGATATAAAAATCTACTGAAGAAAACAACTCCTAAAAATTACAGTTGACCAAATAGAAAAGAAAGTACAAAAACTAACTAAGGAAAACAACTCTTTAAAAGTTAGAGTTGAGGGGGCGGCTAGGTGGCACAGTGAATAGAGCACTGGCCTTGGAGTCAGGAGTACCTGGGTTCAAATCCGACCTCAGACATTTAATAATTACCTAGCCATGTGGCCTTGGACAAGCCACTTAATCCCATTGCCTTGAAAAATTAAAAAAAAGAAAAGTTAGTTGGGCAACTGATAACTTTATGACACATCAAGAAGCAATCAAACAAATTCAAAAGAATGAAAAAAAAATGAAGAAACTGTAAAATACTTTATTGGTAAAACAACTTAGTGAAAAATAGATTCAGGAAAGAAAATGTCAGAATCATTGGATTATCTGAAAGCCAAATTCAAAAAGGGGACTTGGACAACATTTTTCAAGAAATTATCAAGGGAAACTGACCTGATATTCTGGAACCAGAAGGCAAAATAGGAATTGAAAGAATCTACCAATCACCTCAACAAAGAGATTCCAAAATCCCAGGGGCATTATAGCCAAATTTAAGAACTATCAGATAAAAAACTCTAATTCAAATTTTAAAGAACCACAGTTGGGATTATACAGGATTTAGCAAGCTACAAAAAAAGAAGATATTCTGGAAGGCAAAGAAGATAGGACTACAATGACCAAGAATCACCCACCCAGTGAAATTAAACATAATACTTTAGGAGGGGAAATGGTCTTTGAATAAAAAAAAATTTCATACTTTCATATGGAGAAAATATGAACTAAACAAAAAATTTGATTTCCAATATCAACATCCAAGAGAAGCCTAAAAAGCCAAAAAACATAAGGGATTCAGTGAAGCTGGAACTGTTTACATTTCTATATGGGGAGATGATATTTGTAATTCTTGTAATGATAATTTGCAATTCTAAATAATATACAAGTACAAAAGTAATGAATATAAAGTAGATTTGAGGGAATGACAAGGGAGAAGTAGAATAGGGCACATTTTTTTCCACATGAAAAAGTACAAAAGACCTGCTACAGTGAAGGGAAAGATGGTAGAGTGGGCAGTATCATTTGAATCTTACGTTCATCAGTAATTGACTCAAAGAAGGAATAATACTTGCAAATAGTTAAATATAGAAATCTATCTTATTCAACCGGAAAGTAGATGGGGAGGAAAATAAGTAAGAAGGAGGGGGGACTGACAGAAGAGAGTGCAGAAAGGAGAAGCAGTAGATAGAAGCAAAACACTGTCACGGAGGGAAAGGATGAAAGAAGAGAAAATAGGAGGGGGAAAAATGGAATATATCCCATTTTATGCTGAGCAGGCAGATTTCAGGAAAACATGGAAAGACTTATACAAATTGATACAAAGTAAAATGAGCAGAACCAGGAAAATATTGTACAGACTCAGTAACATTATGTGATGATCAACATTGAATGACTCAACTCTTCTCAGCAGCACAATGATCCAAAACAAATAAAAAGGATTCACAAAAGAAAAATGCTATTCACATCCAGATAAAGAACTGATAGATTCTGAATGCAGAATAAAGTATACTTTTTCCATTTTATTCTTTTTTTTAGGCTTTTGTCCTTTTAATCTGTTTCCTCTTTCACAGCTGTTACTAATATGGAAATGTTTTATATGATAGCACATTCATTACCTATTTGTTTAACTTTAGGAAGAGGGGAGAGGAGACAAGGAGGGAGATAAAATTGGAATTCAAAAATCTTGTCTGCACATGTAATTGAGGGAAAATAAAATGCTATTTTAAAATACTAGAATGACTTGAGCTCTTATCACCTGGTACATGGACCTATAAGAGTGGGAAGGTGTGATCTCATGATGTGATGGGGTGTATCTCTGATCTCAGACTTCTCTCTGACATCAGAAGAAGATGAAAAATAGTTTTCTAATAAAGTGATAAATTCTTTACAAAATAAAATAAAAATAGTGGGAAATAATACTATGGTTTTTATATTTTTTCTTTCAGATATAAAATATATGTAAGCATGTCCAGGCACTTTATACTCATTAAAATGGTAGTCTATAAGAAAAGACAAGAGAAGAAATGGTAAGAATAGCAGAAATGTCTTCACAGGGTCACATGATAGAGGATACTAACATGGAAAAAAGAGCAGAGAAGTCCACATATACTTGCTGGACCAACCCAGCTAATAGATTTTGTCCCCTTTTGATCACAGCTTTCAGGATAAGCAATGAAAGATTACAATGTGATCTGTGATTAAAACTTTTTAAAATACAAATTAACCATCCACAATGCCCTAGGATCCACTTTTGAGGACTGAACTATGCAGGTACCCACCATATCCATCAAATATGTTTTAAATAAAGAGAAAGTAGAAATGGGGACTCTCTGATCCAAAAAGAATGGAATTAGCGATATGAAAGGATCACTAAATACAAGGGTGCCTCCAGTATCCTCTTCACTCACTACCAGAAGAATCAAAGCCCATCTATGGGAAAGAAGAGACAAACTTCAGAAATTATAGGACTGGAATTCAAGGTGCTCCCCATTCTCCAGTAAAGCAACTATACACTTAGGACTTAAAATAGATAAGAGTGGTTCTTTGTAATAAAAGTGAAGAGATGGGAACTAGTCTGTAGGGCATATGAATAGAAGGACAGGAATTCCAATAGCCCTGAGTTGACTGACAAAGATCTAACAGGAATACTGCCCCATCTCCTTCCACCCCCACAAGCTGTATAGGAAAGAATGAGAAATGGAAATGTATCAACTATTGACTGAGAGAATGGGAGGAAAACAGGAAAAGAAAGAGCACTGGTGTTGGAAAGGAAAGAGTTAACAAGAAGAAAAAGGAAGATAAAGATTAAAAAGCATTGGTGGGGAAAAGAAACAAATGTTATCCTAGCAACAACACTAGGGAGATGAATTCCAGACATAGAGTCGCCATTTGTATTTAAGGAATATGTGGTAGTCTGTTGTAGAAGGAACCAACTCTACAAGTTATTCTGATGTCTGGCACCTTGTATCCCTCAGGTTATGTGTCTCCCTTGCATGTACCTTTAACCTATACTTAAAACTTAGTTATCAGACTTCCATCAGTCCTTTGGATAGATCCAACAAGATAGTAAGATTAACTTCTCTACTTCTATACCAATTGACTGACCTACCACTGTTATTCATAGATAGTTCAAAGAATAATATTCAAGAAAGTCTCTCTTTTATTAACTGCAATAGGATATTTTACGGCTACATAAGACAAGAAAGTCAAAAAATATGCTGGGATATAAACCAATCTGCTGTGGATAGAGGAGTATTCCAGGGCACTGGAATCTATCCTTTGGTCCTTGTAAAACCTAGATTAGAAATTGAACCCTTTGCAAACACTTCAGATACAATAGATAAACTCCACTCCCTCCCCTCTTTAAATTTAGGAATTAGAAAGAAGTCATTTTGTATACTTATACTTAACAGTCAATATCTCTGATATCAATCAGTATGTACTTTGAGGAAAACTACTGTTTCTTGGGACTAGGGCCATGATTAATCCAGTATAGAGAAACATTGATAGTTAGCATTGATGTTTCTGTAACTTATTCTTAGGTCTCATTCCTTCATCCCCAGAATTATAATTAGAAATACCTATTTGGAACTTCAATGCTGGTCATCCTTCATTTAAGCAGATTTGCAAATAAAAATGTGCACTTATAAATTTAATTTACAAATGTAATTCAGATATAATAGTTACAAATAAAATATAGTTTGGACCCAAACAGTAACCCAAAATCAGTCAAAATATCATTGACTACTAGATACAGCATTGAGCAAAATATAATTTTGAAAATAAAATCATGTACTTTTGATTCAACATTTTCCTAGTAATGACATGTATTACTAGTTTCATGAATCAGGAATACTTTGAATATTGCTTTATCTCAAGTACTCTTTCTGAAGCTATTATTTGGACTATTTACATATGTGTTTTGTTCTTTTAGTTCAAATAGAAGGGAATATTCAAGAATTGATCAAAGCAAATAATACATGCTTATTTTATCTAGAAAAAATCAATTTTTTAAAAAATCTTGTTTCAAATTTCTTCTTTGGAAAACATCAAGGTTATTCTTGGGGTGGCTAGGTGGTGTAGTGGAGGGGCGGCTAGGTGGCGCAGTGGATAAAGCACGGGTTCAAATCTGGTCTCAGACACTTAATAATTACGTAACTGTGTGGCCTTGGGCAAGCCACTTAACACCATTTGCCTTGCAAAAACCTAAAAAAAAAAGGTTATTTTCCCCTCTATTGTCATATTAAAACTTTGAACTGGATGCCAGAGAAGTAAGCCTCCTTCCCTCTCATCTAATACCCTCCCTAACCCACCTCACCAGCAGGAGCCTAGTTGATCACATCCATCTTCCATCTTCCTGAAGGTGGCAGCATTCTCAGGAAATATGCACTTGCCCTCCAAAGCAGTCACACCAGATAGAAAATATTACCACATTTGCTAGTAAGTGTAGTGACTTAACAATGCAGATATATTTCAATTATGAATGCAATGTTCATCTTAACACCAGATATACTGGATTCCTCAAAATATTTAAATGATACTTAAGATCAATATCTACATAAATGTCCTTCCATAACTATAAATTATATCATTTTCCTTGAGCCATTTTATTCACAGTGCTGATAATAAAAAGCATTGCATAACTGTAGCGTACATAGGATGCATATTAACTAAGTTTGATGGATAAAACTAACCCTTGGTGCTTCATGTGCATTCTATGTTTATCCTTACAACAAGAACATAACTGCAAGTTATGCATTTCAACACTGTTGAATGTTAAAGTCAGAACACAATTTGAGATAATTAGTTTATATAATTTAGTTTTGTAAACAGACTTCCTTAAAAAGGTTAATTTATGATCTGGTAAAACTGCAAAAATCATGGGCAGGATAAATATTGTCAGTCACGCTTGCAAGAGCATGATAGCTCAGGGTGAAATGTCAGTCTTTGGATATTGGTAAATAACCCCCTAAAAAAAAAGAAAGAAAGATGGCATTAGCTAAATAAATCTTCCTTTCCAAAAGACCTCCGTACAGGAAATGAATTGTTGTATATAACCATAAATACATTCATTACCAAGCAAAAATAAATAAATAAAAGCACATTTTGTTTTGACATAGCTGACAATGAGTATCTCTTATATCAATCTGATGCTTATAAAATGCATTAGCTTCTATGATTTTTCCTAAAAACCAAGCATAAATCTACTTCACAGTCAAAAGAAGAAAAAAGTTTTCCTCTTCTTGGCTCTCAAATATTATACTTAATTATAACTTAATTAATTATAATTTAATTGTTGGCCATAAGGATACCTGAGAGGATCTCTTGCAGGAATATTTAAATGCCCATTCCCAAGATAGGTTTGTCCAGGGTTCTATGTTTACTGATTGATTTTCCAATCATTTGTTTGTTATTCTGAGGAGAGGATTATCTAAGGATTTAGATAAATCTCTGAGTACAACAGTGTTTATCTGAAGTAATACACCTATCCAAACCTTTTGATTTTTTTTATCACTGCTTGTAACTAAAGTATATTGTACTACAATTAAATTTTTATTAGTGCCATTTCCTAACCTTGTACCAGTAATTTTAATTTATGTTTTATGAGTCCTGTGCAAGGAAAGAAATTGCAGATTTCTGAATCACAGGCATGGAAAAGTGATGCTTATATGTAACATAATAAATCAGAAGTGCCTAATAAGCCAGTGGAGGAGTAGTATCACTGAAGGCTAATAGGTCCAAAGGCAGTGTCTTTCATTGGTCTTCCAGGATATCTCTATTTTCTTGAGCTCCATAATACTTTTTTCCCTCTTCCCATTTCTTTCACTAGTCTCCCACTATTTTCCTTGTGACTCTATTTTTGAACTTTTGCCTTTTCTGTTCAACTTCCTCTATTGCTATTCTAATGGGAATAGAATATTTTCTAAGAGAGAGGTTAAGTAGGAAAGGTCAAATGTGAGGTTAGAGTCATAGTATAAAATCAGCATTAGAGAAAGTAGGAAAGAATGAGGGAGGGGAACATTATAAAAATGGTTGTTATAGTATCAATAAGGAAAGAAAGGATAGGAAATGGGGAAAGCATGATTGCCATACTGTTGATTAATTAAAGAATAATTTGCTTCCAGTTTGTAAATACACATGTTTATATACATATATATCCATGAATTATACTACTATATATGGATATATTTTTATGTATATGAAAATAAGCAACTTTTTTTAGGGTTTTTTTTTTTTTGCAAGGCAATGGGTTTAAGTGGCTTGCCCAAGGCTACACAGCTAGGTAATCATTAAATGTCTGAGGCTAGATTTGAACTCAGGTACTCATGACTCCAAGGCCAGTGCTCTATCCACTGTACCACCTAGCTGCCCCGAAAATAAGCAACTTTTAAATAATAGTTCACTTACATTCATTATCTTATTTGATTAAATATTTGTTAACTACTCACTTTACTGGAGGAATTTTGGGAATTCAGGAATTTAACATAATATATAATATATGATTATATATAATCATAGGAATTTAAAACATATTTTAAAAATAAGGACCTTAATTTCTATCCCACATATTGATAAAGACCCTAAAGAAAGAGCTTGGGAAAGAATCCTAGATTTAAAGACCTAGATTCAGATTCTATCCCTGATATTTCCTAGTTATATAACTCTCTGAACCTCAATTACCTCATCTGAAAATGAGGGAGGCTGGATTAGATATTCTCTAAGATAATTTTAAATTTAAAATCTATGATCCTATGAGAGACCTCTACAATGGGCTTATTCATTCCATCCTTAGCCAAACATAAGATAACATATTATATTTTAGAAAAAAAGAGATATAAAGGGAAACAAAAATAAGGGGAAAGCAAGATGTTTTTAGATGGAAAATATTATGGTTCATACATAAAAAGTGGTGCGCAGGAGTTTTCTTGTAAATATTTAATGACTAACTCTCCAAAAAAAACCCCTAAAAAATGTATACACAATACACTTTTAAGTTTAATCTGCATTGTTAATATTTTCTTAATTCTAGATAATCAACAACAACAAAAACCCAGTGTTCCCTCATAGTATTTGCAGATTTTTGAGGCATAAATATTAACACTGAAAAATTTTAAACCTTGTTTAGAGATTTCTCCAGCATATCCCTGGTGGTAAAGCATGGAGACAGAGAATGGATGATGGCGAATAGGCTTAAGAGAACATACAACTAACTATAGCATAAGGAATATGCAGAGGAAAAGAAAGTAATGAGACAGGAAAGGAAAGGGTTAATGGTTAATATGAGTAATTCTAAGGTGATTCAGAGGAAAATGGAGAGTCAGAAGGAAAGAAAAAAAGAAAGGAAGAAGGAAGGAAGGGAGGAAGGAAGGAAGGAAGGAAGGAAGGAAGGAAGGAAGGAAGGAAGGAAGGAAGGAAGGAAGGAAGGAAGGAAGGAAGGAAGGAAGGAAGGATGATCTTGGTTACAGTGCTTGGGATGAACTGAAAAAGAGAAGTTGAGAGCTGTGAGTTCAATGAAGGAAGGGGACATTGGTAAGGAAGTGGATAGTTGGAAATTGAAGAATAACTAGATCTTAGCATGATGTGGAGGAAAAAGACTTAATAAATACCAAAAAACAGAGAAGACAATATTCAATCAAAAGAAGGAAAATTTTAAAAACAATGGAAGATGTTAGAATTAAAAGTATTACCCATGACCTAGGAGGGAAACTAAAAAAGTTCTTAAGGAATATACTTTCACTTCTAGGAAAATTAATAAGGAATACATTATCTTTAGAGTCAAGATTAAGATTTAATTTGGATTACCTTCTTTGCTACTCAACTCTGAAATTATTTTATATTTTGTTTTCTAGATTTCATGCCATCACCTTTTTTTTAAGTTTTGATATGTTCCCTGCATTCCATTGCCATAGATTGCAAAAGTCATCTTACATAGATTGAAATTTCAACTGAATTTCATTAAAAAAAAAAACAACAAAAAACCCACATTTACTAAGCTCCTATTATAGACAAGCATTGGAGAGATAAGATGAAAGACAAAGTTGGACATTCACTTTATATATAAATAAACAAAGACCAGATAATTTGAGGTGGGAGAGAATACTAACAGAGGGAATGAATGGAGTGAGTCAGGAAAGGTTAATTGTTTAAAAAAAAAGAAGAAGAAGAAGAAGAAGTATTGAAAGAAGTTAAGGAGTCTTAAGAGAAAAATAGGAGTGGAGTGCATTCCAGTCTTGGGAACAGCCTGTGGCAAAGGCAGGGAGAGGTCTGCTTGTGGCATGTATTTTGTATGTAGAACCTAGGACATATTTGGTGTTCAGCTGATGTTGTACCACAAAAATAATGCTAGCAGGGAAGAAAAATGGGATTCTGTTCACATTGGCAAGCTAAAAAATTGCTGGCATTTGGCATTTAAAATGTATCCATTTGCTTTCTCAATCTAACTCCAAAATGGGGCTGCTACAGCAGGTCTCTGCAAAGAAAAACAGGGAGGGGCAGGAAAGAAGAACTACAAAATAAATTTCTCTCCTCCTTTGCTCTAGGGTAGAGTCAGCCTAAACATGAGATTTACACAGGCTTAGCCCAGTTTTTAACATAGCTAATGAATTAAAACTGGAAAGCCTATCAGTACATAAATTCAAGGAGGAAAATTGGTTAAATAATTATGGATGAAGCTAGATGGTCTCAGTTTCTTCATCTGGAGGGAATTGGAGTAGCTGATTTCAAAAATCAATCTCAGTGCTGAATCTGATATTTTTCTGGTCTATGAAACCTAGAATTTCTGTAAATAAATACATTAATTATTCACATTTGCATATGATTCATACTAAAATTTGACTTTTCATATATATTGAAATTACAATGACCTAATGATGATTTTATTAGACTTTCTTATTATTTTTCCTTTCCCTGACCATTTGTCAAATAAATTTAAATTTATTTTCTCTCCCCTTGAGAGAAAAAAAGTTACTGATTCTTTTGAAAATCTTAACATACTATTCAACTGACCTAAAGTGAAGTAAAAAAGGTAAACACAATTTAATTGGTTTGCCTTTTTGAAATAAAAATAGGTTCACTCTGAGGTTTATTTTCTACCATTTTGACTTTTATATTTTAAGATTCTTTATTCTTTGTCTGAAATCCATAGACCCATTCATCTTCTTTTGATTGCAATTCTGTAAATATCCAGCTCATTTTACTTCTCTAGACCACATTTTTTCTAGTTTATTGGTCAGACTATCATGTGGTTTGTTTTGGAATCCAAGCATACTGAAGCATAGGCTTACACTTTTTTGCTTACCTGAATAGAAAAGAACCATTTTGAGCATCTTCATTTTTATAGCTATCTGTTGGTCAAGTCTAGTTCTACCCAGAACATATCTTGCTTTCACTTTTATGAGGCCACAGTGAAAGAATCACACAAGGCAAGGAGAGTATTTCACACCTCTCCCTCCAAAAGTCTCAGGTGATGAGAAAACTAAAACCTTTAATTGTGTACTTTTCTTTAGCAGCAAAGTTCTGCTTTCTTTTGCTACTCAGGTCTTCCTGAGTCCTGAGAGAGATGTCACTTCTTTATAATTAATAATCTGAAATTCATTTGAATGAGAAAATTTTAGGTCATACATATCCAATTATGTTAAAAATTATATTAAACTCTTTATGAAAGGCTAATCAAAACAAAAGGGGAAAAAACATGAGAAAGAGGGGAAAAAAACTATTTAAAAAGTGAAAATAGTATGCCTTGATCTACATTCAGACTTCAAAATCCTTGCTTTGAACATGGTTGACATTTTCCATCCAAAATTTCTGAGAATTGTCTTTGATCATTGTATTGCTGAGAGAGCTAAGACTATTATTGTTGATTATTGTTCAGTGTTCTCCTGATCATTTTCACTTCACTCAGCATCAGTTCATGTAAGTCCTTCTGAAATCTGCCTGTTCATTATTTCTTAAAGAAAAATAATATTTCATTACTGAATAATTTTTTTCCTAAAATATTACTTTAAAATCAAAGGAAAAGGATATATAAAGTAGATATTAGGCTATAAACCCCAAAAACCTTTAAAGGAAATTACTGACAATAAAAAAAAAGGAATATTCATTCTTGGTGTCAGAGGATGTGGTTTTGAATTTGTTTTAATTGTGAAACCTTGAGCAAGTCACATAACCTCTGGGCCTCAGTTATCTCATCTAGAAAATGAAAGGCCTTGAACATATTATCTCAAAGATTCAGAATGCTTTACATATAGTAGGTAGTGAACACATGAAGAAAAATCAGAGACTCTAAAAATGTGTGTGACAAAATAAAAAATAAATAAATATTAAGATCATCAATTTTATATATATATATATATGTATACACACACATATATATCAACTCAAAATGATTCCTTATATTTGTACTGTGGTTCTTTCTAAGAAGTTCAAAGGCTTTCTCTTTTTTGTTGTATAGTTTTTTCCCCAGGTAAGCACTATAGAATGAATGAGAGAGGTATAGAAGGTCTCACAATTTTGCTAGAGATGAAGGCCTTTATCTTTCTTTAGCATGCATTCTTCCAAAAGAACCTTCAGCTTGACTCTTAGAAAATAATTTGCCAAACTTTGAATTGAAAACAACTGCTCTGCACTAGATTTTGGAGTGGAGAGAGTTCCAGATCTGAAATCAGAAAAATTAATATGACTTTGGACACTTTATTAACTGTATAATCCTGGGCAAGTCACTTAACCCTGTTTACCTCAGTGTCTCATCTATAAAATGAACTGAAGCAGAAAATGGCAAAGCACTCAAATATCCTTGCCTAGAAAAATCTCAAATGGAATCCCTAAGAGTCATGTACAACTAGACAAAAACAACAGAAATTCTCTGCCATAGACATGCTGCTAAGAATTTATGTCAATGTCTCTACTCTTTTGTGATGCAACTGCTGTTCAAAGAGGCACACAAAAAAAGAGGCACACACCAATTTTAATGCATAAAAAGCCTTTCACCAACTATCATTCAAAATGGTATTTGTTTTATACACATGAATCAGGAATTTTTCATCACCAACACAAGTAAGCTTTCTTGCCAGAAAATAAAGCATCGAAATAGACTTTGCTGGGATCAATTTTTCATCATTATCCCCTGCTGGGTTTTTTAGGCATAATATATTGATGACCTTTGGAATTGTACCAAGATAGCTAAATAAATCTAATTGTTCTTGTCAATTAGAAAACAATGCTTGGGCTCTACATTTCATATTTGTCCCAGGCTAATTGCTCATATACTTAGGAGCTTGATGGGCAGGACTGGGTCTCTTACTCATAGAATAAGTAGCAAATTAAACGGTCCATAACCATTTTAATCAGCTGCCTAGAGAAATTTTTTTTTTCTAAAATGACCTTGGCGATTTATTACTCCAAGTTTTAGAAAGAGGTCTGCAAGTGGAGTTTGAGTATTATGATGGGAGCTGGTGGGGTTGGGAAGAATGGGTATGGTGGTTTTTTATGAAGCAGGAGGAAGACCTTGTATAAGAGTTTTTTAACAAACATTGTTACTGCCTGTTGCTAGCTGTCTTTTCTGAAGCCTCTTAGAAATTCGTGATACCACTCATGGGCAGTAGAAAAATTTTTAAAGGAAACCATATTTTTAGAAATGCTTCAAAGAATTCTCATCTCAACACATTAAAGAATGGAATATTTTATATTTTTCTAGAATGGAATATTTTTTTATTTTTCTAAGTGTCACATGGAAACTATGGTGAGGAAAACCCTGATATATTATCCCATCTTATCATCAAATGCTTTCTCACTCTTTCAATGAAATCTAGAGCCAAGGGTGAAGACATCAGTCACATTAGGCTTCCACTTTGAAGTCACTGATTAATGAATTCAAAAAAACCCATAAGTGGTAGAGTATTTAGATTTCAATGCTTTGTCTAGCTCCTTCATTTTACAGATGAGAAAACTGAGGCCCAGAAAAGCGAGTTATCTTGGCCCAAAGTCTCAGAACTACATGATGAAAGATCACCTTCCTGATGACTTCGCCTTTCCTTAACTTCATTATTTTCTTTAAGAAGTCAAATTGGGACAGTTTTGGGGTGAGTTTACACTCTGGACCTGGTACAGAGGCTGAAACATTGATCTAGTAATCCTGGTGCTACAATCAGAAGACATCCATGCACAGTTACCAGTTTTGTACAGAAATACATTCCCTTTCCCTCCACCCTCACTGAAAATTAAAAGTTTAGATTTAAATTATTTTCCACTGGAAACAAATTAATAAATCTCAGCCTATTCATGGGAACCAACTGATTCAGGGTGAATCCTCTCATAATTATGTTGACTTGGCATGGGTGTTCACTTTGGCCTCTTTTCAAACTCTCAGCTAAAGGGGAAAATTACATTTCCACGCCCAGCTAAAAACAGAGTCTGTAAGAACTATTTCTTCCTTGAAGAGCATCACTGAACAAGCAACTTTTAGCCTCACTAGTATGTTACTATTGTTGATTGGGGTGTCTTTTGTGTTTCAAAATTTGAACGACTAGTGGTATATAATGCCTACAAAAATAATTTCCAAGTAAAACAAAGCAAAAGATGGTATTTTGTTTTGTTTTAATTTTATAAATGAAGTTGAGGTATATGATATTATGTCAAAAATTCTTTCTACTCCAAACAACTATCTTTTTTTCTCTAAGGAAAAATTAAACTTTTAAAAAACAGCCCCTCAGTCTATTTCACCCACAATGTTACCTCCACCCTCTTTCCAATTCCCTTTTATTTACATCTTCTGCAATTAGAATGTAATTCCTTGAGGGCAAGAACTGTTTTTTTTTCTATTTGCCTGTACTTGTATTCCCAGTATATTCTATATTTAAATATATATTTAAAAACTCTTTAAATGATTGCTTTTGATGATGGCCCCTAGATTTTAGTCAACCAATTTATGTCTAAAAGTCTGTTATCAGGTATTTTGGATGTACAAATCACAACATAAACTACCAGAAATACAGAGGCAGTAAATTAAATAAATAATTCATCTGGATAGAGAGATAGAATCAAAAAAGCTTTGTGGATATTTTTCTGTCTCCAATTAAGTTCACAATCTTTTAAAAAATAAAATAAAATCTCTGACTTTCAAGCTATGGAATAAATGATGTTTCTAACTCTGATGGAAACTTACATGTGCATTCAATTACAGCAGCCAAACGTAGGAGTACAGAGGAGTAAGGTTTATCCCCATTCCATTATTTCCATTTTATTCTTTCAAAGTCTGGAGAAAGTGCATAAGCATCTTTTTGTTTTGTTTTGTTTTAATTTGTTCATATTCTTACGCTAATTGCTTTCTTAGGAAAGTAAAAAAGATCTGACCCATTTTTTCTAGAACTTTCCCTTATAATTTTTTGCTAGAAGAGTTCTCTAATTTAGTAATAACTTTCCTCAGGTAATAGCACTCAGTTCTGTGAAATCTACTCTTTATCCATCAAGGCAGGATAGCTTATGGTCTGTCTGGCAAGAATGGAAAAAGAACTTGTAAACCCCACCCTTTGCTTAAAAGAATCTTAGAAAAACAATGATCAAACACAGAACTTTCCCTTTTCATTAACCACATTCTTTCCTCCTTTTTTTTTATGTATTTCTTCATAACACCCATTAGTGACATTGTTTTTCAGGAACTCATAGTTTCCTCCTAACTCCTCTAAATCCTATTTGTGTTTTCTTAATTCTTTTTAATTCCATTTTCAAACCCACATTAACTTTGCTTGGGTTTTATGTCCTGTCTGCAGTTAGCACTCTTATTCTCAAAAAAAGTGTTTATTTAGTACTTGCTGCTTACTTAGAAAATAATATAGATATTATCTTGAAATAAATAAATAAAAGGGGTTTGTTTATTGTTTTTGTTTTGGAAGAGGGGAATTCCCTTCTCTCTCTCTCTCTCTCTCTCTCTCTCTCTCTCTCTCTCTCTTTCTCATTTTTGTAAGGCAATGGGGTTAAGTGATTTGTCCAAGGTCACACAGCTAAGTAGTTTTTTTTAAGTGTCTGAGATCAGATTTGATCTCGGGTCCTCCTAACTCTACAGCCAATATGCTATCCACTGTGCCTCTCTCTTTATGAGACATGTAGATGCATGGATAGAGCATTTACTCTGGAGTCAGAAAAACTTGAGGAAAAATATGACCTCAGATACTTTCAAGTTATATGACCCTGTTCCAGCCACTTAACCTCTGTTTTCCTCAGTTTCCTCAACTATAAAATGGAAATAATAACAGTACCTACCTTGAAGGATTTCTATGAGGATCAAATGAGATAATATTTGAAAAGTGATTAGCATGGTGCCTACCACATAGGTACTATATGTTTATTCCCTTACTGTTCCCTTCCTATCTGTCTGTCTGCAAGTATACACACACACACACATATATCTATGTGCAAATACAAATATAATATATAAAATATATATTCATATATGTATATATGTGCATGTATACATATATGCATTGTTTGCATATTTATCTCAGGTATATTTCTGCATATGAATTCAATTCTAGGATCATTTACATGGTCCAAGGATCACAAATTCCCAGAATAGTTGTCTAACCATACTTCCTCTCCCTTATCTTGAACTTGTAAAAATATTGTACTTTTGCCCAAATGTAAATTTTAACATTTCCAAAACTGCAATGGAACTGTGAGTTCTTCACAGTGGTCCTCCCTTTAATTATGCAAGTCCAACCCATCTCTTAATCAACTATTGCCTCTCATTCTATAGGACTCTTGTTTCCATTATGCCATAAATTCTCACAAAGCAATAGATTAGAATCATTCAAATGGGTCTCTATGCTTGTTCTTGGAGCAAGACAATGTCTTTGTCAGATAAGCCATAAGTAATATGCTATGGGGCCCTATGTAGATCCATAATGCATTTCCCTATTGCCCTTCATGATCATTCATGATAAAATATCACTGGAAAAATATTGGTTTTACAAGATGGATATTTATGTTAGAAATCAATTTAGGATTATTGAAAGTATAATGAATTCTTCAAAATGCTAAATAGACCACTCTTCACTCCTATTAAATATTGGGCCCAGCTCATTATCTATGTAGTACCTGTTCAACATATATAGTATGTATAACTGCATGTTATATTCTGCACAATGCAAATTTTTTACTAATTTGCCTTGTCTTGTGCAAATGATTAGTCCACTCTCTTTTGAATATACACAGATTCTTACTGAAGTTCTGTAATATTCAGAAATATCTGAGTATCATCAGAAAACAGAAATACCTAAGGCTATTTTTACAGCTATACAAAAACCTCATACATTTGGACTTTGTTCAAAGCTTCCTTCATAAAAGAAATTTAAAATTGTAGTGAACATACATCCCCCTATTTTATTCTTTGATATCAATATCAGAAAATTGTTGAGGTTTGTTATTTCTATTTGTACATCTATCAAAGAGTCTTTTCTAACTGCTATCACCTGCAAGACAGACAGCTCTTTGGATAAAAGTTCTTTTGACTTAATTTTGCTCTAACTAGTCCAATACTTTCAACAATAGATAATAAACATTGTGGAATCCAATATACTTTACAACTTTCAGTAAACTGCATGAATATAAAAATATAGCTGGTGGCAGAAAACTGTGAAATCTTACCTATCTCATATTTTCATTAAAATTATCCTCTGTATATTTAGAAATAATTTTCTCAAATATTGTTTGAGATAAAAAATGATGTGAATAAATAGATATCGATGGCTTCTGGAATACTTTTTTTGTAGTAATACGGGATTATTTTTATTCAATTCTGGCATAAATATCCTTTGTGTATACTTAATCTGATTAATGTATTCTTTATAATTTCATTCCCTTTAATTTTATTTTCCTTTTCTCCTCTAAAACAGAGATTGATATCTTATAATCCAAATGTAATAGTTCTTCTCTCAAATGATGAAAGTAGACCACTATGAAATCACTGGCTCATCTGTTCCATTTTTTTCATCTATTTAATGTTCTAAACATGATTTCTTCTATTAAAGTTCTCATGGTTATCTATCCTAGCTCTTTCCCATGCCGTTTTATGATGTCTTGTACTCCATTCCTCCTCCCTGCTTTGGAAAGCAAAATAGATCATAATATTTTATCATACTTCTTTGTAATAGTTCACAAATTATTTTATATTTTAAATTGTCATGTCTCATGCTTGGCAAGGAAATCAATTGGAAAGAATAGTATAATAGATTGTTGGATTTGGATTCAGAAAAACTGGTTTCAAATCCTGGCTCAGAACTGCAGTATGATTATGAACACATCAATTAACCTTTCAGATCCTGAGTTTCTTCAACTAAAATAATTAAGGCTTATGAACATCGATTTGTTTGTCATACAAGATTATTGGGACTAAAGTGCCATATAAATGTGATTTATTACTGTTAAGTCATCAAGTATTTGCTGGCTGAAGCAGTCTCTGAGCTCTTTTGATCTCAATAGAATGATTGCTCTACTTTTTGGGGGTGTCTGTAGGAAGTGGTGAACACTGGTGTCAATGTCTTTTCCTTTATCAATTTCCCATCTTTTGGTGTCAGTAATTTGACAGTATATGTCAAATTGGAGCCATTCTTTTTTGTCTCCAGAGTCATTTCATCTTTGTTCATTTTTCTAATTTGGTATAGAAATGCATTTTTCTCCCTGCTCTAGTTGTTCAATGATCAAACATAGATGATTCTGAAATGACTTCTTATCCATAGTTATCTAATCCATGGTTAAAATTTCCACACAATGACAAAATAAAAATGCCTTTAAGACGAACTCTCCCTTACCACCTCTAAACAAGAGAAGAAGCAATATAATGAGAAAAGAAGTAAACAATATGAATAAAAGAAAGATAGCAAATCAACCTAAGACAATTCCTAATAAAAAAAGAATATGTTGCTAGTTCCTAACTATCCCTAATGAGTCCATTATGCCAATCCTGAGCCCAAGTTTCATATAGCTATGATATTGTTAACTATCTGAGTCATGTTCCAACTAGGTTCTATCTTTACTGTTTAGTGGAATGACTGGCATGAATTAGTGGTCTGGATGGAAAAAAAACAGATAACTAAATGAGTGAGACCCAGAAATCTGGAGCAAGTTACACTATCTACTTAAGGTTGGAAAGAAAAGATTTAGGGACAAAACTGAAATAAAAGAGTAAAGGCTGAACTCACTCAAGCTCTTCTAATTCCCCTCCAAACATCTTTAGAATAATGCCTCCAAATGAATTTTTGGAGCAGCAGAATCAAAAAAACAAAAAAGGATGGGATGAGACTGTCTTCTAGCCAATATAACTTAGAAGTTCATCCAAAAAAGGCTTTCATGGAGGTGAGAATGGAGTGTGGTCTAGCATATGCTCTTGGAGGCCAGTAATAGACCTTAGGGATACCTGAATCAGGATACAACTTCCAAAGCTCTAAGTGCTGAGAGGTGAAGGGCCTGGAAAACTGATCAGAGGAGGTGACAGAGAATGCTTCACTTGCACTGGAAGTAGGACTGTGTTGCATTGCCAAGATGCAATTCCTTGTCACAGACCCAGAATAACATATGGTGAATGCTGGACAACAGGAACCCAAGTCAAAGGGTGAAAAAGAATGCTCCTAGTCAAACCAGCTTTTTGGACTGGAAAAAACAGTCCAAAAGGTCAAAGAGGAGAAGAAAATCTTAAAAAGCAGACTTGACCAAAAGGAAAAGGAAATAAGAAAGCTCTCTGAAGAAAACAACTCTTCCAAATATAGATTGGAGCTAAGGGCAAGTGATGACTTTTTGAGGAATCAAGAAACAATAGAACAAAACCAAAAGAATTAAAAACTAGAAGAAAATGTGAAATATCTCATTGGAAAAAAAAGCTGACCTGGAAAACAGATCAGGAAAGACAATTTAAACATTATTGGGTTACCTGAAAGTTATGACCAGGAAAAGAGCCTTGACTTCATTTTTAATGAATTTCTACAAGAAATTGCCCTCATTGTATACCCTAACAGTAACATGGGGGTGATGATCAACCTTGATGGACTTGCTCATTCCATCAATGCAACAATCAGGGATAATTTTGGGCTGTCTGCAATGGAGAATGCCATCTGTATTCAGAGAAAGAACTGTGGAACTTGAACAAAAACCAAAGATTATTACCTTTAATTTAGGGGAACAAAAACCATTATCTTATTATGTAATTTTGTTATCTCTTATTTTTTTGATTAAAAATCATTTTCAATTTTATTTTTAAAACATTCAGATTTTTACTAAGCTTATTTTCCTTTGTAGTGAATTTTATTTTATACATTAAAAACATTCTGGAAAAAAGGGAAAAAAAGAAATTTCCCTGATATACTAGAAGCAGAAGGTAAAAAAGAAATTGAGGAAATACACTGATCTCCTTAAAGAGATCCCCCAAAAATAACTCCCAGGAATAATATAGCTAAATTCCAGAACTCCTGTTAAAGAGAAAATATTACAAGCAGCCAGAAAGAAACAATTCAAATATCATGTTGCTACTATCAGGATCACAAAGGAATTAGCAGTATCTACATTAAGGACTCATAGGGCTTAGAAGATGATATTCTGGAAGAATATTGCATTGCAATCAATCAACTACCCAGAAAAACTGAACATCCTCTTTCAGGGGAAAAGATGGATTTTTCAATGAAATAGGTGAGTTTCAATCTTTCCTGTTGAAACAGACAGTTTCATCTTCAAGTACAGGACTCAGGTAAAGCATAGAGAGGGTGGACAAGAAGAATAAATTATGAGAGATCTAATTATTTTGAACTGCTTGTATTCCTGCATGGGAAGAAGATACTGATAATTCATATGAACCTTCTTAATAGAACAGTTAGAAGGAGTATATCTAGGCAAGGTACAGGAGGGAGCTGAAATAATGGTATAATATATTATAAAGATTAAGTCAATGGGCAAGAAAGAAATGTACTGAGAGAAAAGGAAAGGAGAGGCAGAAAGGATTAAGATATTCCATGTAAAAGAATAAAAAAAAAAAAGCAATGGAGTGGAAGGGAGGAGGAAGATGAGGGGGGAATGAGGGAGCCTTCATGCTCATCTATCTTACCCCAGACAAAAAAGAAGAGAAAGAGGATGGGATAAAGGGGACAGGGGGAGTGGAAGGAGGGTGTAAGTGACAGAGGAGAGGGAAGATTGTGGGAGAGGGTAGTCAGATACAACACACTTTTTTGTTGTTATCTTTTGCAAGGTGGTGGGGTTGAGTGGCCTTCCCAGGACCATGCAGCTGAATGGTTGTTGGGTGTCTGGGGTGGGATTTGGGTACGGTCTTCCTTGCCCCAGGGCCAGCATTCTGTCCTCTGTGCCACTTGGCTGCCCCACAACACAATTTTGGGAAGGACAAAGTGAAAGGAGAGATAGAATAGAATAAATGGGAGTGAGGAGGAATGGGTGGAGGAAAATACAATTAGCAATAGAAACTGTGGGGGAAAAAATATGGAAGCAACTTCCCTGATGGTCTTATGATAAAGAATATGATCCATCCCAGAGACAGAGCTGATGAAATCTGGACACAGACTGAAGTACATTTTTTTTCCTCTTTTTTTTAAAGATTTTGCAAGGCAATGGGTTTAAGTGGCTTGCCCAAGGCCACATGGCTAGGTAATTATTAAGTGTCTGAGGCCGGATTTGAACTCAGGTACTCCTGACTCCAAGGCCAGTGCTCCATCCACTACGCCACCTTAGCCACACCATCCTCTTTTTCTCTCACTTTATTTTTTTCATGAGTTTTTCCTATTTTTGTAGGACTAGAGGGGATTGTTTTATCCTTACAGCAAAACTATTTAAGTAATGTGTAAATAAATAAAATTAAAAAAAATTTTAGAAGAATTAAAAAAAGAAAAAGAAAATAGCAGCAGACAAAATCTGAAACTTGGGGCAATGTCCCCACAACCTCAGGAGCAAAGGCTAATTTTAACATAGAGGTAAAAGTCTATAAAGAGGCTGAAAAATGAGAAAAATAACAAAAAAATAACCCAACCACAGAAAATTTTTATGGTGACAAGGAAGGTCAAAACATGAACTCAGAAGAAAGCAGCAGTGTCAAAAGGGCTATATCAAAAGCCATAAGGAAAAATGTGAACTGGTCACAGGTTCAAAAGAATTCCTGGAAGAGCTCAAAAAAAAGAATTTTAAAAATCAAATAAGAGGTAGAGGAAAAATTGGGGAAGAAATGATAGTGATGCAAAAAAAGATCATGAAAAAGGAGTCGACTTAGTAAAGAAAATACAAAAAAATGCTGAAGGAGACAACACCTTATAAAAAAAAGAATAGACAAAACGGCAAATGAGATACAAAAAAATCCACTGAAGAAGATTCCTTAAAAAGCAAAATTGATAGAATAGAAAGAGAGGTACAAAAATTCACTAAGAAGAAGAATGCATTAAAAAACAGAAATGACCAAACGGAAAATGACATAGTTACTGAAGGAAAAAATTCCTTAAATATTAGAATTGAACTAATAACTCCATGTGACATCAATAAACAATCAAATAAACTCAAAAGAATGGAAAAAATCAAAGCAAACATGAAATATCTCATCATAAAAACAACTTACCTAGAAAAATATATCCAGGATAGATAATTTAAGAATTACTAAACTACTTAAAAGCTATGACCAAAAACAGAACCCAACAGCTATAAATCTATAGCAGATTGTTTTCTGCAGGGGGAAGAAGGAAGAAAGGGGGAGAGGGAGAAAAATATAAAATTCAAAACCTTGAAAAAATGATTGATTGAAAACCAGTTTTATTTGTAATTAGAAAAAACAAATAAATAAAATATTTTAAAAATAGAGCCTAGACATCAACATTCAAGAAATTATATATATATATATATATATATGCTATTTTGTTTTTCTTTTTTTAATTTTTTAAAATTTTTTTTAATTTTATTTATTTACACATTACTTAAATAGTTTTGCTGTAAGGATAAAATAATCCCCTCTAGTCCTACAAAAATAGGAAAAACTCATGAAAAAATAAATGATGTCCTAGAACAAAAGGGTAAAATAGAAATAGAAATCTATCACTCCTGATAGTCATCTCCAAATGAAAATTCCCATAAATCTTATAACCAAATTCCAGAATTCCTTGGTCAAGGAGAAAATATTGTAAATATCCAAAAAAGAAGTAATACAAATATCATGGAACCACAATCAGGGCATCATATGATTTGGTAACTTATAATTAAAATAGATAAGTCTTGGAATATGGCATTTCAGAGGATAAAAGAGCTGGAATCATAACATAGAATCACCTAGCCAATAAAACTGAGCATAATCCAACAGGAGAAAAGAATAGGAAATTTAATGAAATAAAGGACTTTCAAACATTCTTGGTGACAAGATCCAAGTTGAATAGACTTTTTTGAATTTGACTTTCAAGTATAAGATTCAAAATAAGCATAAAATAGGTAAACAGAAAAGAGAAATTATAAGGAATTTGATAAGGTTAAACTGTTTCCAATCCTACATGGGAAGGTGATGCTTGTAACTTTTGCAATTTTATCATTATTAGGGCAATTAGAAGAAATATTCATAGAAAGAAGACATGGTTGTGAGTTGAATGTGATGGGATGATTACCTAACAAAATAAAATTAATTGGAGAGAAAGAGGGATGTTCTGGGAAAAGGGAGAAAGGAAAAGATAGAAAGGGAATTAAAGCAATTTGCCTACGGTCACAATTGGTTTATATCTGAGTTTGGATTTGAACTTAGGATCCTCTTGACTCGGGGCCAGTAGAAGTAAAATAAAGATTTTATGAGATGGTAACAAGAAGGAAGTATATTCCAGGTATTAGATATCTACCAGCTTATATCAGATTGCTTTTTGTCAAGGCAGAGGAAAGGGAAAGGAAAGAGGGAGAAAAATGTAAAACTCAAATCCTTACAAAATTTATTATTGAAAAACTACCACTGCATATAGTTGGAAAAACAAATAAAATATTTAAATTTTTAAAAATATGTAGACATCTACTGGTTTAGCAGATTCACATAGAAATTTTCCTTCCCATCCTTTGCCATTTCAATTAAAATCTCAATTGATTATATTTGTATAAATAATACTCATATTTCCAAATTTTTTTACTGTACATGTTAATCCCTAATGAGAGAGCTATCTTTTGCTGATAATCAAAATTCAGTCAATTAGCATTTAATAAGTATCTGTTATATGCCAGGCACTGTATCAAATACTAAAGATTTTAAAAAAGTCAAAAATGTCTCACTCTAAGGTTTAAAAAATATATACCAAGGAGCTTCCAACTCCAAACAAAATTTCTTATTCATTGCTGAAAATTTCCCAGTTCTGTTTGAACCCCAACCTCTCCTTCCCACAGCATGAGGTACATTATGCATAGCATTGGAGATGAAGTCAACAGAATTGGGTTAAAATTATAGCTCTACCACCGATGGGACCCTAAGTAAGTCACTTGGCTTTCTGATATCTCATTTTCCCTATGTATGAATGGTTTTGTTGAGGCAGAGATCAGCCATTTTTGGAGTATCACAGAAATCATATTATTTAAAGTTAAGAAAATGTTCAGTGAGAACCAGAGGAGGAAATGGTGGAGAAACTTTGCTCCCAGCAAGGAAAGGGTGCCTTACCTCTTGGCTCTGATCTTGGGTCAATCCAGTTTGGACCTTATGCTACTAGTAAGAACAAACAATATGCACCAGAATGGAGTATAAGTAATAATGACACAATATCAGATAAAATATAGCAATGCCTGAATTAAATGAGGAAATCTGACCCCTATCACCAAGACTTGGATCAGGTTGGCATTAAAACTGGATTCTGTTAACTTGGGCAACCTGATATACTAGCTCAAGACACAGATTCTACCATAACTTAGTATTGCAGTAGAACATTTTCCAAGTTCATATGCAGAAATTCATCATGACTATCATATATAAATAACAACTAGTTGGTCACAAGACTCCTCTCCACAACTCTGCATCTCATATAGAGCTTTTTTTCCTTCCTAGAGAGCATCCTGATAACTCTACCCCCATTTGCTAATTTTATCTCTTATTTCTAATTTTGTCTTACATTTCTTTTTAAGTTTTTCATACAGTACTTTGTTTCATATAATCAGCAGAGCAGATGAACTAACTCACTTACTGTTCCTCCTTCACAACAGTCCATTTCCCATCTCCCTGCTTTTGCCCAGGCTATTACCAGTATCTGGAACATACCTCCCCTTCACTTTCACCTCTTAAAATTTTAAGTTTGCTTCAAAACTCAGCTCAAGTATCAACCACTGTATGAGGTCTTTCCTGATCACCCTTCCCTAGTTTCTTGCCTCTTTCTCTGAAATTACCTTTGATTGATTATGTATTGATCTGTAAACACAGATACCGTCCCAAGAGAATTTAAATTGCTTGGAGGCAGAGACTGTTTCAGTTTCAGCTTCGTATCTCCAGCACCCAACTCCATGTCTAACACAAGGTAATCACTCAATAAATGTTTATAGATAGATTGTTGATTGATCCTAATTTCTATCAATAAAGGTTCTTTTATAAAAGTACTGACCAGCTAAAGGGAAAGGAGAAGGAAATACATCATGTCCATACAGCACATGTCCATTCATGGTTCCCTTACAACAATTAATTTTCTAACTTCAACACTGAATTTTTTGGCAATGCCCCTAGACCTGAACCCCTCCTCTTATTATTCAAGTCTGAAAACGTATGCTAATTTCTGTGATGAATACCTAGGATAGCTGACCTGAAGTTGAGCTTTTCCCTGATACATAAGTAAATATCATTATAGTGTTTTGTATGCTTTAGTAATTCACCATTATAATCTGTGTGCTTTTTGTCTTTTTCTCTAAGGGTGATTACAGAGGGAAGAGAAGAATAGAAGATAAGGTAGATGAACAGAGAAGTGGAAGCATCTTCTTTTTTTTAGCCCTTTGCTATTTCACCTTTTTGCTTGAGCTAGAGAAAGAAAACAAAAATCTTTAGAAATCTTCAAAAAGAAAAGAATGTAGAGAGAAATGTCTTTCAAGTTTTGGTGGGCATGGAAGGATTAAAAACCTGGCAAGAAGTACTAGAATGGTAATAAAAGGAAATTGCTCTCAGAAACCTATAGAAAAAACAAAGGGATTAACTAGGACTTTGTCTGGGATGGAGAGATTTCACTAGGGATTTACAAATATAGGAAATCTCATTTTTTTATAGCTTATCTCCCCCTAGTTTTCAGTACCTTTGCCTCCAATCCTCTTCCCAGTCTTCCATTCCTGCTCAGATATGAAGCCCCTGTCAGACCAAGAGAGCCACCATGAATGCCTTGGAGCTTCAAGAATCCTTCACTAGATATTTAAAACTTGTAGGAAAATAAACATGTTGGAGTTTCTAGTAAGAATATGTGCTCCAAGGGCACCAGGTTGGAATCTTGAATGCATTTTCTCTAAGAAATATTTTTAGATATGATGGATTGTTTCTGTGGCACTAAAGGGTTACACAGGCTTTGGTAAACAGACAAATTAGACACCATGCCTAATGTTATTTCGATGGAAAGATAAGTTCCAGATACTGGTAATATAACCTATTTTAAATGTGGGGTCTATTTAATTGCAGAGTTTAAAGAGACCTCAGGAGGCCATCTAATCTATCCCTTTATTTCCAGAAATATAATTTCCCTACTATTTTATTAAAACATCTGCTGATGGGGCGGCTAGGTGGCACAGTGGATAAAGCACTGGCCCTGGAGTCAGGAATACCTGGGTTCAAATCCGGTCTGAGACACTTAATAATTACCTAGCTGTGTGGCCTTGGGAAAGCCATTTAACCCCATTTGCCTTGCCAAAATCTAAAAAAAAATCTGCTGAACAAGTTTATAGTCATCTAATCTATCCCTTTATTTCCAGAAATATAATTTCCCTATTATTTTTATTAAAACATCTGCTGAACAAGTTTATAGTCAAGATAGAATACTACTAGACTATAAGAAACAATAAACTCAATGATCTTTTAAAAATATTAATATCCTTGCACAAAATAATAAAGAAGAGATTGAAGAGAACCAAGAGAATATTGTATACAATGTCAGAAATATTGTTAAAAAACAACTTTGAGCAAATATGTCATTTTGATTATTGTAAATGCCCAAATTAACTATAAAAAATATATAAAGGAAGATACTACCTGCATCCTGAGAAAGAACCAATTAACAGAAGTATGTATAGGATGATTTTATACACACACACACACACACACACACACACACACACACACACACAAACCACACAGATATTTGCATCTAATTGAAAACATCTCTAGGGCAGAAAGAGGAAAAAATTTACATAATAACTTTACTATTTATTTAAAAGGAATAGTAAATTGTTTATAATAAATTTGCAGTTTCATGTGCAATTATCTTTATTATATTATGCTATAGAAATACTTGTTTTATTCCATAAATAAAAATGAACTAAAACTAAAAAAACTTTTTCTGTTTTTGTTTTTCTCAGGGGTGGGTAGAAGTGAGAAAAAATAAATGATTATTAATTGAAAAAATTAAATTAAAAAACTTCCTATAATGATTTACTAACTCTTTTTACAATTTTACAATTAGTTTCTTCACAGGAGTTAATTCTAACGTCTACCTATCATCTCTTTCATGATACGATTTAAGCCTATTACCCCTGTGAACATAAAAACTCTATAGCCTTAATAACCTTAAAGTCTAATTTCCTCCTTCATGCTTATACATGTTAAAATAAATAAACTCACATTTTCAATAGAATCTACTCTCAAACTTTTAATCATTTTCATGACTCTATTCTGAACCTTCTCTAAGTTCTTAAATTTTTCTAGTATTTGGATGCTAAATTGAAATTAATCCTCTAATAAAAGATTAATAAGTAGCGAGTATAAGAAGAAGAAGACCATAGACCTGTTTTCATGCTATCACACAACTTAGGAAAGCAATATGGTACCATGAATAGTGAACTGGTTTTGAGTCAGAAGGTCTAGATTCAGATTCTATGCTTATTACCAATGTGACTTTAGCTCGCAAATCACTTAATGGGACTCAATGTTTTCATATGTAAAATTTAGAAGTGGCATTAGATGACTTATGATTCTCTAGTCAGACTCTCATCCTATTCAAGGTCTAATTACCTAATATACAGAAAGAAAACAGTGACCTTCTCCTTTAAAGACAATTATGCTTTTCCTTTGTGAATCCTGCAACTGCAACTTTTAATATTCCTCATTCTAATATTAGTAATAACGATATACTCTAACATTGTGCCACTTTCCAGCTCTTGAATACTGATTCTATACAATTGCTCAATGAGGTATGTAAGACAATTATCATCATTCCTATTTTTAAAGATAAGAAATATAAGAGGCAGAGTAATCTCTCTGGAAATCATACAGATTGTAATATGCATGTACCGGAACAGTACAGAAAACTAGAATTGTAGGGGGCCAACTCCTGGGATTGATATTTCACATATCCTTGTTGGCATTTTCCACCAAAGATATGTATGTATTATTGATTATTATTGCATGGATTTGTTGGCTCTCCAGTGAACCCTGATGGGGGATAATCTGTGGCTCCAGAGGTGGTTGTAAAAGGCTTTTCTGATAGAGAAGTATGCAGATTTCTAAGAACAAATATTGTAAATTTACCCAGGAAATTGTGAAACAGGGTCTCCTTTAAGAGGTCATTCCTGAGATAAGTTTTTGTTATAAAAAGTCTGCATTTCCAAAAATAAATTTAGTAGATTCTTGCATCACAACCTTTCGTGTATGAGTACATCTCTATTTGACCTGATTCTCATAAGTTAATGTCCAGACCCACACCAGAGCTATTACAGGCAGTATAGGACTAGAACAAAAACCATTTGAGGCCAAGGCTCATATTCCTAAAATAATGTTTTAAAACTGGAGGAGGGGCGGCTAGGTGGCACAGTGGATAAAGCACCAGCCTTGGAGTCAGGAGTACCTGGGTTCAAATCCGGTCTCAGACACTTAATAATTACCTAGCTGTGTAGCCTTGGGCAAGCCCCTTAACCCCATTTGGCTTGCAAAAAAAAACCTAAAAAAAAAAAAAACATTGAAGGAGATATTAGAAATCAATTAGTCCAAATACTTAATTTTCCAGATGATGATACTGAGGTCCAAAGAAGCAGAATGTTTTATACAAAATAATAATTAAAAGTTGAAGCAAATTGGGTGCTCTTGGCACTGTATCAACATTTTGAGACCACAATTCTACTCTCTAGGAAGGAGAAAAAATACTGAAGAAATGAACAAAACAGGAGGAAAAACTCAAAAACTATGTCCTTTTTAATATTTTTGATACTTTAAACTTATGAAATCTCTCTTATATTTACTACTGTATACCTCTGTTAATTTTTAATATGTACTCTTTAATGTTCAGTCCAATGTTTTTAATCCCATTAGATAAGAAGAATTTATTAACACTTAGTTAATGTTATATGTTGCTACATATACACTGAAAGATAAAAAAAAAAAACCCAAATCCACAAAAATAGTCCTTGCCCTCCAGAAGTCCTTGCCCTTCCATTCCAAATGGAGAAATATCATTTAATATCTGGATGCAACTAGGATAGGTACAGAGTAGGAATAAGGTAATCTTAAAGAAGAAGTGTCAAGAAGATCAGAAAAGTCCTCCAGTAAAAGATGTCATTTCTATTGTGTCTTGAAAGAAACTAGAGTATCAAAAAGCCAAAGTGAGGGAGAAAAAGCTTGAGGAACAGGTAGTGCAACAGCATGGAAATGGGGGAAAAAGTATACTGTACAAATGGTATTGCTGGATCATAGAGTAGGTGAGGAGGAGTAAAATGTAATAAGACTGGTAAAGTAGGAAAACCTCAAGTTTTTAATGGGACTTTAAATGACAGAGCCTTTTATATGGAGATAACAGGAGGTCACTGAAGCTTATTGAGTCAGGGGAAAAGAGGGATTTACAAGATCAGATCTACATTTTATAGTGATAAGAGACTTTACAAGACCATCTAGTCTATCCCCTTAGCTTCTCCATCCCCAAGTCACTTTGCAGTTAAGTGGAGGTGAAAAGTTGATTGGGAAGAGACAACACATGGCATGATTTAAATATTGATTGATATGTGGGGTGAATGAGAATAGGAGTTAAGAATGATGCTGAGGGGGCAGCTAGGTGGTGCAATGGATAGACCACTGGCCCTGGAGTCAGGAGGACCTGAGTTCATATCCAGTTTCAATCACTTGATAATTCCTAGCTGTGTGACCTTGGACAAGTCATTCCTACTGTTTTGCAAAAACTAACAAAGGTTAAACCAAAAATAAATAGTAAAGAAAAGAAAAAAAAGAAGGATGCTGAGAGCTTAGGGAGCCAAGATGGTAGAGAGAAGCCAAAAACTTCACTTAATTCTCCCAGGCTTCCCTCAGAAACAGTATTTAAGCCTCTACATGGATTCTGGAGCAAAAGAATTCACAGAAAAAAAGAGTTAAGTAATTTCCAGCTTAAGAATATTCTGTCTCAGTAGGAGGAAGGGGGACCATGTCCTGGCATGGGGAGCATGGCCTAGCACAGGCAGCAAAGCCCAGAGAAGGAGCAGAGACCAGTGAAGTTTGGCAATAAACACATTAGATGATAGGGTGCAGAAGAGGCCAGCCAGATGCTGTCAGTCACAGCAGAGATCTGAAGCCAAGGTCCCATTCAGTGGGCTACAAGCACAGCAGGCCAGCTGGGAGGGTTCATACTTGCCTGTGCAGTCAGGGCAACTGAGCTGATGACCCCAGTCCAGTGAACAGGTTGCTAGCATTCCCATAGGGCCCCTCCCCCAAGACAAGGAGTTTGGAACAGTACTCCTGTAACCCAGGAGCAGAGTTCAAAATGAGTAAGAAAAAGTCAGAGAAAAACTCTGACAATAGAAAGCTTTTAATGCTGATAATTATCAGTATCAGAAGAGGATGGCAAAAAAGTACTACACAGGAAATCCCAGATGGTAATACAAATGGTCTTCAGCCCCCCAAAAACATCTCTTGGAAGAGTTTTAAAAGGATTTTAAAAATCAAGTAGAAAAATTGGGAAAAGAAATGCAAGAGAAATTCAACATCTTGCAAAAGGAAGAATATTGCTGAGATGGTGGTGTGTGACTGAGAAGATGGTGGTACCCTTGATAGTAACAGAGAATTTGGAAGAAAAGAAAGTCAGTCCCTGACTTAAAAAGCTTACATTCTAATTGAGGAAGACAATATATAAATGGATACAGGAAAATGTTGGAGGAAAGGGGGTATGTGTAGTAAAGCATTCTGGAAATGGAAAGGGAGAGAGGTGAAAACCTGGATCCAGACAGGATATGATAGAAGCCCAACCATTGGATCTCAGGGTAATTTCAAGGGTGTGGAGGCCAAGTATCTGATGAGGATAAAGGCCAGATAAAGATGGCATGCTTTAGAGATGGGCAGAAAGTAAGGCACAGACTTAGATATGATTACTGATACATGGAAGCTGACTACATCAGCATGTAAGACAAAGATAGATATTCAGTAAAAGA
Organism: Macrotis lagotis; assembly: GCF_037893015.1. Taxonomy (NCBI): domain Eukaryota; kingdom Metazoa; phylum Chordata; class Mammalia; order Peramelemorphia; family Peramelidae; genus Macrotis; species Macrotis lagotis. The sequence goes on along the minus strand of NC_133666.1, from coordinate 441,683,178 downwards.
GAGTGAGAAGAAGCAGTATTTCAAGTAGGAGGAGAGCTAAAACAGAGAAAAGGTGGAATCCTTTTTTTCTTATTGATAATTTAATCTCTGTTCATGGCAGATTACTGTTCAAATAACATGTTTGTGCTACATGGATGATACTTTTGCTCAAGATGAGAAATTCCTCCCCAGCTTGTGGTGAGGCAGACTTGGGGTGGGGGCAATCTGTTGCTATTATTTCTCAACATTCTACTTCTTTGTCCCATATACCTTGTTTAAAGTGTTGTTTCTTCTACCAACCTTTGCAGTTGTCATTTTGAGCTTGCCTTCTAGTAGTTACTCAGGAATCTTACTTACTTCTCTTCTTCCTTCATTTACTTAGTCTTTCCATAATTGTCTTGTAGCATTTATTTTAATTTATGTGAACAGGAATTATTTTTTGAAATGTATTGAAACATTTCATTTTTATATTACAGTTATCCCAGATATTATTTCATACACAAACATGCCATTACCCCCATGCTAAATGAATCTTCTTGTGTAGCAAAGGAAAAAATGTTAGGTGAAACCAAAGAAAGAAAATATATCTGAGATCAGATATACTATTTCACACTCATTGTTCACTACTTCTTCAAAGAAAAAGAAGAAAGTTCATTTATTTATTTCTCTCCAGGATCCTTTGGTCATTGTAGTTTCCAACATTTGGCTTTGCTTTAATTATTCTGGGTTTTTTTTTTTCATTGTAGTCATTGATTAGCTAGTTAAACACTCCACTCTGTATTAGTTCATAAAAATCTTACTATGTTTCTCTGAATCCCTCATATCTATTTTGAACAATACAATAATATCCCCTTGCATTTATGTACTATAGTTTGTCAATCATTCGCTAATTAACTGACAGAAACTTTGAATCTAATTATTTGCTCCCTCAAAAATGCTTCTATAAATATGTAGGTGGATAGAGGACTTCAGCTGAAGGATGTTTAACTATAATAGGATAAAACCTGAGTGGCAGCAAGACAACTATCTTCAAGCATCAAGACAGAGCTGTTGTGCAAAAAAGATTAGATTTGTTCTCCATAGCCCCTAAGAATTACTGGAAGGAGCAACAAATGAAAGTAGAATAGAAATATTCAATCTTGCTTGAAGGACATTGGTTCTTCAAATAAAGACTAGATGATCACTTGTGAGAGATATTATCCAGAAGATATTCGCTCAGGGAGAGGTTAAACTCAATGACTGCTGCTGTTCTTCCAGATCAGATGATCTGTAATTCTATATACTACCTGTTTCACTCATTGACTCCATGTATATACATATATATATAGAGAGAGAGAGAGATAGAGAGATATAGATAGATATAATATAGAGATTTATATATACATATATGTATGTAGCTACATATTTATATATATGTAAACAGACATGTATTTTACCTAAGTGATGTACTTCTATAATTTGTCCTAAATTCATCTCTATTTCTTAGCCAGTCAATGAGCATTGATTAAGTAGCTACTGTGTGCCTGACACCTTTCTGTGTCCAGAAACACACTACCTGAAGTGAGAAACAACAAGCAAATAATTATGTAAAAAAATTATATAGTATAAATAGTAAATAATCAACAGAAGGGAGATACTAGAATTAAGGGGAACTGAGGAAGGCTTTTTATAAAAGGTGAGATTTTAGTTGGGTCTTAAAAAGGAAGACAGGAGGCAAAGATGAGGAGGGAGAGAATTCCACCCATGAGGGATAGTCAATGAAAACATACAGATTTGAGAGATTTTGGAAGAAAAGTAGAGAGTCCAGTGTCATTCGATCATAAAGTACATAATGGATAAAAATGATTTAAAAAGATAGGAAGGGATGATGAAAGTATTCAAAAGTCAAAGAATTTTATATTTTATATTTAAGGTGATAGGGAACCACTGGAGTTCCTTGAAAAGGGTGTCATAATTTTGATTTAGGAAATTATTTTGAGAGAGAGAGAGAATGGAAGTTGAACTGGACTGAGGAGAGATTTGAGACTGGGACACTAATTTCATGCAAGTCTCATCAATCTTTAAAAACTAAAGCACTTGAATGTTCAAACAGCAAAGCTAAAGAAAGCTAGTGTTTCTAATTTGGGGAAAATCTAGAGAGTACAGGGGATGGTGCACCAGCTCTAGAGTCAGAAGAACCTGAGGTCAAATCCAAACTCAGATATTTACTAGTTGTGTGACCCTGAGTATGTCACTTAACCTATTTTGCCTCAATTACTTATCTGTAAAGTGAGCTGGAGAAGGAAATGATAAACCACTCCAATATCTTTGCCAAGAAATACTATTAGCAGCTTAAATTAAATAATATTCATATATTTAAAATGCCACAGATTCTGAATGGGGGAAAATTTCACAGTATACTCATCTTTGACCTCTTAATTTTCCTTGTTTGTTTATTTTCTTATTTCCCTTCTACTTGAAAATGGTGGTAATAGGAAGATGAATGCAAGTACTGACACTAAGAAGAAGAGTAGGGATAAGTAATGTCTTTAGTTAGTGAAATTAACTATTAAGGACTTTAATTAGTGAAATGAAATATTAAGAGAATCACAGTATTATGAAGTCCTGGAGCTGGAAGGAATATAAAGAGATGCCAAGTTCAGCCTATGCTAGTTGAGTGAACTTCCTCTGTCACTCAAGACAGTGGACTGGAAACTCCCTGGTGGAACAAGGGAATTTCTAGTCCACCATCTACATCCCAGTCCACTAAGATTCTAAGAATTAAAGATTGAATGAGGAGAATTGCATTAGTTATCTTTTGTCAGCATCTAAAAATGTCTAATGTTGAATCAGGACAACATTTCTTAGACTAATGCTACAGATAAACAATGAACTGGACTTAGAATGGAGTAGGGGGAGAAAGATTTAGCGAAATGGCATTGTCATTCTTGCTTCCCCTTACCTCCCTAATTAACTTCTATCCAACTATCCTGCCTCTGTACTATGAGATCAGAGGTTATACCTAGGTAGAATTAATCTTTTTAATCTTGCTCCTTCCTTCCTCCTGAGTGGTCAATACCTCATGTTTTCCACTATAATATTATAACAATTTAATGTTATTCGTTTTACATCTTTTAGCTAGCCACTTTTCCATTACATGCATACCTTTCATCCAAGTTCTCCAGCTCTAGAATAGTAATCAAATTAATATTGCCATTGCTATAGAAAAATATGTGTCATCTATTCTCTTATGGCTTCATTAACCATCCCTATAACTTTCTAAACCAAATCATCCTTTTCTGGCCACCATTTCTCTATATGGTTGTCTTCTCCATACAATACAAGTTCCCTGAGGGTATAGACATGTACCCTGGTGTTTGCTAGAGGCTTGGTATATTAAGGGTCTAATAACTTTTGGTCATTTGTTTACTCTGAGAGAGAAAGAGAGAGAGAGAGAGAGAGAGACTGAGAGAGACTCCTTAATCATCCCCTTGCTTTCCATCTTCAACTTTTTCCACTGGTTCCTTCTCTATTACCTGCATATATGCCCAGATCGCCCCTATCCTTAAAGCCTTTACTTTTTACCTGCTTCTAAGTGATCATCTTATGTGTATATAAACTATTTTAAACTATTAAAAACCCTTTTTCATGTGGGCTGCCTTTATTTCCTCACATACTACTTCACCTTACAATCCCAGGAATTTCATCCTTTGCAAAATATCTTTTGTCCCCATCACTCTTTGAAAACCATTCTCAACAAAGTTTAAAATTACTTAAATAGTATAGTGGTGTCAATCCTGGAGTCAGAAATACCTGAATTCTAATTCTGCCTCAAATATTTACTAGTTATGTGATCCTGGACAAGTCCCTCCATTTTTCTAAGTCTCAGTTGTCTTATTTATTAGATAAAGAGATTGGGCTATCTGACCTCTAAGACTTCCTTTCATGTCCAAATCTATGATCCTCTGATCAACCTGTTAAATCCCGTGATCTTTTCTCTCTTCTCTCTATCCCTCTCTCACTGTTGACCAATTTCTTTTCCTAGATACTCTCTTCTCTCTTGATTTCCTTGACATTTTTTTCAGTGTATCTTTACACATCTAACCACTCTTTCTTAGCCTCTTTTGCTACATTTTCAGCTATCACCAATACAGATTCTCTTCTGAACTTGCTTCTCTTTCTGTGTATACTCCCTCACTTATTGATTTTGTTAGCTCTCATGAGTTAAATTATCACTGCTAATTTTGGAATGACACCCAGATCCATTTACAATCTCACCTATATTCTAACTTTCCATTTCTAACTATCTGTTAGACTTCTATCTGGATATCCCAGCCACACTTCCAACTTGATATTTTCAAAATGCAATTTAATGTATCTCACTCAAGATCCTCCTTCAGCTATTTCTTTTAAAGGTACCATATTCATTATAAACTCAGAGTCATACTTGACTCAAAACTTTTCATTTGTTATATCAGATCAATTTTATGCCCTGTTCATTCTACTTCCACAATATTTTAACATAATTCCTCTCCATTCATATAGCTGCTTCCTAATTGTAAAAACTTCCTAATAAGCCAGTATCCCTGATTCAAGTCTCTCTCTTTTATCTCTCCTCACTTGCCTTATTCCTAAATACACGTCTGACCAAATGACTTCTCAGATCAAAAATCTTCAGTGATTTCCTTAGAGTCTCTAGGAGAAAATGTAAATTTCTCTTTCTGACACTTAAAGCATTCCACAATCTAGCTTCAACTTACTTTGAGATTTATTTCATATCATCACCTTTCATCCATTCTATGTTCCAGTCATACTGAATTACCAGCTGTTTCTTGAACTCAGCAATATATCTCCCATCTGCTTCCCAACTATATATATATATATATATATCTCCCATTTCCTGAACTGATTCTCATTCACTGTTACCTTATAGAATCCTCATATTCCTTCAAGATTTAGCTCAATTGTCATTTCCTATAGATGGCAGCCATTCATGAGAGCAGTTGTTAATACTTTCTTTCCCTTCAGATTTCTATTCCATTCAGGGGTATATTGAGGGTGTATTCAGGGAATACTAGTACTTCTGGTATGAGACTGCCAAGTCCTTTTCAGGACTCCTTTCTACCTTTGGTTTCTAACTGATCCACCTAAATCTCATAGGTGGCTCCAGAAAAGACTGAGGAACAGTTGATATGGTATTTTCTACAAGAGCAGAGCAGAATACACAATGCTCATCAAACTGACCAAGGCCTTAGATGTTGTCAATCATAAGGGCTTACGGAAAATTATGTCAAAATTTGGTTACCCAAAGTTCACCAATATTGTACATAAATTTGATAATGGCATACTTGCACAGCATTCTGGGTAATGAAAAGTGATCTCATATTTTACCAGTACCAATATATTGAAAAAAGCTTATGTGTTTGCTTCTATTCTTTTTAGTATGATATTTTCAACCAAGTTGTCAAACACCTTCAGTGAGGACAAACACAGCAACAAGGTCAGCTCATGCACCAATGGTAAATTGTTCTATTTGAAAAGGCTACAAGCCAAGACAAAAGTGGAGCAAGTGCCGATACATGGTTTTCTTTTTGTTTGTTTGCATTCTTTTGATTGTGCATTCAATGCAGCCTCTGAAAGCTAAGATGCAACAAAGTATGGATTGATTCTCTGTTGCTTATGCTAATTTTGTCCTGACTATTAATATCAAGAAAAAACAGGGGCTCTACCAACTAGCACCACACCAACCATCAGTTACAGCAAATGTAGAAGTTCTGAATATTGTTGTTAAGTTTATGTTTCTTGGATAGAGATATATTCATTGCTAATGAGGCATTCACTGCCAGAGCTAATTCAGTGTTTGGGAGGCTCCAAAGAAAAGTGTAAGAGAGAAAACTGACCACCAAACTGAAGGTCTACAGAGTTGTTGTCCTGGCCTCATTGTTCTTTGCCTGTGAAACCTGAACAGTATATAAGTACCATTCCAGGAAACTGAATTACTTCCACCTGTATTGTCTTAGTAAGATTCCGAAGGTCACCTGGCAAAATAAGATACCAGACATTGAGATCCTTTTTCAAACTAAATTGCCAAGCATTCAAACTCTACTGCAGAGAATATAACTCCGATGGGTTCACCACATTGAATAGAAAATTAGCTTGTCTAAAAGACTATTTTACAAAAAAAAACTCACAACAAAGCAATCACTCATATCATTGACAGAAGAAATGTTACAAGGACACTCTTAAAGATCTCTCAAGAACTTTGCAGTTGATTGAATGACAGGGGATATACTCTATAAGCAAAGTAGAATTAAAATAACTCAAATTAAATGCAAATGCTCATATTTAGAGAATCCACACCAATCAGAACCTATAGTTCTGCTTATCGATTTATATGCAGAACACAGGAAGCTACTAGTTTCATCTATGTTAGAAAGTTTCCATAGGTGTGTCTTTGTTCTTAAACCAACCTCACTTGAAAGTCATAACTCACCTATTGGAAATGATTTTTATTCATAATGTTTTTACCTGTAAGATGCTACAAAATCTCATCATTATTTATAGAAACTAGTGCATATTACCTTGCTAATGTGTGACTCATTTTTCTTCATATAAGTTTCACTCAATTTAGACTATGAGTAATAGCATAATTTTATTTCTCAATTGTTGCATTTTGTTCCTAGTTGACTTTATTCTCATAGCAAGTCATCTTAATTTGAGTCACAGGCTGTCTACTCTCTGGATTTATTGTCATTTAAAAAGCAAAAGTATATGTATTTTAATTTATCTTACTTTTCTTCCTCTAAATTAACATAGTCTCAAAAATACTTGTGGTCCTATTTTGGAAATGTAAGCATGTGTAAATGATTTCCTGATTTTCTTATATTTTTCTTTGTATGTACAGAAGATCAAAATGAACTATATACCAGAAAGTTCTAGAGTAAAGAATCCTGTGTAAGTCTGAATCACAGCTCTGACTTTTTGGCTGGATGACCATGGATAAGTCACTTCAATTCCTCTGGGTCATAGTTTCCCTACCTGTAAAATAGAGATAATACTAATTACTCTGCCCCGTGATTCTTGTGAGGAAAGCATTTTATCAATCTGACAGCACTAGAAGACTGAAAATTATTATTGTTATGACTATTATTATTATACTCTTTGGATTCAATGTACTGGCTTCTGCATTATGTGGTTCAAATTCTTGAGAGTCTTCAGAGAAATAGCATCATCCATAAAAGAGTACTTTACAGTTTTAGAAGCAAAATTATTTCAACAAGAAAAGCTGTTTCAAGTCACAACATAGAATTAACTTGGAAATGAACTTTTAAGGGGGCATGTCTTTATTTTGTTAAAAAAAATTACCCATGTTTTTGGTTTGTTGTCTCTTTCAGACATATTTCTAAATTAAACAGACATATTTCTGAATTAGAAATAATTCCTTTATTTGTTTTTGTTTTGCTTATAATGAAAAAAGTCAATAGACAAATATAATACAGAGTATTGTGTGATCAATATAATCAAAGGAGAGTTTGTACATAGGAGTGTGTCACCACTGAAATCATAAGTCCTTGACATATTTACATAACTACCTTTATGTGTGCAATTTTATGAGGATCAGTGATCCCATCAATATGAGATTCCCAGAGTAGGAGTTCCCTCCACTGACAGATGACAACCTGTTTAGTTGTAGCAGTATCATTTAGTAGTCTTTAAAAGTTCATTGAGACCTAGAAGATTAATAGACTTGCCCTTAATCACTCAGTTAGTGTCAGAAATATGATTCAGACTGGAAGAGGTAAGTTTTGAACACTGATCATCCTGATTCTATTCTGTTCACATTGTTCAATTTTCAAGAATCACATTGGTAATACATTTTGACAGTGCAGTAGAAAGGATGCTGAAATTAGACGCAGAGAATCTAAGTGCAAATCGCACCTCTGGCTCTCGCTACCTGTATGATCTTGGGCAATTCATTTAACTTATTTGGGATTCAATTTTTTTCTCAGTAAAATAAAAGAGATTGGCATGGATTATCTTTAAACTCTCTTCTCTGTCAATCTATCACCCTGTTTTCTAAGAAAGTGAGTTGACAATCTATAGGAAGAATAAGATAAATATGAATGTATACTCACATGATTCCATATTGTAGCACTAGGCCTGTCATCTCTATCTTGTTAGTATGGATAGAGATGGAAAAGTGAAGATGAGGGCATTTTAAAACGAGTCTACAGAGGTTAATGCAGTAATGAGATGAGGTTATCTTGATTTACAAGGACATTTTTTTTTCTTTTATTATGTTAGGTATCAGGAAAAACGAGGAGTTATTCTTCTATTTTTATACACACACACACACACACACACACACACACACACACACACACACACACACACTATAAATTTGGTATATTGGTTCCATAACCATCCTGATTATGTGTTTTCCTCTGAATTGTCTTGTGTTCTCTTATGTGCCTTTTTAAAGCTTCAATGGCAACAATGGAGCTCTCAAAGAACCCTTTTTTCTTGAAACCAGGAAGACACTGTCCATCATCTCTTATCCAGAGCATGGAGTTAGGCCCCAACAAGAATAAAATTTAATTGGAAATATTTAACAAAATACAACAGAACACATATATTATGTTAATATATTATTTTATATTTATATTATATTAATATATTATATTATTTATATTATATTATCTATATTATATTATTTTCTAAGTCAATATGAGGCCAATAGGAATCTTTTTGTGGACCCCTATTTCTATGAGTTTGACACCACTGCCCTGTAGACTATATGACCTACAAGCTCTACTGTTATACACCGCAACCCTATAATTCTATAAATATGTTATTATTTTTATTCTTATATGCTAAAAAGAAATCCACTATTTTTGATACCTTGATGTATTTTTAATTTTGTTATAGGATTAAATTCCCTTCTTTAGGAAGAATTAGCCAGACTAACATAAATAGTCTCAAATCATTTAGTAGCAAATAATTTATAATAAAACATAATAAAATAATTATAGGATTGCTCTTTTAAAAAGCTAGGTTTCCCTTTCTGGCAGCAAGGGGGTTGAGCAGAAGCTAAGTCCCTCTTTCTGGAAACTAGAGAAAAATTCCTCTTTCCAGCCTTAGTAGACAAGATCCTTTTTTTTATCTTGAGCTAGCGTCTAAATTAGGTAATGGAATATTTTAAGGATAAGGGAGAGGATAGGGTGACTGCTAACCACTGACCACAAGTTCCTTTTCTCCCAGTACATTTTTCTGGTTACAAAAGGCACCACCTGCAGAAAAGAACCTCTGACATTGGATTAAGAGATTTTGGGAGAAGCTAGCTGATCAGGTGACTGACTTGTCTTGTCCAATAAAATACAAAACAAACTTCTGTAATTTTTCTAATTCATCTTTTTTTGTTACAAAAACCATCTCTGTAAATCATTGCCTCAATTCAGGTGACTTGATTTGGTATGCAAATACTAGCTTTGCAAATCAAACCATAGATAGTTAAGTAAATTTTTCTTTCAGTTTCCTTTTTATTTCAGATAATAAATTTTAACATTTGGGAGTCAAGGTGCTGGATTGTAATCAACAGATATAGTTTCAAATCCTTACTCTGATTCTAACAATGGAAACAATTTTCTTCATTTTGATAGAGGTAATGAGACTCCTGCAGAATTTCAGAGCCAAAAGATATGTTAGAGTTCATCATCTAGTTGATTATTTTTACATATGAGCCACTGAGACCCAGAAAAGGTAGCTTATTCTATGTCTTGTAACAATTTAGCTACGCAGCTGAAAAATGAACCTAAATGCTCTTTCCCAGAACAATGGTCTTTCCATTCCACCAAGCTGCCCAATGAAATTATTTTGTGAATAACACTTTTCAAATCTTGTGATTCCACTGCTACTTCTCCTAATCTGCCTCCCTATTTGTCCCAATCAAGTACAAAACTTTCCCAATCCCAATAAGTATTCTCCATCTCTCACCCCAGTCCCTTAAGATCCCTGGAAGTTCCGATTATTTCTCCAGCATCCATCCTCACTGTAGACCTCCACCTACCATCTCTCTTCCCTCCTCTCACCCAGACTATACACCAGTCTTCTTGCTTCCCTTCTTCTTCCCCCTCCCATACCCTAGTTACACCACTTCTCTTTCCTTGCTCTCTCATTGGAATCAATTTCATTGATTGTTAGGATGGAGTTAGTTTATTTAGCCAACAAGTACTCCTCTTGAGTAAGCCAAGTTTTAACTCAAATATTCTTGAAGAATTATGTAGGAGGCTCTTTTCAATGTGATTTCACCAGCAGAAAGGGGAAAAACCCAAGTTGGTTTGATCTACAGGGATAATATTAAACTCATCTTCATCTCAAGTCTGCTGAGAGACCCTAGTGAACTCTATGAACTTTCTAGAAATCTTAGATGTTGAAGAGTGAGGTGTTACTGGAATTATATGAATGATGTTCTCCATACAGGACAAAAAACAGAAATAGACATATATAGAATAGGAGGAAAGAAAAAAAAAATGGACCAATTATGCAAACTTAAATTGAAATTGAAAAAGTCTAACTGTATTTGTGCTTATGAGATTCTCTGGACTTCTATGAGAACTTTTCAGAAACCTTCCTTTGCTGAAACAGTTGCAGAACTACACATTCACAATGCACACACTTGTACAACTGTCCAGTAGCTTTTTTGCTTGCATGAACAGGCAAATCAGTAGTTAGTACCACATCTTGGATGGCATAGCATAATGCAATAGAAGGAGACCTAGGTTTGCTATCTAGGACATCAGCTAGAATCCTAGCTCTGCCACTGACTCCCTATGCATGACCTTAATTCAATCACTTCAACTCTTTGTGCATCAGTTTTGTTACATTCAACACTATGATCCTGTGAGTCTTACTTAGGAAGTGCTTCCTCGAAAAGAGAAGCTGCTCTTGGTAGGGAGAGGAGATGAATAAAAATAGAGGGGAAAAAGACAAGATGAAGAAGAGATACTCAGGAAAGTCCTCCGGAGATATTCTGGTAGATCAACACATACACATGATTTAAAGATAACATGGTTATACACACATTTTCTCCTTCTTTATCTGTTTCTCTCCTCCCTCACAAACTCTTAAAGAGTTCTTAAAGAACCTTTCTTAAAGAACCTTTTGCTATTATTGTGGAAAGCACTTTGGGAAAAGAAAACAAAATACTTGCAACTTGCTGTTTTCAGAGAACTATGGATTCAGAAATGAAGTGAAAAAAGGATTGAAAAGCAAGAACATGGATGGACATTGGTTAATCAGAATATTTAACAGTTTGCCTGATCAAAAATATTATGCCTACATTCACTTAAATTTCTGCTTAGAGAGAATACTTTAAGCCAAAGTATTTTCTTTGGAAAAGCTAAATACATTTGGTAGAGGCTCTTCCATCAGTTCTTTATGCATTATTGTAAATTAGACACTATATCTTTTCCTCAAAAAAATCTAGCTACATTGAAATTTTATTCTCATTCTATTGGAGGGGGGAAGGAAGAAATATGGAGGAAGGGTAGTAAATAATTTCAGAGTATGGAGCACTTAAAACTGTTCTGAATGAAGTACCCTAGTGAGGACAATGCAAAAGGAAGACAAAGAGTTGAAGGCCTGAGGAAAGGAGCACTCAGAAAAGAGAGAGAAGTACAGAAAAAGAAGATAAAAAGATGCCCAAGATAAACTTTGCAAAATGCAAACTTTTGCCTAGGGCCAGATCAAGGTCCCTCCCTCCCCTAGGACTTGAGTCCCTATTCTTGTTACCAAGAACTCAAGCTAATACTATTAGAACTATAGTTGAATTATACTGTAGAGTTTCACAGAATTCTAGGGGTTAGTCTTGGAATTTAAATACTGTTACCCATATAATTTCTACATTAATAGGCATTTTAAGTTCCAAATAATCAATGCAGAAATGAATTTTTATAATACAACCACTCATAAATAATATCTCTCTAATTCTTTTATAAACATTTTAATTCATGGGTTAAATTCAATTCCAGAAACAGTTCAAAATGATAGATCTCCAGGTAATCATTTTTTTTACCTTGATCTCAATGAAAATCATAGGATCATAGTTCTAGAATTGGAAGGAATTTTCGGAAAGTAAGTCATTTGGTTCAACTCCCTGATTTGACAGAGGAGGAAACTGAGACTAGACAGGCTAAAATAACTTGCTCAAGGTCATAGAGGTAGTATGTGGCAGAAAGATATTTTCACACACTTCCCATTGTTTCCAAATTCACATTCCAAATTCATGTAGACTGGACATGGAATAGAGGAAGGATGGAAATAAAATTTGAGAAAGAAAAATGGTGAAATACTACTTACATATTTACAAATATTGCATTTATTTTTAAATGATTGTAAATTATTGTTTTTAAAGATATTTAAAAATTCATAGGTTTCACAAAAATAAGTCAAAAATATTGAAGATCTTCTGGCTTACAGACTCAAGAGTCAATCTGGCAATAACTTTAATTTTCTTATTGCCTCTGAGCTGGGCCTAGATTCTCCCCTGAAAAATGAAAGGTCACAGATAAGCTTTAAAGTTCCTTCTGGTTCTAACATCCTATGAAATACATTTAAAGTTTTTGAAGATGGAACTGTAATATACCAAATGACCCATTTTTTTTAAATAAACGACTGTCTTACAGATTCATTACTTCAGATTGTTTAATAGATAGGGGGGAAAAAAGGTTGTAGCAAACTAAAATGTTGTTCCAGTCCCTAGAAATTGTTGGAATTCTGACTGTAGTAGCAAGACTAACAACAACTAGCATTTATAAAGACCTTTAAGGTGTGCAAAGTACTTTTCAGATATCTCATTTTATCTTTAAAACATCCCTCAGGGGCGGCTAGGTGGCGCTGTGGATAGAGCACCGGCCCTGGAGTCAGGAATACCTGGGTTCAAATCCTGTCTCAGACACTTAATAATTACCTAGCTGTGTGGCCTTGGGCAAGCCACTTAACCCCATTTGCCTTGCAAAAAAAAAAAAAGTATAAAACATGCCTCAGAGGCTATGATCATCCTTATTTTATAGATAAGGACACAGAGGAAGACAGAGGAAGACAGGCTTATCTTCCTGAATTCAAATCTGTCCACAAAACATGTCCTACCTAGCTGGAGGACCCTAGGCAAATGATTTAACCCTGTATACCTCAGTTTCCTCATCTATAAATTGAGCTAGAGAAGGAAATAGTAAACCTCTCCAGTATCTTTTACAAGAAAGCCTCAAATGGGGTCATGGAAAGTCTGATATAACTGAAACAGCCACTTCCTGTGTTCCTTTTTGTTCAGGACTCAGAGTCCAACTCTCTTCTTGCCTGAATACTAATCATCAGGTACATATGAAGGCTGTAGGTTGGCTGACTGATCTACCCTAGATGGAAAAAGAAGAATAAAATTTAAAAACTTACATGGAAATTCTAGTCCCATAAAAAAAAATTTGAGAAATTAGCCTTATGCCATGCAGAAAGAGGCCTCATTTTTGTAGGACACTTTCATCCATTTAAGCCCTAAGGGATCAATAGGAAAGATTCTTTTGGTTCTCTTTTCAGCAAAGGAAAGCATATTTTCACTCAGACACTGAAAAGATTGAGTGATTCAGTGCAAAGAGTCCTGACTGGAATTCATTTTTGTCTTGATAGGGTCTAGTGTCGGTGGCCTCTGAAATCAATTCTAACTGGCATTCTGTGATTCTGTTGTTGTAGTCCCACCTATGCTAACAACAACCTGTTTGTTCTTTGGAAAAATCACTCCTAACATGTCTGGATCTTAATTTACTTACCTATAAAATTAGGATAGACTAGATGAATGTTAAGATCTCTCCCAACTTTAAAAATTCTGTGGTGTAACTAAATTCATTTTATCACTGACCTTCTCCCCTCCTGGTACTATGTGAGACAAAGCAGTTGCATTAGAAATGTTAATGCTCTGAATAACTTACAAATTAAGTGGGGGTACAGAATTAATACTCAAAATGATTAGAGAACAATGTGGGAGTGCTTTCTATGAAATGTTACTTTTAAAATTTCTTATTTTCCAAATTTTTAAGTGGAATACAAACTACACTAGATCTAGTGTGCTAAAAGTTAATTTTAAGCTCACATTGAGGGTTGTCAAAAAAAAGTTTTCATTCAACAAATACTAATTACATAATGTGCCAAATATTAGGGGGGAGAAATAAGATAAAATTGCTCCAGAAGTTTACAATGAAAATTACAAAAAATTTAAATAAGATGATTGTAAATAATTATAAATATACAGAAAAATACTAAATGCATAGTGGAGAAACAGGTAAAGTGCTCTTAGCAATCAGAGGAGCAGAATCTGGAGAGTATTAGAGGAGGGTGGGGGCTTCACGGAGGAGGTGACATTTGAACTTGGTCTCAAAATGATAAGAAATGGATGAGGGTGGGAGAAAGTAGGAGGGAGCATGGTATTCTAGGCAAAGGAGAATAATCAGTCAGTCATTGAAAAATCATTTATAATAATATATGCAGGGCAGGTAGGTGGCACAACAGATAGAGTGGTAGACCTGGAGAGAGGAAGACTCATCTTCCTGAGTTCAAATTCAGCCTCAGACATTTATTAGTTATGTGACCCGGGGCAAGTCACTTAATTCTGTTTGTCTCACTTTCCTCATCTACTCCTTTGTCTCACTTTCCTCATCTGCTCCTTTGCCAAGAAAATCCCAAATGGGTCAAGAAAAGTCAGATACAACTGAAACTAATGATAACATCTATCTACATGTCTCTGTGGTAAGGGTTAGAGCTTCAAAGAAAAGGAGGAAAATGGGTCCTTACTCTCAAGGAACTCACACTCCAATGGTTGTAGTGAGGGAAAGGTGGGATATTTTGGGGGACCAGTTAGTAGTCCAGTTTGCCAGAAGAAAAATTTTGTGAGGTGTGCTTGGGAAGGTAGGTTGGAATCTGGAAGCAGAAGGCTTTCAATGTAAGATGAAAACATTTTAGCTTCATTTGGCAAAGTTTTCAAACCATGTCCCAGACAATGTGGAACTTTATAAAGACTTTTATCTCTTTATCTAGATTTCCTCACCCTGGCAGTATTTCAGCATTATGTCTCCACATCTAAGTCCTGAATGAATAATTGAAATAGGCCTCCAGTATATTCAGGGAAGTGGCAAGTGTTACTGTGGAGATGTGATAATAGACCTCTCCTACTCAGAAGGAAACAGGTTGAACAGGTTACTGCTGAGAACATACATTTATTATATCTATTATTCTTGCAGTAGGATGGTAATATTGCTATGAAGCAACCATACCAGGTGGCATGCTAATGAGGTGACCCGACTGGAGACATAGAATCTAAGCCAAATCTCTCACCAGAAAGCATCAAAAAGTTTTTCCACACACACACACACACACACACACACACACACACACACACACACACACACACACTGTATCCTGCTCTGTAAGAAATTCTGGTACAAATGTGGAATCCATCCAATCAAATAGACATCTCTTACTCAGCAGAACTTCACTCTAAGACACTATGAGCAGAGTCAATTAAATCGTAATTCCATATGAACATAGAATCAGGATATCTTATGCCCTCATTTCTGCCATTGCTTCCAATGTGTGTTTCAGCAAATGCTCTCTGTCTCTCCAGGACATTGTGCCTTTACTATCCTGGACTTTCTCCAACTGTTCCATCGACTGGCTAGTTGTTATTTTTTTCCTAATTCTTTTTTCATCTATTGGAAGTTGATATATTAAGTTGTAACAATAAGTCAAGATGAAAGTTAATAGATAATTACTCTGTGACCACATGGGACCACAGAGGGAAGTAGGTGGGGCTTATTTTTCTAATTCAAATTTCAGTATTTTCCTATACTTTTACTTGTTTGGCAACATTATTTGTCAAAAAAAGTTTTTTAAACTTTCTAATGTAAAGGCATGATATATTATCTTATGAGTTTTAAATGATTGTATCTTAATGATACTTTGCAAAATCATCATTAATTTTTAAAAATATATGATGTCAAATTCATAATCCCATGGTCAGTCTCAACATTTCCTTCTCTTTCATCCCCATAACCAATAAATTGCCAAGTCTTGTTAATTCTACCTCCACTCTTAACTCTTCACTCACATCAGCTTCCAACTTCATTGCCTCTTGCCTAAACTTTAGCAATGGCTTCTTAGATTTCCAGGTTCTCCTTTTCAATCTTCCATATAGCTGCAGAAACAGTATTCTTAAAAAACAGTTCTGACTTTGCTCAAAAAGCTTTAGCAGTTCTCAGTTGCTTTGAGGATAAAATCCAAATTCTTTAGTTTAACATTTGAAGTCATTTGCAATATTGCTCCACTCTCATTTTCATATTTAATTAACACTGCCCCCCTTTATATACCTACATTCTTGCCAAAGTAGCCTCCTTGATATTTCCTTGAATTCAAAATTCAGTCCTCCCATCTCCATACTTTCTCACAGGTCTTGACATGTGCCTGAAATATACTCCCTCTTCATCTTCTCCTCTTAGGTTATTCAACTTCTTTCAAACCTCAATTCAGGTCAATGCCTACAGTAAGCCTTTCCTGATCCTCGTTGTTAATACTTTCACCACTACCTCTCTTATTTATGCCATATTTATATTTATGTTTTTATGGTTATGTTTTATGTTATACATTTTCCTCCTCAATAGTGTGTAGGCTCCTTGAGGTCATGAATTATAGTTTTCTTTTCTTATTTTTCTCTTTGTATCATCGGTGACTAGAATAGTTCCTTGAAGATAATAGTTGAGGAATAAATACTTGTTTAATTGATCGTGTTTTACTAAGATCTTCTTCTAAGTGGAGATTTTGGAAGTTATGCAACAACTTTGCTTTTGAGCTCTAGAAGCATCAGAGGCTGAATAAGCAGAAAAACATAGCACTTTACGGTTTGCAATGTGCTTTATACACAATACCTCTTTTAATCTTCACAACTCTGTGAGGTAGCTGTTATTATGCCATTTTACAAATTAGGAAACTGAGGTTAAGAGTGACAAAGTGACTCTCCCAGAGTCACAAAACTAGTAAAGGTCTGAGGCAGGATTTGAATTCAGGTTGTCCTGTCATCAAATGAGAACAAGAAAAATCTAAGACAGTTTCATGAAGTTAGCAGTCATGGCAAAACAGTCAGAATCCCTCACAATATGTAAGGAGGAAAAAGGAAAGTGTGGGATGGGAGAGGAGTGGAAATCTCAGCACTAGCCAGAGGACAGCTCTGAGATATACTTTCTACTGCATCTACATACTCAATTAACAAGAGCTAAGATCATGAACCACATGGGGAGGGATGTGGGGGAGGAGATTCTTAACAGATGAACCAACTGGACAAACTGTTCAACAAATATAGGGAGAGAACTGACAGCAACCTAGTAGTTAAGTACATCATTTTGATTCGGGCTGTACAAATGAGAGGGAAGTGAACCCAAGGTATGTGCATCAAGAATCTCACTCTTAAGTTATGCAGAGCAGAAGCAATTTGTCACTAGAAGTGACAAACAGGTGAACAACTCAGTCAAACTATTGAATAAACATTCAGAAGTAATCACTTTCCAGAAGGAAGATGTTGAAAGTAGCTGGATGAGCAAGTCAAAAGCTGCCACATCTTTATGGGCGGCCCCAAGGGTATGCAAAGATGTCCATGGCTTTCCTTCTGAGTCTTAATGTGAAGGGAATTGTGTGAGGATGAAATGTAATCTCTCAAGGTTCAGCAACTTGAGAATTCATGTAGATGGGAGTGATGAATGATGGTCAGACTGTTACAGAGCAAAGAATGATGAGTTTCCTGAAGCAAAAGAGGCTAAATAAAGAAGACACTAGCTAAGTACTTTACAGATATTGTCATTTGATTCTCACAACAGCCCTTCCTTCTCTCTCATCCCCATAACCAATAAATTGCCAAGACTTGTTAATTCTAGTTCCATTTTTACCTCTTCACTCACACAGCTTCCAACCTCATTGACTTTTGCCTAGACTAGCTAAGCACAAGTCTGACCATGCCACCTTTTTCTGTTACTCAGTTGCGTCTGACTCAACATGATCCCATCTGTGCTTTCTTGGCAAAGATATTGAATTGATTTTTGCCATTTCTTTTCTAGCTCATTTTTATAGATGAGGAAGCTGAGGCAAATAGGGTTAAGTTACTTTCCTGGAGTCATACAGCTGGTATCTCAGACCATTTGAATTCAAGAAGATGGTCTTCCTGATTCCAGAGCCAGCATCTGTCCACTGTGCCACCTAGTTGAACCATGCCACCTACCACTCAATAAACTCCAAGGGGCTCATAGTTATCTATAGAATCAAATATAAACAGTTCTATTTAGTATTGAAAGATCTTCATAACTTGGCCCTCAGACTATTTTTCCAGGCACATTAAAGATTATTCTTCATGCAAATTAATATCCAGAGAAATTGACATTCTTACACACAACATCCCATCTCTCTGCTTTTGCATTGGTTCTACACCTGGAAATCCCTCTTTCTTCACTTCCAGCTCTTAGAATTCCCAATGTTCTTTAAAGGTTCAACTTAAGTATCATCTTCTACATGAAACCTTTCATGATTTCATTGTTCCTCCTATGACTACTGCCTTCCTACCTCTGCCCACCTGATATGTTCTATTTTGTCTATGCCTACTAATAGTGGGTAGCATGCCAATCTTGAAGTCAGGAGGCCCTGAGTTCAAATTTGACCTCAATTATGTGACCTTGGGCAAGTCACTCAACCTTGATTGTCTCATAGTCAGGGCTATCTCCAGTTACCTTGATTAAGATCTGGTCATTGAACCCAGATGATTCTGGAGGAGAAAGTGAAGCTGGTAATTTAGCATAGAATCCCATCAGTTCAAATCCAATTCACATGAATGTCATGGCATCACCTTCCTGATATGGTCTTCTTTGAAAATGAAGGACATCATACCTATCCATGGGCACATGTTCCCCTGTATAGATGTGATGCTCCTTAAAGGCAGGAATAGTTCCATTTTCATCTTTCTGTCATCAGTACCTAGTGCAGAGTAGGTATGTTATAAATGCTTTTTGCTTCATTGATTGATTTAAACAGTCATAACATAACTCCCCTGCTTCCCCTTGTCAGCAAGGTAATGAGTGAAAGTACATTTTCAACCCAGGCAAAAATCTTTTATTTCTTCATTCCAATGTAGTAGGGCTCATTTGCTTCTCAAAATACCAGAAAGGACATTTTGTCCTATACATTTAGCACTTTCTTAGCTATTAGAATTTCTCATGAGGTGAATAGTGATTGATTTTTTATGCCTTTGTTCTCTTCTCTATCCCTTCTATTTATTGTGAAGAAATTTTTTCTCAGTTTTAAGAAAATATACCTGTATAATTTTAATGTACTGTCCAAAACTGAATTTCAAAAACTACCATTCATTTGTAATTTAAATTTGTATTGTTTTTATGTCATTGATTGTCTGAGTGTCAGTCATTTCACTACAGTGAAGCAAAACCTGATTTTAAAACCTGAGTACTGACTACAAGGGGAAGGCTTCTAATGCACTATGTATAACCTATCAGGAGCATTTAGAAAAGGATATTGAAAAGAATAGCAGGGAATGAAGAGGCATTGGATGAATTTCATTTTATCCAAGTGAAGGAATATATAAATCAATAAGATCCCAGATTCATCAAAGTGTTGAAATATCTGTAAGTCAGTTTCAAATAAGAAATTAAATCAAAAGTACATATTCCTTATTAAAATAAGGAACACAAGAATATATCCCAGGGTTTGAAAGATCTTCAGCAATAGCTACAAGAAGGTCAAAAAGCACATATAACCACTATGATGGGATCATGGAAATAGATCTGAAATGATCTTAGATAACATCTGCCCAAGTCCCCATCACTTTACAAATAAGGAAAGTGAGGCTCAGAGGAGCGAATTGATTTGCCCATAGTTAGAAAACTGAGTGGCAGAACCAGAATTGAATTAAACTATTCTGAAGTAAAATCCAGCTTTCTTAATTTTTTATTTTTTATAAGATTTTTATCCAGGGATCTTCTGAACAAGTCAAAGTGTAATATATTTATCAAAAGTATTTTCCCAAGATACTAGCACAAATTTCAGCATGGAAAACAGGTAAAACACAGGGTCAAACACCAATTCTTAAGTAAACTATTTGTTCACAATACAAATATTTGATCCCATCAGTTGGTCTATTCTATATACTTAATAATTCATGTTTATCACATACATTCAGCCATTCATATCCTAAAATTGTTGCTTGATGCAGCTGTTTACATTAGAGTTGATGGCACAACATTTAATTCAAGTTGGCAAACATTTATTGAGCACTTAATCATGTTGCTTCTTGGTGAATACCAGCCAGTCAACTAACATTTATCAGCTACCTACTATGTGTCAGGTGCAGCAAGATGTTTTATGTATGTTTGCATGTATGTTCATATGTATGTATTGGAAGACAACAGAAAGGCACTATGATTAATGAATGTTGGGAAAACTTTCTTGTAAAAAGTGAGACTTCAGCTGAGACTTGAAGGAAGTCAAGGAATCCAGAATAAAACTGAAAAATTATAGAGAAAATTAAAAAAATTATATAAAATTCATAATTAATCTTTTAGACTATCTACAGGATTTTCTGGAACAGATGGTATAAAACTTTACTATTCTTCAGGCTGTCTCTCAATTCATGACTCAGTTATGACTCATAATTTCTTGCATGACTTTTTGGAGTCAACTCTTTTCAAGCATAGTCATCAGCATGTAATAGATGATTATATATCAAATAATCCTGATGATGTTTGCAATCTCTTGGGCCAACTTTCTCAAGAGTCCAGAAGCATATTTTTAAAACCTGTTTGATTATATGGCTGACTGAAAAGACCTATTGCAGCCACATAGTAGCTGAAGTCAGTAACTAAGAAAGGAACTCAAAATTGAAAAACATGGATGACATCTGAACTAAACCCAATGCAATAGTTTGCTAATGTCCTCCCCATTGTCTCCTGGCACTGCCATTAGACTGACTAAACCACTGCTTGAAGCTTCTCCAGTCAGCTACCCCACCTCACTTCTCCAAACAGTGCTTAATTGTGTCATGAGAGGGGTGGACCGCCACTGAAATGCTATAAGCACTCATCACGGAAGAATTTTTGGAAGCGTAGCTTATGCTTAGGTTGGGAAGCAGAAGCATCAAAAGGACCCACCTACCACTCATCACTGAGCAATGGAGCATCATTTAGAGAACAGGTATTGTAAGGCCCATGGGCACATTGGGGAGGACCTAAACTGCAGACAGACAATAGAACAGCTTGGTGGGGAAAGTACTGAGAAATAAAACCGGAAAGATTACATAGCATCAAGTCATGAAGACCCCTAAATGCCAGACAAAGGAGTGGTCAATTGAGAACTCCTGAAGATTTCTGAGTAAAGTAACATAACCAGATCTATTCACAAGGAAGATTATCCCAGCAGCACTGAAATCATAGAAATCACAGATTATAAATCTAGAGCAGGAAGGGACTTAATTGGTCCCGTTCTTCTTTTACAGATGAGAGAACTGAGAACTAAGGTTGTCTAGGAGACATATCCAAGGTCATACATATAGAAAAAGATCAGATAGGATTGTTGTTTGTTCTTCATTCTAGAAAAGGATCAATGGCATTATAAGGGTTATATCCTGTCTTGCATGCAAATTAGATTTAAGTGACTTCACACTTTCAATCAAAGTTATTGAAGTCCAGTGGCAAAGCAAAAGTCAAAATAACTGCATTTGGATGCAGTGAATGACCTTGACCATTCTAAATTAAGGTCTTTCCCAGGTCTCATTTTGTCTGAACCAGGACCCATTCAATTATAAGGCCTATGTAAGAAATGAAACAAAATGGCCTAATTCACCATCTCAAAAAATATTAGTCCAGGAGAGGAAGGTCTTCAAAGTTTCTGGTCAAAAGAGAAAAAAATTGTTATATATACACATTTTAAACCATAATGCCTGAACAATGAGCCAGAATGGCTTGGGCTGGGGACTATTATTTAAAGGCTTAGTCAAGTGCTAAGGGCTAGTCCATAGAATAAATGCACTCCTTTAAACCATTCATTTCTTTTAAAAGCCTGCTTTTCTAGAGCTATATTTCAAGAAATCATAAATGAAAACTGCAGTCTTCAAACTCTAGAGTCAAACTTTTTTAAAAGAGTCATATTAGAAAGAAAAAATCAGGAATAAACCAGAAGACACATATAGCAACATATATAGCGGATAATCTATTTCACTGATTTTTTTCTTCTTCCTTCTCTTTTTCTCTTTTACTTTTTGTTATTTTTATTTCTTTCTTACAGGGTAGAAATAATAATAATAATAATAATAATAAATAATAATAATAATTTAACAGAATGCACAGTTGTTGAGATGTGAAAATAAAACACATCCAAGTGTCTTAGGGAAAATTAGTAAGTATAGGGGACTTAATGGCTAATTTTCACTTAAGCAATCACCAATCAACAGAGGTAGACCTTAAAGCAAGAATTCCAAAAATGAGTGGGTTAATTTCCTTGGGGTCTATGGGCCAATATCCATTGGCACAATCATTAAAAGAAAATAAAATCTCTAGTTAGAAATGTTCTCAAAAGCCATCTAGTCCATTCCCCTTGATTTTGTAGATGATAAGTGGGACAACTATTTTTACCATGGTAGTGAGTAGTAAGCAAGATGCAAAGGAATATGATTTGGGATGGGAAGCAAATAGAAGGAAAGACCTGGAATCAAGTATGAACCTTGTTATAGGACTAGTAAAAGTTCAAGATGTCTCTCTTGCCATTTTAATATTAAATGGGGAAAGCAGCAAGTTAGAAAGTAGAGTGGGCAGAAGGGAATAGATGCTAAAAATAACTTTTGCTAATCTTACCATTTTGCTTTGTACATCATGAACACATAGTAAGGAATCTGAAAAAATGGGCACATCTATTATTTACTAAGCACTCAGTGTTGTATGCTTTAGAAACATAAAGAAGTATAAGAAACGATCCCTGCCTTAGAGGGGATTATAAGTAGTATTTAAATCAGTGAGTTACAAGGAGATAAAACTATCATATGAAGGAAAAAAAAGAGAGATTAGGTATGGGCTGCAGTAATTGAAAAAATTTTCATGGAGAAAGTAGGGTTTGAATTGGACCTTGAAGGATAATATAATTTGAATAAGAGAAAATGGGCAGAAGGAATAAAACAAGCTCTCTTCCAGTACATATTTTAATACTTCCTCCACACAAGCAGAGCAGTCCCTTACAATACATTAAAATATAGTTTTCATGAGTTGTAATGGAGAAAAATATATCAGCATCTGGTGTCTAATTTTGTAATGAACTACTCAAATTTCTCCTAGATAAAAAAGATATGGCTAGATGATAGATTCAGAACTCTTTGAACAACTGGATCTAAAATATAGTCTTTCAAATATGATGAATTAAAAGAAGCATGGAAAGACTTACATAAACTGATGATCATGATGCTTGTCCTTCATTATCAAAGACCATGATATCAGGGGTGATGATCCCATAACAAGCACGTGAATTGGATTTGAGTGAGGGGATGGTGTGCTCCTCCAAAACTATCTGGATCCAGGAATCAGTACAACTGGAGATGGCTCTGGATATGAGGCAATCAAGGTTAAGTGACTTGTCCAAGGTCACATAGCTAGTAAGTGTCAAGAGTCTGAGGCTGGATTCAAACTCCCATCCTCAAGATTCCAAAGTCAGTGCACTATCTACTGCTCCACCTACATGCCCTGTATGAAATAATAGAAGAGGGAAGTGAGCAAAACCAAGAAAACAATATACACAATAGTTATAATACTGTGAATAGAAAGAAGGGTCCCAAAACAATTCAAATTGAATGTTGCAAAATTAAAATAAAACATGACTCAAAATAAGAGATATGAGAAGACATCCCCACCTCATCTCTTTGTAGGAATGAGATGTCCATAATTGTGGTACATTGTACATATATTCAGACTTTGTTATTAGCTAATCTATTTTGCTGATTTTCTTTCTTCTTCCTTCTCTTTTTCCCTTTCCCTTTTTTGTTATTTGTATTTGTTTCTTACAGGGTAGAAGTAATAATAATAATAATAATAATAAATAATAATTTAACAGAATGCACAGTTGGTTGAGTTGTGAAAATGAAGCACATCCAAGTGTCTAGGGCCAGTTAGTAAGTATAGGGGCCTTAATGGCTAATTTTCACTTAAGTAATCACCAATCAACAGAGGTAGACCTTAAAGCAAGAATTCCAAAAATGAATGGGTTAATTTCCTTGGGGTCTATGGGCATGGATTCTGGAGGCTCAGGAAACAGAAATCCAGATCTAGGATGAAAGATACTTATCTATGGGGGAGAAGCAGGACTGGCAAATGATCAGATGGTATAGTTGGACATCTTTACTCCAGTTCTTCCAAAAAGTTCCCACAAAGGCAATGTTTTCTGACAAATTAAGCCAAAAGTTAGAGTCTTCCAGGTGTTAGTGATCATCTTTTCCAAAAAGATTGTATAGTGCCTGGAGGCAGTCCTCTGTAAGTACTGATTGAAGACTTTTGCAAATCCCAAGGTAGCCACTCCCAACCTTTTATATTTCATTTTAGTCTTTTACATTTAAAGAAAGAAAGGCAAAATCTCAGAAGCAGCAAGAGGCCCAAGATCCTACTTCATTTTCTCCTGAAGAAACCTCTGCACATATCATCATTTCTGTTATAAGGCTGGACATACCCCCTCCCCCAGCCCTGAGAGATATTACATTCCATGTCTTTTAGAAGGAGTAAGAAGAGAGGAGGATTACCTCCATACCATCATGAAGCACTAGATAGATCTTTGTGCTTTACATAGACAGTAGAGAAGGATGAGGATAAGAGTTATTTACAGGGCAAGAACAGTCTAGAATAGAAATCATCAACCTACATTATTGGAAAAACTTCCACAATGTTGTGTTCAGATCTATCTGGGTATTTGAAAGATGGATAAAGAGGTGAACTCAAAATTGAATAGGAATAAGATAATGACAAGCAAAAGACACATATTCAAATGGAGATTTAGCAATAAAATGCTAAATAATGAGTGAATCAACAAACAAATGATAATGATGAAACAAAGTATCAAACTTCTAGGATGTAGTTAAAACAGTCCTCAGGAGAAAAAATTATTTTTATTTTATATATATATAAATAACTAAAACATTTATTAATAAAACAAAAGTGAGGATTAATGAACCAAATATGCATTTATAAAAATTAGAAAGTCAGTGAGAGGAAGGGCAGGGAGGGGAAGAGAGAAAAACTAGAATCAACAAAGAAGAGGATATATTAAAAAAAACTAGAGGAGAAATGGATAAACAAAACAAAAAAGTACACCAATTAGCTAAATCAGAGCAACACTGGAGGAAATAAAAAGAATTATCAGAAGCTGCTATGCAAAGTTAAATTGAGAATACAGATCAATAGAGTAATAGTTTCAAAAATACAAAATATCCAAACCAAAAGAAAACTAGAGATCTTAACTAATCCAAGGTGAGATAAAGAAAGAATTCTCATTAAAAAAATAACTGAAAAAAAATATTGATCCTGATAGATTAATAGAATTTTATAAAACATTTAGAGAATAATCTCAACAATTGATAAAGGACTATAATTATAAACGGTATTGCATTTGGAAAATTTTATGGTGCTTTTAACTCTCTAAGCTACTCCCTGCTGAACCTATTTTTTTTTAAAAAAAATTTTTATTTTCTCCCAATTGTATATTTTAAAAGTTTTAAATTATTTTTTAAAGTTTTGAGATCCAAATTCTTCCTCCCCTCCCCTCTGCTCTCCTCTCCTCTACCAAATGGTATACAATCTGATATAGATTATTAATTATGCAATCATGAAAAATATTAATAATTCTGTACAAGAAGAGAGGAGGGAGGGAAAAAGAGACAGAGACAAAGAGACAAAGAAATATATTAATTGCTATAACATTTAGAGCAAGCAGTGTTTTGTTTTTTGATTCTGGGATAAGTGATGTTTTCCCTCCTAGACCAGCTGCACACATATGCACTTTAGTTAGTGGATTTGAAGTTTGCTTAGCTTAAAACTGAACTAAGACTTTTGGGACTATGGGGGGGGATAAGGGGGAGGTGTAATGTATTTTAAATACAGATCCCTCCTTAGAGGGTTCATACATGGATCAAGAAGAGGGATGGGGTGGGAGTAGGAGTTAGAAGTCCTATGTTAGATCCATTCCAAGCTAAAAGATGTGAATAGATTTAGTGGACCTTGGTTCAGTCAAGCAGATCTGTAGCCCCAACAAAGCTGAGTAGAATGGCAAGTCATGGAAGAACAAGGAGATGAATGGGTCTTTTAAGATTTGGAAAAGCATCCCAGAGGACAACAACCAAAAAACACACACAGTTATTAAACATTAAGTTTGGATTTGTGATGTAATGGCCAATGACCCTGGAGTCAAAAAGTCCTGGGTTCAGATTTAGTCTCTGATATCAAGATGACCATTGACAAGTCACTTTACCTTGAAACCTCACTTTCCTCAACTGAAAAAAAATGGAGATTATATCCTAGGGACTCTCTTGTTTGCTTGGATTTATATCCCTAGCACTCAGCACAATTTCTGACCCATGGTAAGTACTTAATAGTTACTTTATTCATCTAAAAACAAACACACAAACAAAAATAATTAAGTAAAAAAGGGAAGGTTTAGAGGCTCAACGCTGGGTCCATATACAAAACCTTCAACTACTACTTAGTAATAGGTGCCAAAACCACTGGCAGGCTTTTTAAGGCTCAGGATCATTTCCATGCCATAGTTGAGCATCACACAGTAGGACTTCAGTTAAAGGAAATAATGAGAATACTCAAAGATCCCACACAATCTGCCTCCAACCCACCCTTCTAGGCTTATCTCTTCCTCCTCCTCACTAGCCAGATTAGACTTCTTTCCACAGTCACATCTTGTCCCACTTTGGCTGTCTTCTCATACCTTGAATTACACTACCCTCTATACTTTTTTTTTAGGGTTTTTTTTTTTTGCAAGGCAAATGGGGTTAAGTAGCTTGCCCAAGGCCACACAGCTAGGTAATTATTAAGTGTCTAAGGTCACATTTGAACTCAGGTACTCCTGACTCCAGGGCTGGTGCTCTATCCAATGCACCATTTAACCACCCCTACCCTCTATACTTTAAATGGGACTCTTCCTAATCCAGCTCTATCTTTTTCAAGGATCAGTTGAGATCATGTCTCCAGATTTCTCTTACTATAACCTCCCTTCTCCAAAAGAAGGTGATCTTTTCCTCTCAAGTTTTTCATAACTCTTTGAGAATTTCTCTCAACCTTTGTTTCCTCATCTGTTAAATGAGAAAAATCAAATTTATTTCATCTATCATAGTGAAAAATACCATATAAATCATAAAATAGTATATAAATGTGAGAATATTATGATCATTATTATTTTACCTTATTTTCATCTTTTAGAGGGGAATTCAGTGGAAACAATCCTGGACAAGTTGCCACCCTCCCTTTTCCCCCCTTATACTCAATGTTTTATGGATTATCCAAGTGAATAAAATAATTTCAATATATTCACCCACCATAGGCTACTTGAAAGAATCTTCAATACAATTTCAGGAGCAGACAGCACCACAAAGTTGGTACTATTTTCATCCTATTCCTCATCATTTTTTTTCCTCTTAGTTCCCTACATTTTGAAAGTTGTTTTTTTTTCCAGGTAGCTTGAAGAATACAGACAATTAGAATAGTAACAATTATGAAAATCATTATTTCTAAATGTTTGAAAATCAACTTCATATCTAGACAATTGTCAGTTTGGTCCATGAAAATTGTCTGTTCCCGCTATAGTTCTCTATGATTTTTGAAGTAACCTGATAGTTGTAGCATAGGGATTTGTTGTCTCTCTCAACTGTGCAAAATAGCAAGTTTCTGAAGTATGGTGGAAGACACCAAATCATGACTTGCTGGGTATTTAGCACAACCTAAAATTTTGTAGGTTATGGTGATATGTTATACTGTTCATCAATTCTTTATAATTATTATGTCCCATAATATAAATGACAGTCCTACCATGACATATTAACAAGATGAAATATTATATAATTATTGAATGACAATTATGTGGATTATGTTAAACACATTTATGTTCCCATACTATATGCACGCATTGTATATATAAATTATAATTATAGAATAGGAAGGAACTTTTAATATCATAATATGACAAAGTTCAACTAGATCATTTTAAAGGTAGGGTAATTGAGGTCCATAAGTTGAGTGACTTACCCAAGGTCATAAATTCAAACCTTTTGACCAAGGAAAAAGGGTTTTTTCCCTTATACACAAGACCTTGCATGTTTATACTCATATAATGTATTTAACTATACAATATCTCAGGTGGGGCAGCACCATATCAAGTTGGTGGGAGAAATATACATAGATTTCCTGGAACTTCATTCAAATCTAATTATAAAAAACAACTCTCTCTTATATCTAATTAGAAGTGCTAATATTAATTTTGGTCTTCTTCAATAAATGAAAGACAAGAACCAACTAACCAAAATATTTAGTAATAATATTTTTAATAAATGTAGGTTAAGATTAGTAATTCATATTTAAGTTGGTATTTGCAATATTCTAAGCTATTGAGAAGATTGAAGTACATAGAAAATTGAGACTACTGTTTCCTGAGAAATAGGAGGGTATTTGAGGTATTACAGGAGATTTCTGATTAATGTGGTATTCCCTATCCATTTTCCTGAGAGTCTCTGAAAGCAAAGAATCACTTTAAAGTTGGTATCATTTTTGAGAAATGAGAATGATTCTAGCCAGGGTTATGCTGGTAAATGTTTTGACAATCGACTCTCCAAAAAAGCATGACATACTCTTAATTTAATCTGCATTATTAACATTTTCTTCATCACTTTATTAAATGCAGACAATGAATCAAAGAATAAATCAAACTACAATTTGTAGTATGTTTATAATTTTCATGATGTAAATAATTAAACTGAAAATTTGACAATGAGCTTTGCCTATATGAGCTGGGTCCTGGACGCCCCTGGCTTAATGGTCTCCAAGTCCCACTAAATAATGGCCAAAATTTTGTTGAGATTCTTTGAAGCAAAGCAAAGGAAACAGCTTGGGCACAATATTGAAGGAATAATAGAAGATTGGCAGGATCTATGCACTGAGATTATTAAAGGCCTACTAATGTTTTGGTTTTTTGGGGGGGGTTGTCCATTTTCAAAGAAGATCATGACATCAATGAAATGATGTCATGACAAGCACATGAATGGACTGAGTGAGAGGGGCTGTGCTAGCTCACCAGCCTCACTTTCTCATCTAGAGCCATCTGGTCCAGTAATCAGATATGAATCAGGATAACTGGAGATGGACCTGGATATGAAGCAATTACTAGTTATCCAAAGTCACACAGCTAGTAAGTATCTGAGGTCAAACTTGAACTCAGGTCCTCCTGACTTCAGTACCAGCACTCTACCCACTGTGCCATCTAACTGCCCTAAAAGCCTACTATGTGCCAGATTTATATGGTACAAAAAATGCCAGAAAAAGAATGCCAGAAAAGTAGGGAAAGAATTCACATTCAGAGTATTAGCTAGGGTCAGTGAATAAATAGATACCCATATAAGGGATTTACTTTTCATAAAGCACTGTACTAAGAGCTGAAGATAGAAAAAGAAAGACAGTCTCTGTTCCCACTCTCTTATTGGAGGATAAAGTATATATATATATATATATATATATATATATATATATATATATATATATATATATAAAGTTCAGCTAGATCAATGGAAAGATCAAGAAATCCTAAGTATGCAGTATGCTGCAATGGAAAAGATGACAAGTCACAAGGATTCATTGGATATATAAGTAGGTCAAATGATAGGGTCAAAGGTCTGGAGGACATAGAGGCAGGATAGATAGATGATAAGGCCTATTGGTCCTCCATCTCACTAGAATTAATAGAGATGGTGATTCTCATCTCTTCTAGCAGTGTGAGCAGTCAAGCAGATCAGATTAGTTGTGGGAGTCTTGGGACTGGGGAGGAGGAATGGGAGAAAGGAGAGAGGCAGTACAGGTATGGAAGGGAGTGAAAGGGTTGGTTTATTGATAAGGGATATATTAGAGGAAGGAACTTTAAAGGAAAGGAAAATGTATACATCAGCCATGAAAGACAAATTTTTAAGAAATGGGGACAATAGAAGCCTAAAGCAGATGCTGACTTGTGTAGGTCATATCATAGTGCTACTGGTGAGAGATAATCCCCAATCCCTTCTCTTCTCCATTATCACTGACTCCCAGGTGACTTGTCAATGGAGGTGTTACTGCTGCTCTAGAACCAAGAAGTTCTCCCATACTCCCTCTTCTTAGGAGTGTCTGAGTGGTTGCCATTTGGAGGATGAGTTGAGAGTCCGTAGTTGGGGCAAGGTCCTTGGCTAGGATGAAATCAAAGCTATGTTTGGGGCAATACCAGGGGAAAAAAACCACTACGATACTATAAGGGGAAAGATGGGCGAGATTCTATGATTCTATGAAGGTCCAGTGGTATAAATCATTCACACTCTGCCAATAAGACAAATAGGACATTTTCTCTTGAATCCTTCAGGAAATTTTTAGCTCATCTAGTTCTATTACTAGCTATTCTTGTGAATGTCATTATCTATATTCTCTCTCTCTTTAAATATATATATATATATATATATATATATATACATTATATATACATACATATATGTGTATAATATATATTTGTAAATATAAAATTCACTACTTATAAATCTAGCCTGAACACTACAATTCATTATTTTTATTTATATAAGCAAAAACTTGGCAGGGCAAACAATTGCTTGTTCCCTAAGACCTATCAAAGCAGTCTCCTCCTTCCCAGTTTGCAAAGATCCACACTAAGTTAACTAAATCTCCATTTGTGTTCCTGTAAAGTTGAATGGCTATTTTTTTCTCATGCACATATGAAAGAAAAACATTTTCCATAAATCAGAGACCCAACACACCATTTTGGACCATCCCTTGTTCTCTTCCTAATTGTAGCCAATTAACATAGTTCTGCCCAGCCCCTTTCTGTTTGCCTGCCTCAAACCATTTCTAAGGGGAAGAAAAATACTTTCCAAGAATGATTTTAAACTTGCAATCAAATACTGCCCCACAAAAGCTACTTCTTCTTTAACAAACTCAGGACCTTCTTCTTCCTGTCTTCACATGTGGGTGGTCAGGTCTTCAGCATATTTCCTTTGTTCTAATTGGCTGACTCCATACAATCCTGGCTCAGGTTGTGCTGTGAGTTTGTCATCTATTTTTAACCTAGCTGGTCTGAACCACAGTTTCTCTGCTATTGTCATTGCATTTATCTGGCTCTGGTCAATA
The DNA here is from genome assembly GCF_037893015.1 of Macrotis lagotis. NCBI lineage: Eukaryota > Metazoa > Chordata > Mammalia > Peramelemorphia > Peramelidae > Macrotis > Macrotis lagotis. The sequence continues at coordinate 441,651,745 of NC_133666.1, read as the reverse complement.
TTTACTGAATATATCATCAAACTTTTCCTTCTTATCTATTTAAAAAAAAACAACAACAATCTTGGAAAGTCAAGTTCTCATTCGACTTTTCTATACAAGTGTGTGGAACAAGTACAGAAAAAAAGGGAAGGAGGAATTGGTTTGGAGGAGAGGAAGAAGAGTTGTCTGCACAGAATTGGACTTTAGGGACACACATTGCTACCAAGAAACGTCATCACAGAAACCAGAGAAAACTTTATAAGTCAAATCATCACAAATAATTTTCTTTCAACAAATAAATGATATATTATCTCTTGACTTTAATAAGATATTCAAGTCACTTAACCATCAGTTTAGTAAATACATGACTCCTCCAGCTTGTACTTTCTCCAAGTTTGCTTGAGTCAAATTTGATAATTTCTCCCTGTGATCTGAGGTTTTGATTATGCACAGTTGTCAGAATACTCACCTTGCCCATAACTTACATATAGATTAAATATTCTTTTTCATGGGATAAGGAGATAAAGTCCCTCTTATTACCCATAACAATAGAAAGGAACTTGTCCATTTTTATCCTTTTCAAGGTTTCAGAAAATTTTAATTGATTTCATTTGAGAACCTCCAGAGGAGAGAAACTTCTATGCTCCACAGAGAACTGCTTCTAAACTAGAAGGGTGTGTCCCATAGCTTTTACCTGGGAGCAATAATGATCTTGTCAGACATTTCGGTGAGACCAGCCCAGGATTTTGGGGTGGGGATACTGACTGGTTATACGTACCTTCAGTCCTTCCTTCACAGGAAGGCAGAAACATCTCAAAGCCTGCATGTAAGAACATCTACTAAGTCCTATTTTTTTTTAATTAGGCACCAGAAGAAGGGGGGGTGGGAAGGAAAAGAAGCAGAAGTCAAAAACATAACTCTCTGAGACTTGGATGTAAGAGCTATAAGAAGCGATGGACTGGTTTCTGTTCAGAACCGCAACTATTCTGTTCACTTTAGGGGTAAGTAGATCCAATTTTTAAATCAATAAAACTTATCTGTTTAGCAAATGAAACTACTTTTGGAAGAGGTGACTTAATTTTGTAGCCTGAACTAACAGTTCATATTAATGACTGGAATGATTTTTATAAGCCACATTTGCATTGCTTTTCTTTAAGATTGTACCTGTGTCTTATCAGGAGCTAGTGTTTCAGTTTACACCTCAAGATGATAGCATACCCAAGACATGTTGAATTTTTAAAATTCTTAGCACCATCTGACTTGTTGAATGGCTGAAATTTTGAATACTGGTTGAGATGAACCTTGTCAATTATCAAAGCTCGCTCTCTCTCTCTCTCTCTCTCTCTCTAGCTCTCTTGCTCTCTCATACTCGCTCTCTCTCTCTCTCTCTCTCTCTCTCTCTGTCCTCACATATCAAAACAAATACCACAAATTTTAATTAAGGAAATAAAATGCAATTAATTCATCTGGTAGATGTATGTAACTACTTACAGTTGTAAAATGAAGAGACTGAAAAACATAAACTCCAAGACCCCTTCCATTTGTAAATCCTATGATTCGAATTAACTTCCTGGAACTACAATATGGTCTGAGCATAGTCATGATGCTTGCATAGATTTTTATGAAGGCCCAAGTGTCTCTAAGAAAAAAAAAAGTGATTTTGGTCTATTTAATAGTTTCAATAAAAATGACAGTACAGAAGATTTATAAGTAATGAGGCATTTGAAGGAACTGTTATAATTAAAGGGTTATCATATAATTATTACTATGGCTTTTCTCACCAGTGGAAGGTCAGTTTGGCATAGTGGAAATGCACTGGACTTGAGATCAGTGCAAAATCTTGCTCTGTCTATACGCCTTTGTCTCTGTGACTTTGGGTTTACTCATCTGCAAAACAGAAATCTAGTAACAGTAATGAGAATAATACTACCAGCTTTATTTACCTCACAGAGTTTTGGGGAAAACACTTGGAAACTTTAAAACTCTCTATAAATGTGACCTACTGTTATTATATTCCGCTTCCAGCACCTACGAACCCTGGCCCAAGTTTACACTTTACTGGCCTCAGCCCCCCCTTCATAAAATGAAGAGGTTGAATTGGAACATCTGAGGTCTCTTCCAGTTATAGATTTCTGTTCCTGAATAGTAATATTCAATGGTCAGAATATTATTCATGGACCTCAGCAAAAATGTATTCCAAACATTTCAATGGATTCAAAATTAGTTTTTCTCTTATTAAAAAACTTAGGAAAACTGGAAAATCTTCAAAGTTACAAGAGAACAATGATTTTCATGGGAAGTTTTGTTTTTTATTGTATATCAACACCATGTAAACTCCACACTAAAAAATAAAACAAAACATGGTTCATCCTTCATAGAGAGTATTAATAGTAACTTCTTGGGATTTTGTTTATATCATAATGCACATAGTATCTATACATATATATGTATAGATACTATGTGCATTTATATATATATATATATATATATATATATATATATGTATGTATTTCACATTTTGAAAAAATGCAGCAAAAACACTAATGTCTTTCACAAATAGGCTAATCCCAAAAAAGCAGGTGCCAGCTAAATTATCCTTGAACTTGGCAGCAGACGGTGTTTTTGGTTCATATTTGTTTCTACTTGTTTGACTTAGGTCTGGAATGTTGATTCTGTTTAATAACAAGTTAAGTCTTTGATTCAATGAATGGTGGTTAGCTAAAATGGAGCCATTGCATTAAACTGGTCTGCAACTCGCACAAATTTAACTACAATGAACTGGTAGTATGACTACTTTAAATGGGTGTTATGCTAAGACAGTACCACTTCATTACTTTTTCATGGAACTTTTAGATTTGTTAATGGAGGAAAGATAAGAGGAAATCCCTAAATCCCTCAACATCCGTCAAATTATGATGGCAATGGAGGCAACTGGTGTTGCAATGGATAGAGTTCTGGACCTGTAGCCTGGAAGAATTCAAATCTGGCCTCAGATGGCTTAATAACTGTGTGACCCTAGTCAGCCTTTGTTTGCCTTAGTTTCCTCAAAGGTAAAATGGGGGCGATAATAGCACCTATCTTCAGGTTGCTGTGAGGATCAAATGAGAGGATGACATTTGTAGAGTTCAGCACAATACTTCGCATAAAGGAGGCACTATATAAATGCTTATTCTTTTCCATTTAAAGTATGTCATTTTAATGGGAATAATACAGGTATCAAGAATTAGCATAAAATTGTTTCTTTTCAAATGGCTAAATACACCCCCCTCCAGTTCCACATAAATTCAGTTCAATCAGTTATTCCTCATCATGGATATAGTAAATTAAAATTTATTTTCAATCCTTTCTATAAAGAATTTCGTAACTCCATTGTTGTTTATTTTTATTTATATGATTTTTCTAATTGATTACATATTTCCACTCCATATAATAATAATAATAATAATACAATTTCCTCTCTATAACATAAAGTCTCCCTACTAATCTAGTAATTCTTCAATTCCTCCCAACCCAAAAAATCATCATTCTCCAAGAATCACATGCTTTCTACATTGTTCTTCTTTGGACAGAGGCTTTCAGAGTCTTTGGTATGTCTCAATGAACTACCAGTTTTTATTTTTCATTTATATTCAACCCAAAAAACATCAATTAAGCAGGTTGTGTCTAGAAAATGATGACAGAGATATGCATTGCTTAGATAAGGCTTTGTCCTTATCCTCACAGAGTTTATAGCCATGTTCTACTTGGCAATAATTACATAAAAAACATTTCTCATGCTTAGCAGTTGATCTGTGATGATTCCTTTTGTGAGACATGGATTGTTAAAAGGTATATCTTGTTGTTGGTTCAGTTGATTTATAGAACTTGAAGTAAAAAATTCTTTTTCCATTTCTTGAGGGAAAAAATGAAAACTGTTATAGAATGAGCCTAAAGCAGCCGTTTTTAGAGGCAGAGAAAAATTAACAAGCAGCAACAAAAGCTTATCAGAGAAATTCTAGCCAACAAACAATTATTAAGTGCATACTCAGGGCAGGGTATAAAGCTGATTATGACAATAGTCTACAATCACATTACCAAGAACTAGAGAAATGGAAGCAAACCCAAATGAAATAATCAATAGTAGTCTAAGAAACCTAATCTACCTAGTTTTATTTGGATTTTTTTTTGTTTCTGTGAGAATTTTTGTTTGTTGGTGATATGGAGTTCATCGCCTGTTGACTGAGAAGTTTATGTTCTTAGATGGGAAGTACTGAAATTTTCTGTGTTTGGATGTGAAGGTGGAAAAGGGTGTGGTATGATTAATGTGGGAGGAACCCGAAAGAGCCTGTTGAATTTCTGCAGACCTAATGATTTTTAAAAATTACTTGTAAATTTCCATCTACAGTAAATCTAAATCAGAGCAGAACCCAGATTCTGCACAAAAGCAAACTTTTTCAACTTAAAAAAATTTTTTTTTGTTACTCTGGGGGAGCAGGGGAAGCTTTATTTCCTGGATGTCAAGCATGCTAACCGGTTAAAAAAAAAAGTAATGGTTTGCCACTTTATTTCCAGTTCAAATTTTAGATGACATCTGACCACCTGGAAACTTGTGCTCTTGTCTAGTTCTCTCTCTCTCTCTCTCTCTCTCTCTCTCTTTAAAACCTTTTTTTAAAAAATTGCAGATTCAGGCACAGTGAATAGAACCTGGAGTCAGGAGGACCTGGGTTCAAATATGATCTCAGACACAATAATTATCTAGCTGTGTGGCCTTGGGCAAGTCACTTAAACACCATTGCCTTGCAAAAAAAATCCAGATTCAAATTATAAAAAGGACCTAAGTTTTCAAACAACCTAGGCTGAAATATTTATTGAATTAATATTAGAACAATCATGGATTAACATCCCCACTTCCTATAACCTTGTCCTAATTGATGCCTAAAACAAGGAAAATGAGAAATGGCGTCAATAGACCAAGCTGGCAGAGAAGCAAGAGGATCACAGTGTCATATATGGACTTAAAGATGGGAGGAAATTTGGAAGTAATCTTATTCTATGCTCAGGGCTCCATTTTAAATTTAATTGTTCATTCAGCAAGCATTCACTAAGTATTTCCTACTCTATGTTAAGCTCTATGCAAAAGAATAAAGCATAAAACAATAAAAATTAAATAATATCTGCTTTCAAAAGGTTTATAGACTTCTGTACACATACAGATATAGGGGAAAAGAAATACATGGTAATTTCAGGAGTCAAGTGCTAGCAGCTGGGGGTAAGATTTGGGGGAAGGAGAAAATGGAATAAAGAAAAGTTTTTTGCAGAAAATGAACTGAGTTCTGAAAATTTCTAAGAGGCAGAAGTAAAAATGGATCTTCCAAGAATGAAAGATAATCTATGTAATAGGTTAAAGGTATGGAGAAGGGGGAAAATGCCATGTATGAGAAATAATATGTTAATAGAAGGCCAATTTATCTGCTACATGAAGGGTGTGAATGAAAATAATCTATAATAAGCCTAGAATGGGTCTACATTATGAAGGCCTTTAAAGGCCATGCCAAGTTTATATTTGATTCTAGAGATAGAGGGAGACATTGAAGTTCATGTAACTACAGAGTGAAAATTTTAAATATCTGCCCATCTACACATGCACAACAGTGATAGATATTATGAAAATTAGTACATATTCAACATAGTACATTAGTCCACATTCAGTGGACAAAGAGTGTTAATGGAAGAAACTATTAAAACTATATTTCAGGAGCAACTAGGTAGTGCACTGGATAGAGCACCAGCCCAGGAGTCAGGAGTACATTGGTTCAAATCCTGTCTCAGACACTTAATAACTACCTAGCTGTGTGGCCTTGGGCAAGCCACTTAACCCCATTGCCTTGCAAAAAAAAAACCTAAAAAACTAAATAAAAAATAAAAAACTATATTTCAGCACAGCAATTTCCTTTTCAGAGGATTTATGCAAACTCTTCTGCCTTTTTCTAAACTAAGGGTTAACATATCTTATTTTTTCTGTTAATTTTCTCTTCAAATGAGAGATGAGTTCAGGTTTTTCATCAATAATGTCATTCTGAAATCTTTCCAATTCAATTAAAAAATTTGTGAAATTCTTCTTTTATAAAATAAAAACCAAGGTGCTAAGTATTAGAGAGGATACATAGTTTACCTGAGATATAGCCCCTTCAATTTTAGAACTTTCAGATGAATAAAGAGGCATGACACATACACAAACTACTGCATTACAAATTGTCACTCATAAGGGAGGTCCTGAGAAAGTTCTGTATGAGATCCATGCATAATAATGATGTTAAAATTTGAAGGAGTGGGGAAGGCTTACCTGAAGAAGCATCATTTGAAGTGGACTTCAATAGATGATTAAGAACTCAGCAGATAGAGTAACTGGCAAGACTGGGGCAAAATGGTGGAGGGTGGTGATCCACAGGCATGAGACAAAGTATTATCAGAAGTCAGGAGGTGAGAAATTACAGGACAAATTCAGTGGATAACAAGTATTCCAGTTTGACTGTATAGAATAGATGGAAGGGAATAATGTACAATAGGACTGTAAAAATAGGGAGACACTAAATAGTGGATGGCCTTAATTGGAATAGTTTCAGAGCCTTCCATGTTGCCTTACATATCTTAAAAAATCTGTCATATAAATGAATGCAGTAGTTATAGTTCAGGAGCATTTTAAGTGCCAGCAGAACTGTAGGCTATAGGACAATCTAACAGTATGTCTGACTTTTATATTATCTGTTCCCCACGCCTAGAATAAAATCCCATCCTCCTTTTGCTCCTTAGAATTCTTTATTTCCTTTGGAATTCTGATCAAGTGGCACCATCTATATGATGCTTTTCATGATCCTTCTCCCACACTTCCTAGTGCCACTAATGCCCTTCTCTAAAAAATTCATCTTGTATGTTGTATATATATATGTGTGTATATATAATATATATTATGTGAGTGCTTATATGTATATATATATTCAGATATACATTTAAATATATATGTGCTTATCTATGTATTTATATATTTATGTTTATATGTATATATATATTCAGATATACATTTAAGTACATATATGGCTTCATACAGGAATGTGTGTGTATACACACACACACACACACACACACACATATTTATACATACCCACACATTGGAGAAGTGCCCAAAAAACCCAAAAGACAAACAGTTGATCACACTTATGTATATGTATTTACACAGGCACACCTTGACTCCCCTGATAGATAGTAAGCTCCTTGAGAGCAGAGATTATTTCATTTATGTTTTTGTAACAATAATAACAACAATAACTAACATTTACATAGTCCTTTAAGATTTGCAAAGTGTTTTACATGTGTTATCTCACTTTTTCCTTGTAAGGAAAGTACTGTAATTATCAAACCCATTTTACAGATGAGGAAGTTGAAGCTGAAGAAAGACTTGGCCAGCTAGTGTTTACAGTTGGATTTGAACTCAGGTCTTCCCAACTCCAAGTTCAACAATCTAACCACTGTACTACCTAGCAGCCTAATTGCCAGCTATATCCCCAGTATGCACCACAGTACATGATACATAGTAGATCAAAGATGGGGAATCTTTTTAATGCCAAGAGTCATTTTATATTTATATATGAATATATAAATTATATATATATATATGTAAACACCATTTATAACACCATTCATGGGTCATACAAAATCATAACTTATTTAATTAATATTTAATTATTTCACTAAATTTACTGAATTTTGAATGCGTTTTATCATTATACATTAGTTTTCATCTGGGACATCAATTTACAAACAGGAAATAAAACTGATTGAGTTAGCATTCTATTCTATGAATAAATTTTCCAGTCAAATTACTCCCAACACCACTGAAAGAATCCCTTTTCATGCAAATTTCGCTTCGGGGTTTAGTATATCAAATGAGAAATATGTTTTTGGATATTTTGTGACTCTCACAGGCTTAGTCAATGAGATAGTAGAAATTATATATTTTATTTTGCTAACTTGGAAACCATCTTTACAAAACTTAGGAATGTATGGAATCAAAAGGAAAAGAATTGAAAACTGTGACTTTTTAATTTGTTGTGGCAAATTATTTTGTAAGAGCTACCATGGGGTGGCTAGTTGGTACAGTGGATAGAGCACCAGCCCTGGAGTCAGGAGGACCTGAGTTCAGTTCCAGCCTCAGACACTTACTAATTCCCTAGCTGTGTGGCCTTGGGCAAGCCACTTAACCCCATTGCCTTGCAAAAACCTAAGAAAAAAAAAAAAAGCTACCACCACATCCAAAGCAACTACATATAAAAGACTTACATCATGCTCAGTAATTAAGAAACATTTTATGACAAAATTGCAGATCTTTAATTAGATTTTTTGTCAAAGAAAGTGGCCCATCTTTATTTAATAAACTAAAAATCACCCAAATAAGGAAGCAGTTTAAGGGATGAAAAAATGAAAGGAGCATTAAAGCAATATACATTTCCAGTGTACTTTCCTCACCAAAAAAATCTTCAAGGAAGATAGTGCAAATATTATCATCTCCTTTTGTTGTTGAGAGACACTGAGATGTACAGAAGTTAAGTGACTTGCTCAAGGTCAAACAGTTTCAGAGACAGGGCTTAACCATAAACCTGAACTCAGAGCAGAGTTTGCTGTCCTGCACCATGCTTTCCAAGTCCATAGATAAAAGAAAGCATCTATTGTCTGATGATATTCCCTCATCTAAATCACTTCTGGAAAATTTTCTTATGAATGTAATTGATCCCAGAAGGAATTTTGCTACTGAAGATAGAAAGGAAAAAGAATACTTTGGGCAGAGGACCTCTTCCACTCCCCTGCCTTGAGGAGTAAGGTAGAGGGGAATTCAGGACAACCACAATTGCATTAAATATAATATTAAGGCTATGCAAGGTATTCTTAGATATTATCTTCTCCAATTGCCTCATTATACACTTGAGGAAACTTGCAGAGAGAGAGACATTAAAAGAGCCATTTATTGACAGAGTCAGGACTGGAACTGATGGTTCCTTTGCCTACTGTTGTCCCAATTGCACTTTGCCTTCAAGTTCTAATAGTAGATTCACAAAAGGTCATTGATTTTTTTTAGTAGATATGACATGAAAGCAAAGGAATGTATAGATGAAAGAAAGGAAAGAAATAAGCATTTAATAACTCCTTACAATGTATCAGATTCTGTATCAAGTGCTTTGCAAATATCACAAGAGCCTCAAAACAACCCTGAAACAGATAAGAGCAAAGTGACTTGCCCAGAATCACACAGGTAGGAAGTATCTAAGGTCAGATTTCCACTCAGGTCTTCCTGGCATTGCCTAGAATGGAATAGAAATGTTAAAAGTTAAACCATATTCTTATGATTCAAATGCTAATTTTTGGCTGTAGTCTTGGCACTGTGAGAGTCTTATTTCTTTCAGGAAGGAAAGCATCACTTTCTTTGTTGTATTTTCATCATGCCAACCAAGCAATAATGAAAATGAATTAGAGAAACTGATTACCGATCCAAAAGATTTAGTAATATATTTAAAGATGCAAAGATACTTTGTCTTTTGTTGGAATTTGGGGCAGAGAGGTGGTACAGACCTGTAACTCCTTCAACGTGGGAATTTGCTAGTGTGAAAACTCTTTGTCACCAATGTATATAGGCAGCTTCTCTCTAATTTATAGTCTCAGATAGTTGCCTGGGGGCACCCAGGGCGCAAATCACTTGTCCATGATTACACAGGATATATCAGAAGCTGGACTCAATCACAGATATTTCTGACTGGAATGTCAGACCATTGTACTATACTGCCTCTTAGCTAGCTATTTAATTTTTGCTAAATTTTATTTTCTTATTTGTGATGTCAAAGTTTTTCTAGTCCACTCAGAATGTATACATATAAATGTATAATCTTTGAAATTCAAAATTCACATGCTGAGTTTCTTACTACTTTTTGTGTGGGAAAGACTTATGAATTCAATTTTGGGGATTTAAATAGGACTAATAACTTATATTGAATTTCTAGGGCACTATTGCAAATTATTATTGTGTATCTTTTACACAAAAAGCAAATTGGATACATCATAAATAAATAAATTCAGTCTTCTTTCCTCAAATTCTCTTGATTATATTCATTTAAGTAAAATTATACTAGATGCAGGCTAGGAAATTTTGTCAAATATTTAAAGGATGTGATTTTAATAATAGATGGTATAACACATTAAGACTTACAAAATTTTCCTACATTATTTAATTTTGTTCTCAGAATAATCCTGTGGCAAAAGTACTATAGGTGTTATATTCCCATTTTACAGAGGAAAAATTGAGACTCAAAGAGTAAGTGATTTGCCCAAGGTTATAAGTTCTGTAAATATTGTAAATGGAATTCAATTCCAGATGTCTCTTGATTCCAAGTTGTGCCCTTTCCCCTACCTCCACACAATTTATAAAATGAATGCATCTATGGTCTCAGAATGCATAAAATTGTAGAAAAACCCATGTGACCAAAAATTAATTGTATATTATCAACACATACATCATACAAATGAAAGACGACAGTAACACTTTATATTATATCTTTGAGCACCTTACTATGAGCCTATGTCTACACAGAACAGATAGAAGTGCGGATAGTAATTATTCAGTTGTTAATCAATACTAACACCCTAACATGAGGGTGTAGATACTGAACTCTATACCTAATCCCATGACCCTTTCATGGGAAAAATATGACACAGATTCAAAGACTTGAGATGGTTAATGAGTCATCCAGCATAGTCATCCAAAAGAAACATCTTCCCACTAGCCACTTCACTGTAGAAAGAAAGGTGTACTGTAGATTAAAGGTGGGTATACGATTCTATTATTATGAAAAAATGTCTCTCAGACAACTGAAGTACTGTTCCACCTCCATCTCACCCCCACAAGTGAGGTAAAGGAAAGGCTGAACCAAGGCAATAGAGGACACAAGAGGCAATGCTTCTTAAGGAGGAACATGAGAGATTCTTTCCAATACCTGGAATGATCAGGCATTAGGAAATCCAGGAGCTAGTTCCATATCCACCATTCTGAGCCACTTTGGGCATCTCTTATATATGTTTCACATCTCTTTTCCTTGCCTATGAAAGGACACTAAGACTTAAACCCTCCCTAATTAAGAGAATATTGGGAAGTTAGAGTCTATCTTTTCTATTTGAACACTGAAATAAAAAAGCTGCCCTTTCTATTGCAATTGACCTTATTTTTCACCTTTTGATTTCATAATTTGAAAACAGAAAAGATGTCTATGTCTTTTTACTAAGGAAGAAATATAAATTTAAGGTGGAGGCTGCTAGATGCCAGCCCTGGAGTCAGGAGTACCTGAGTTCAAATCTGGCCTCAGATACTTAATAATTACCTAGCTGTGTGGTCTTGGGCAAGCCACTTAACCCCATTTGCCTTGCAAATAACTAAAAAACATACTTTATGGTGTACCTGACTAAAGTAGACTCTGTCCTCCTGTCCTTCATGTGCTAATGGTATCCTTGTGACCATAAGGATTCTGTAAGTCTTCAAGAAACAGTTTGCTCCTGTCAAGATCTGATCAAGAGTATAAAGAATCTTCTAGGAGATGATGCTACTCTGTTTCTCTTAGAAACAGGAAGTGAGCTAACTGACTTGAACAACATATCAATCATTTGTACCATAGGTCAAAGAATTTATCATGGAAGCATATGTCATCTCTTAAACTAAAGTGCTCATTTTATTACCTATGAAAACATACATTTCTATTTTAAAGTGGTTTTGAATTATGGATTATTTTTAATATTTTAAAATTTTGTTAGTTAATATGGAAATTTGTTTTCATGACAAATAGACTATGTCCCCTCTTGATGAGTAGGGGAAAGGTAAAAAAAGAGAGAATGAAAATAAATACACGTTCTAGTCTTTGAAATTTGCTAAATATTATATAAAATGCTAAAATTGAAGGCAATTACATAGAGTCATTTGGAATACTTACATTTTTTTAAATCCCACACTAATTTTCGCATTGCATCAGTCAACATTAAATCCAGGCTAATACATGTGATAGAAGTTTTCATTACTTATTATCATGATAATCTCCCTATTAAAAATACTGACAAACTACAGAAAATGATTTGGGAAGATGATTTAGAAACTAAATTCTTAACCTATTTAAATTTCTTTAAATTGCCATATTTATGTTCATTATATCCCACCTGGATTTCAAAGCCAAATTCAGCACTTCATCTGGGTTCTTGATGAAAAGAACATTTGCCATTAGAGAAGTTAATTATGTTGATGCTTCCTGATGCAATACTTAGCTGGTTCCAGACTTTGAACCTTGAGATCTCGAAGAAAGCTGATACTTGTAGAGAAGGCATGGCTAAGACTTGGTCTTATTTTTCTTCTATGCATTGCATAAGTTCAGTGTTTAAATGAAATGAAATTGAAAATAAGACCTAGGAGTACAATTAGCTGGACTAGAATAATTGCCTTATGTAAGGGAAAGGACAAGAAGAACTTGCCCAACCAGGGCAACAGCTTCCTGTATTCCTTTAATTATCTTTCCTTTCTAGTTTTTAATGCAATCATAATATCTATTTTTCTCATTTCTCAGAATCTGTTTAATTAGTAAAGATTACTATATGTAATGAAAAGAGCAAATATCAGAAATAGACTAAAGGAAGCTATTTTTTAAAAATGTTTAAACTCTGTTAAGAATTTATCTCTTCCAAATTTGAAATTTTCCTTATCAGCTAGAACTTATGGTCCCTCCTCAAATTTTATAGAACACTTCTTCTCTGGATCTTTCATTTGCCCTATCAGACTTTATCTTTTATTGTTCATATCCACCTTACCCCACAAATTCCTCACTGTCCCACACCAATAGAATATGAGTTCCTTGAAGGCATTGACTGCACTGTTATTCATTTTTTTATTCCCAACATATCTAATAATACCCAGAAATTCAGGTCAGCAACACAGACATTTATTAAGCATCTTCTGTCTGTAAAGGATACTGTGTAAGACAATAGGAAGTAGATCAAAGGCACTTAATAAATGTTAATTGAATTGAATTTCCTAAATGAATTTGTAATGTTATGTCTTTCTGATCATTATCCTTTTTTTTAGCTCTAGAATGTGATTGTTTTTACTATTCTTAAAATAGTTTTAAAAATCAATATTCTAGTTATAACTTAATTGTTGGCACCCAGATTCCTGAACATATCCAGGAAATATTTTATTCATTGTATAATATTTTTATTATATATTACTATGAGTTTTATACCTTATACAATATTTTATTATATATTACTACCACTTTTATATATAATAAGATGTTTATATTATTCATCACAACTAAATATAACTTAGCAACTTCAAAGGGAATCCGATTTCCCTAGTGACACAAGATTTAGCAAAGATAGACTCAATTCTTGAATTCAAAAAGGACATAATTAATATTGGCCAATATTCCTTTTTCCTTATAACATCACAACAACAAATAGCATCTACTCGTATATTAATAGGACAATGTGTGGCAAAAGGAATAGTAGAAAGGAGAACAGAAATAAAGAAATGAAAGAAGTAAAAAGCTAAATATAAAGAGAAATGAAGGTAGAGATATGTATCCTAAAATATGTTCATCAAAAATAATTCTTCAATTTATTTGTTTCATTTGGTTTCTAGGTGGTGGTGGAGATTAATGCTGAATTTCGAGTTCAGGTAAAACATAATTTTTTTTCCCAAAATTGAAACAAAATGGAAAAAAATTAAATTTTTAAATCCACACATATATGTTAATTAATATGAAAGTCAGATTTATTTAATCATTAGAAAAAGTGTAACAAAAGTACATCAAAGAATAATCAATTTGGCAATATCTTCTTGTATATTAAAGTTAATTCTCCAGTACCTAATGAATGTATATGGTGAATAAAAATGAGTGCTTGAAGACACGATAATAGAAACTATGACTTTTTTACCCAAGGTAAGAGACTATAACAGCAAAAATGGCACCATAAAATGGCATTCCATCAGAAGGCAAAAACGAGAATGGATCAAGTTTGCAGCAGCTTGTCGGGAAGGTGAAGATAACTCAAAGAGAAATCCAATTGCAAAAGTAAGTGACAGTTATGATAAGTGGATAAATACAGGAAAGTTGAGTTGATCGATCTCAAAATTAGTGAAGTGAGAACCCTTTAAAGATTTTATGAATCCTATTCACTTAAAGGTTATGAAGGCATAAGAGAAATAGACATGTGATATGTGATCATTCAGATTATCCACTGAAAGTTTTTGAAAGCTTTAAAAATTCAATTGTAGATTTGAAAAATTACTTCATATAGACAGAAGTGTGTTACTGTTGTTTTTATACAATAATTTTACTAGTTAAATTGCTAATGTTAATGTTCTATTTATTCGATAGACATTTTAAATTATGATTCTATCTTAAAATGTTTTAGAAGAGAAATAGGGACCTATTTTGGCTTTCTTGTAATTACAATACCATTCCCTTTATACCTTCTTTCCTGTCACTTCCTCCTATAAATAAGCACTCTTTTTCTCTAGTCTCAGTATATCTTGTCTTTTGCTCAAGCTGCTATTGTTCCCTAGGGGTAAAGGATGAGGAGAGGCTAAAATCTCAAGAACTAGGAGAATTTTCACAAGACCTTATCTCCTCCTGGTTCAAATTGACCATTTTAAAATCTAGATAATATCTTCTGTGAGTGTGAGTCAGGTCAGAATCCTAAGGAAGATGGCCCATACTTAATGATTGTAGAGTATATTTGTTATATTTGTTTGTGTAATGATTTGCCTCATCTTTTTATTACACTGTTGGCCATCATTGCAACATTTGCCATCATGATCAGTCTGGGAATCAATAGTTTTCATTTGTTGTTGTTCAGTCATTTCATTTCTTCATCACCCCGTGGAAAGAGTAGTTCTTTTGTCAAAGATACTGGAGTGATTTTCCTTTTACTTCTCCAGCTTAGTTTTACAGATAAGAAACTGAGGGCAACAGTTAAATGATTGGCTCAGGATTATAAAACTAGTAAATGCCTAAGGAAGGATTTGAACACGTGAAAAGGAATCTTTCTAATTCCAAATCCAGTGCTCTAACCCCTGCACCACTTAGTTGACACATAGTTCTGTTTACTTAAAAAATTTTTTGCTACTAGAAGGAAAACATATTCAATAATTCTCAAGAAAGACAGCATTGGGATATTAAAGGAAGAACCGTTAATTCTATTGGTTATCAAATATTTTCTATCTCTCTTACTTTATATAGATTCACTCAGACTGTGCCAAGGATCAACAAGTTACATATCGCATCTCTGGAGTGGGAATTGATCAGCCCCCTTATGGAGTCTTTATTGTTAATCCAAAAACGGGTGAAATTAATATAACAGCAATAGTTGATAGAGAGCTCACTCCATATTTCATTGTGAGTACTGTACCTGTTTATATGTGAAAACAACTCTTGTTCATTATTTATGAGACAAATTGAAACTCAGACTGAAGAATGTAGCAGTTTTAACCAATTAATGAGTATTTATTATCAACTTTCTCATACTTTTCTTAATACCCTAGATGATTTATTTGAGCAAGCATCCTATGCAAGGTCCATAGGGAACTAGAAGAAGAGTGTTTGAGAATAAGAAATGGTTTTCCCACTAATTAAAACAGCCACTAGAAAACAATTGCTCATGTTACATAATATAGGAATCATCTCCTCTGATCTTCACAATAACCCTGTGAAATACCATTATAATCATTTTATAGATGGAGAAACTGAGGCTCAAGAAGTTAATTAGATATAATCACATCATTAGCAAGTGAATATCTTATAAACAAACTGATTGATTTTCTTTACCCTAAACCCTAAAGAAAGCCTACAGGTTTAGTTAGGAACTTGAAGGGAAGGGCAAAGGGGGGGGGGGGAGAGAGAGAGAGAGAGAGAGAGAGGAAGAAGGAGGAGGAGAAGAAGAAGAAGCGGAAGGAGAAGGAGGAGGAGGAGGGGGAGGGGAGGGGGAGGGGAGGGGGAGGGAGAGAGAGAGGTCTTTTTCATGTGGTTTCTACAGTATGACATGTTTCTTCCTTTTCTCCTAGATCTATTGCCGTGCTCTGAATGCACAAGGTCAAGATCTGGAAAGGCCTCTAGAGCTCAGAGTCAGAGTTTTGGATATAAATGATAATCCACCAGTATTTTCAATGACTGAATTTGTGGGAAGTATAGAAGAAAATAGTTTTGCAAGTAAGTAACTTTTACTTTGAAATCTTCTACAAATATGTCTCTATTGTTCACGAAAATAACAGGTGCTATCACATTAAATAAAAATTTTCTTACATTGAACCTCAATTTTCCTCTGCAACTCTCAAACATTTTTCCCAATTTCGTACTCTGGGGCTAAGCTAGTCAAATTTAATCCCTCTTTCATGAAAAAATTCTTCAAGTAGCTTAACTATCTAGTGAAACCCCTTCATCCCTTGTCACTGCCATAGCCCTTGTCAACTTCCTTCCAAGACAATTGCAGTAGTACGCTGGTGGGCCTCCCTTCCTCAAGTCTCTCCTCACTTCAGTCCATCCTTCACTCAGTTGTCACACTGTTCTTCCTAAGGCATAGGTCTAACCATGTTAGCCCTCTATTCAATCATTTCTAATGGCTTCTTATTAACTCCAAGATAAAATATAAAAATCATTTATTTGACTTTTAAAGTCCTGCCTAACCTGATCCGTTCCTTCATTTTCAGTTTTCTTAAACCTTCCTTCCTTCCTTACATGCGTTCTTTAATCCAGTGACACTGGTCTCCTCTATTATCCCTCATTCACTACACTTAGTCTCTCAACTCTGGGCAGTTTTGCTGTCTGTCCACTTGCCAGAAATTCCTCTCCCTTCTCACTTCTACCTTCCTAGGCTTCCTTCAGTTCTCAGCTAAGATTTAACCTCATCCAGATCCACCTCAATCATAACGCCTTCTTCTGTTAATTATATCATTGGTTCTCTTCAAAGGCAAAGGATAGTTCACAACAAAAATCTCCCAATTTCTCCTATCTCTTTTTTTCCATAATTGTTTTCATGTTATCTCCTGAGCTTCTGGAGAGCAGCAGTCCTTTCTCTTTATTGGTTTTCATAACACTTAGTACAATAATATTTGTCAAATAAGTCATCTATAATAAATACTTTTTTACTTACTGGCCAGTAATTCAAAAAATCCAAGATTTCATACAAGTGCCTATACCTTCTACTGACCAAAACATAACTCAGTTCCACATTTAGAGACACCCTTCATGAATTCTTTTAGTTTAAAGCACCTTGTGGTCAGCCTTCTTCGAATTAACTACTCTGAACCTCACTAAGCTGACACTCAAACAATATAAACAGTCCACCTCTAGGTTCATACTAAAAGTCTTCCCAGCTCATTTATACTCTGCAAGCATAGCATGCAATGACCCAAGTTTACCTCCAAATTATTATATCACTGAGTTGGCAAGGTAGTACAATAAACAGAACACTGGGCCTGGAATCAGAAAGATTCATCTTCCTGTATTTGTGTTCAAATTCTACCTCAGATACTTGCTAGATGTTTGACCATAGACAAGCCAATTCTCCCTATTTGCCTCTGTTTCCTCTTCTGCAAAATGAACTAGAGAAGGAAATGCCAAGCCGCTCCAGTATCTTTGCCAAGGAAACCCCCAAATGGGGTCACAAGAGTTGCAAGCAACTGAGATAACTGAAAAACAAACATTGGTTTAGGATTGTAATGGACAGCGTAAATAACTGTGCTTTCCTTCTCCACCCCCAACACAATCCTTCTACTGCTAAATAAAGGCAAAAAGAACATGACAGATCAAAAGAAAAGTAGAGGACAGGTTTTTTTTATTTCAAAGTTATCAAAACTAAATATATCTGAGGTGTGATAAGTAAAGGAGTAAAGGGAAGAAGGGTAAGGGAAGGACTAAGAAAAGGTAGACAAATTTATTAGTTATTGCTGAAACTAATAATAATATTAGTTAATAATAGTTATAATAGTAGTTTATATAAAATTTCAAGGTTGGCAAATAACAACAATATTATGGCATTTGGCCTTCACAATGATCCTAGGAAGTAGTTGCTATTATTATATCAATTTTATAATGAGGAAACTGAGACAAATAGAAGTTAAATGACTTGACCAGGCCACACAACTAATAAATATCTGAAGACAGATTTGAGCTCCCTGACTCCAGGTCCAGGACTCTATCTATTTTCAATCAGAATTGAACAGACATTGCTTATATTATGCTAATAAGCACAACTGGTATGGGAATGCCAAAAAAATCCTTATTTGAGAAGCAAGTTTCTTGATGTAACCCAGTAGAAGGTTAAATTATATAACAATCAATTTCACTTATCTTCTAGACACTCTAGTTATGGTGCTAAATGCTACCGATGCTGATGAACCAAATAACCTAAATTCAAAAATCGCCTTCAAGATCATCAGTCAGGAACCTGCAGAAGCACCAATGTTTATTTTGAACAGATATACTGGAGAGCTTCGAACCATGAATCCTTTTCTGGACCGTGAGGTAAAGTTGTTGTAGTTATTCCTGCTGCTGTTTGCTATTTGAGTGGATAATACTAACAGATGGTTAACAGATCCAGGACTAGGATGGATGGATGGATGGATGGATGGATGGATGGATGGATGGATGGATGGATGACTTAATGAATGAATAACTGAATAAGTCAACAAAAAAGGCATACCACTTGCAAATTATTGTGCTAAGTGTTTGTCCTTTGTTCCTGAAGAAAAACATGACAAGCACATGAATTGGATTTGAGTGAGGGGAATGTTGTGCTAAGTCATCTGCCTCCTCCAGAGTCATCTGGGTCCAATATACATAAGCATCAATATGACTTGAGATGTCCCTGGATGTGAAGTGCTCAGGATTAAGTGATTTGCTCAAGGTAACATAGCTAGTAAGAATCAAATGTCTGAGATCACATTTGAACTTGGAACCTCCTGATTCCAGTACTGGTGCTCTATTCACTGCATCACTTAGCTGCCCACTAAGATTACTAAATGAAAGAAATGACCCTCCCTGCACTCCAGAAGCTCATAGTCTAATAGAGGAGATGAGCCAAAAAGGAACTTTCAGTAGCAAATCAGACGGAAAGACAACCAAAGCCTTCAAGCTTCAGAGGCAATGCAGATGGTAATGTATCTTGTTTAATGTCATTTATGTTGATAAAGGGAAAGTTAGGAGGTAAAATGGGTAGAGTGCCAGGTCTAAAGTCAGGAAGATTCAGACACTTACTAACTGCAGGACCCTGGACAAGTCATTGAACTCTGTCTTAGTTTCCTCATCTGTAAAATGAGCTAAAGAAGGAAATAGAAAACCACTCTAATATCTTTGACAGGAAAACTCAAAATGGGATCTCAAAGATTTAGACAGGACTGAAATGATTGAACAAGAAGAAAAAGAGATAAAACCATATCTCTTTCTGTTTTGAACCATTTCATAGGGCCAGGGACCATGGTGTTGAAAATATTGTTTAGGGACAGCTAGGTGGTGCAGTGGATTAGAGCACCAGCCCTGGAGTCAGGTATACCTGAGTTCAAATCTGACCTCAGACACTTAATAATTACATAGCTGTGTGGCCTTGGTCAAGCCACTTAACCCCATTGCCTTGAAAGAAAAGAAAAGAGAAGAAAAGAGAAGAAAAGAAAAGAAAAGAAAAGAAAAGAAAAGAAAAGAAAAGAAAAGAAAAGAACAGAAAAGGAGAGGAAAGGAGAGGAAAGGAGAGGAAAGGAGAGGAAAGGAGAGAAGAGAAGAGAAGAGAAGAGAAGAGAAGAGAAGAGAAGAGAAGAGAAGAGAAGAGAAGAGAAGAGAAGAGAAAAAAGAAAAGAAAAAAGTGTTGTTTATTTTTTTCTGGATTTGATTCTATAGCTGTGATTGTAGTACTTGCAGAAGTAGTTTCCAGACCCCATCTCCACCTGGGATGGTGACTGTGAGACCTAAGTGAGAAGCAGGCTTTGTGTGAAAGACCCTGGCATTCCACTAGTTTGCCCAAGAGATTTGCTCAAGTAGATAGAGAGCCAAGCATTCTGATTCCTAATTCCATGTTCTTTCCCACTGAGCCACCACACAGCTACTCATGGGTAATTCCTTCATTCAAAGAATTCATTAGGCACTTCATAAGCACCTACTGCATATAAAGCACTATTTGGGGCAAAAATCTTTCATCTCCTACTCCACTGTGGTTCCTTTTGTTTTTCTATTGTCCACTTTCAGTAGATTACTTCATTCATCAGAGAAAGCAAAACTCAAACTAGCTAAGTATTTCTGAACAATACTTCTGGAAAAAGCATTGATAAAGATAGATGTGTATTGGGAGAAACTTGCAGATTTAGATTTTAATTATCCATATTTTATCTCCCAGTCTCAGGGATAATAGATTGTTCTTTCTACATCCTCTTCTTCAAGTACTATTAGTTTGAATAAGTTATCTGTGTAGTGTTTATAAAAGTGCTTTGCCTTTTTAATACTAAAATCCATAGTAAAGACTTTTATTGTATGTAATGTTTTATTTTATTTTACTTTTTAGAAATATTCTATGTATAGTCTTGTTGTAAGAGGATCTGACCGGGATGGAGCTGCAGATGGGCTATCAGCACAAAGTGACTGCAAAATCACAATTTTAGATGTCAATGATAATTTTCCAAGCCTCGAATTCCCCAGTGTAAGTATTTCTCACAGATTCCACTAGCATGAAATAAAAGAGGCATCTTATAGGTCCATACATAATAACTCTGCATAGTGATGCAGATTTTCGTTGGTGGAGACAAAACTTCACAAAATTGGATTCTGTACTTAGACCTCTATAATAGCTAGAGCAGCTCATGAAAATTGGATTCACAGAAGACAAGAGTGATGCTCATATTGTAGCTCAAGGCTGTCCAAAATATGGCCCATGGGCTATGGCCCACAGTGTGATTTAATGCAGCCAGTGTGTGGGTTTTAATTTTCACAAGCAAAAAAAAAATAATAATTTACATGGAATGCATATTAGATTCTTTAATTCCATCACTAATAAATAATCTCATTGATGGTCATTTTCTTTGGTGTTTTTAAGCAGTATTATGGATGTTACATATCACACAGAATTTTCAATCAATGTGTGGGATGTGTTCCATCTGTACCATGCAGACTACTTAGTGCACCTACCTTTATACTGTTGTATTGTCGCTTTGTTCTTTTGTGTTTGGTTTCATGCTTTGCACCTTTCCCCTGTTGTATTGATGACCCGTGTTCCCTCACTTTCTAAGAAGTTATGAGGCAACATTTTATATATAAGAACCTTGGTCCTGGAGCCCTCACGTAGCACTACATCCACTGACTGTGGACTGTATTTTTTATTCTGGGTATGACCCTTGAATGATTGTTTTATTTGAATGTAACCCTAAGAGAACCTAAGATTGGACAGTAATGTAAAAATATTTTTTCTAATTCATATTAATAAACATTCCTTGAATTTCTAATCTATTTCCTCCTATACAGAAGCTGCATTTTTTTTAAATCTTTACCTATCTCTTTCAGTACTCAATAAATATTCAAGAAAATATGATTAGCCAGGAAGTGATGCGCTTCAGAGTAATTGACTTGGATCAAGAGGGAACAGATAATTGGTTGGCACTCTTCTTTTTTATTTCGGGAAATGAAGGAAACTGGTTCGAAATAGTAACAGATGAAATGACCAACGAGGGAATTTTCCGAGTTATTAAGGTACAATGTAATTGCAATGAATATTTTGATTAAGACTTTTTTCAAAATAATGACTCATGTTTACATAGTTTCAGTTAAAAAATGTTTTACTTACATTATTTTAGTTGATTCTCCCAACAATGTTATGAAAGAAGGAGTACTACATTTTAATCGCCATTTTACAAAGCAGGCTACGGAAGTACAAAGAAGTTAAAAGATTTACCCAAAGTCACACAAATAGTGAGAGGCAGAGTTAGGATTCAGATCTAGATCATCTGACTTAAAAGTTCAGCATTCTTAACACTTTATTGACTACAAGATCTATACTAAAATAGCTATGTCCACAGCTCAGCAAAAAATGTACATTGAAATGAATTTTTGTGGAAAATTAATTTTGAGTTGCTTTGCTTTTTTTCCAACTTAGGTAAGATTTTATTTTGCTCATCTTTCTGCAAGTAGTCTACCTATAAAAAAATGAAAATACTAATCAAGTCTATATATGAGAACAAAATAAAACATTTGAGGTTTTTACCTTTATGTTTTTATGGCATATTGTGGTAACATAATAATAGTAGATTTGTATATATTATTTTAAGATCTGAATTCAGGTCCTTCTGACTTCAAAGTTGATGTTCAAACTTTCCCAAAAGGAAAAGTTAAGTTCCAGTTAAATATACTTTTAAAAAGAACATATGTAATTATAAACTAAATAATTTATATATAGGGGTGGCTAGGTGGTGTAGTGGATAAAGCACCAGCGTTGGAGTCAGGAGTACCTGGGTTCAAATCCGGTCTCAGACACTTAATAATTACCTAGCTGTGTGGTCTTGGGCAAGTCACTTAACCCCATTTGCCTTGCAAAACCTTAAAAAAAGAAAAAAATTTATATAAAGTAATTTTCAGATCTTAAAAGGGTATATACAAAGCTACTGTTGTTATGGCATCACAATATGCCATAAAAACATAAAGGTAAAAACCTTTTTTAAAAGAATATTTTTCTTTTTAAAAGAATATTTAACAGGAACTTAACTTTTCCTTTTGGGAAAGTTTGGACATTTTGCAGTCTGTGAGTCAGTAGTTTTAAATACATTGTCAAGGTCCCATCTATTAGTTAGGTACATAGCTAATTCTTCACTCAAGGTCTAATTTTCCTGGGAATATATAATCTAAGTATACGTACATTCTAGGAATACATAATGTTATTGGAGCCACTAGTTCTATCAACCCATGAGTTCCTTATAAAAAGGCAGTATAACAAAGAGGATATAATGCTAAACTTAAAGCCAAGAAGACCCAGGTTCAAGCCCTGCTTTTGTCACTTTCTATGTCACTTAATGGAAGTCATTTCAGTCTCATTTTCCTCATCTATTAAATGGGAATGAAAATTTCAAAGGACAAATAGTTGGTAAAATAGAGTGACCGACAGGAAGACTTGTGTTCAAATCCAGATTCAGACACTTAATAGCTTTGTGACACTGAACAAGTATTTAACCCTGTTTGCCTCCATTTCCTCAATTATAAAATGAGCTAGAGAAGAAAATGATAAACCACTCCAATATGTTTGCCAAGAAAACTACACATGGGGTCATGAAGGGTCAAACAAGATTAATCAAGTTTCTAGTAAAAACTACCTCAAAAGGATGTTGTGAGATTAATAGGATCAAAGATTTAGAGAAGGGAGTGTTCTTAGATGACATCTAATCTAATCCTCTCATTTTTTCAAATGGGGAAGCTGAGACCCAGGGAAAGTAAGTTATTTGTCAGAGATGACTCAGAGAGTAAATATCAACAATACGATTGGGACCAGGTCCTTTGCCTTCAAAATCAGCATTCTTTCCACTGGAACATTTTAATTTAGATGGAGTAATGGATTCAAAATGATTTCCAAATTTTTAAGCCTCCCTTTCAAAATACTTCCCAGTATAGTCAACCTTCCCTATTGGCTGATATTAAAAAGGAAGTTGAAAAGCCTGAGAGTGAATTACCAACTAATGCTAGCAAGTTATTTATGAGAAACACCACAAATAACTAAGCCTCTCTATGCCTAAATTTTTCCAATCATTAACTGAAAATGATTTTTCCTACATATTGCAGGTAAGCAATTACTATTTTGTTTCTTATATCATTTGTCACAAATAAAGATCTGAAAAGAATGTCAGATATCATCTAATTCAGCCCCTTCATTTTACAGATAAGGAAACTCAATCTTGAGATAAGGAAATAAGTGTCTTGTCCAGGGTCAGACAAATAGTAAGCATTAGGAGTAGGATTTAAACTCAGATCCTTTGAGTCCACAGCCAATAATCTTTCTACTGTTCTACATTGAATGTGATATTATTTCAAAATCCAAAGAGCTATCATTCTAGTTAATCTCCAAGTTGCACATTTGAAATCTTTCAATAAAATCTGAGACTGGAGATTTGGAGTTTCATAGAAATGAGGCAACATGCGAGTTAATGTTCAGATGAAATTCCAGTGGGATATGAAGCAGGAAAACTTGGGACTAAGCAATGAAAAATACTCTTAAGGTCTTTCATTGTTGTGTGAGATAGTCAATTAGAATTTCAAGTAACTAGTTAACTCAGCTTTCAACAATAGCTGGTACCCATTAAGATCATCTCTCTTACATTCTCCTTCACCTTTAATGCAGGATGTTAGGTAGATTCTGCTTGGTGCTATTAATAAATTAATTCTCTGAAAATTCATAAAAGATTCCAAATACCATGAACATCAATTTTTTTTATTTGTTTTTTAAAGACTAAGTCACTCTAACTTGTCCAGTTCAAAAGTGTAAAGCTACTCACAGACCCACTCTCATTGATACAAGAGCATTGACCTTGGTTCTCTCCCCTTAAGCAAACTGGTGGTCCCATGACCCCAAGAGGTACCAAATTGATGGTACAGTTATTATTTAGCCTACCAAAGCTCAGAATCCCTATGCTCAATAGATACAGCTGCTTCTAACAACACAGATTACAGACATGCATCATCATGTTGTATGATCAATATGATTTTATCACTTTCTAAAAAAGCATCTACATGTGTGTTATTGCTCTCCATTAATTCTCATTTTTAAAGCAAAGAAACATGTATTGTTCTGTGAATATAGTACAAAAATATCTGTATTTAATTGGGGAAAAGAAAAAATACAAATTCTCAGCATGTTGTCTCATGTACTTCTGTTCTCTATCTTTGTGATTCCAAAACAGTGGCTAAAATATAGTAAGTTCTCAAAAAGAATTTGCTGATTGCTTGGTTCTCTCTAGGTTGGAATTTGTTTCTTGTTAGATTAAGCAATCAATTAGCTTTTATTAGGTTTCTACTCTTACAAGCTCTGAGCTAAATGCTTAAATTACAAAGAATGGAAAAATGTAACTCTTAAGGAGTTCACAGTCTAAGGGAGAGACAGTACAAACAGCTATGTATAAACAGGGCAAATACAAGGTAAATTGTGGATAATATTAGAAGAAGACAAAAGATTAAGGAATCTGGGAAAATATTAGTAGAAAGTGAGACTTTTTCTAAGACCTGAAGGGACTCAGAGAAGGCAGAAGGAAGTGATAAGAAGGGAGAGCATTCCAGGAATGGGCAACAACTAGGGAAAATATTCAGAATTGAGGGATAGAGTGTCATTTAAATGCAGCAAGAAGCCAAGGCCATTACATCAAACAGGATTTGGGAAGGGAAAGGTAGGAAGGAGTGCTGTAAACTATAAGCAGATGGAAAAGTAAAATGGGACCAGGTTATGAATGAATTTAAAGGTCAAATAGTCAACCACTAAGTCAAAAGTCAAACCACCTGTGCTTATTAAATGAGGCAGGTAGTCCAGGTAAGGACAAGGTCAGACCAGCACTTTGGAATGAACAGTTTGATGGAAAGACTTGATTCGAGGAAGTCATAAAGCTACTGCAATAGTCCTGTCTTGAGTTGATGAGAATCTGTACCAGAGTGGTGGCATTGTCAGAAGATAGAAGAGAGAATATATGAGAGATTGTTAGAAAGACAATACTTTTCTTTTTATATTCTAGCCTCTTAATTTTGAAGAAATGCAGAGCCTACAACTTAGCATCGGTGTTAGAAACAAAGCTGAATTTCATCATTCAGTTATATCTCAATATAAAATACAAGCAACTATGGTCTCAGTAACAGTTGATAATGTAATTGAAGGATCAGTATTTGCTCCAGCTTCTAAAACTTTCAGAATACAAAAAAATATGGGGACAAATGATGTCATTGGAGCAATGGTAGCAACTGATTTGGACACAGGAGGACCTTCAAAAACAGTCAGGTAAGATGTCCAATTATAAGTATTCATTATTTAAAAATAAAAAGGCATTTTTCTGAATTTTAATAATCTTTGTGGAATTATTCAAAATTTAGATATGTAATTGGAATGAATCCTGGTAATTTACTAGCAGTTAATGAAAGAAATGGCCAACTTATCCTGAAAAATATAATAACCAGAGAAGTATATCAAAGGCTCAATGGACACTATGAAGGAACTATTCTATCCATAGATGGTAAGATAGCATTTTCTAAAATTTTATAGCTTAAAAGTTCAATAATACAACCATATTTGCAGCGAAATAACAAATAACAAAACACTTATCATTTCTCTCTAATTGATATAATCTTTGCCTTTAATGAGTTATCAATTAAATCAATATAGATTAGAACCATCAGAAATACAGATATTTTATGCTTATAATAATATTTCATTAATTCAGAATCTGAGAATTTGATGATGAGTTTTTAATCTCAGCAATTTACAGCAACAAACAAAAGCACAAAATAATCCTCAGTTCTTTGTAATTTCTTTTTTTCCCCAAGAGTATAATGTATTACAAACAAAATAGTTCTAGCTGTCTTAAAATATTCCAGCAACTGATAATGAAATATCAATGACTTGTCACTGTACTAAAAAGACTGAGTCATATCCTTTTGACATTTTTGTTAATTATGAAACCAACAAACATAATATAGAGCTGAGTTATAAAATGGAAGGACAGTTTATAGGTTTTCCATGAAAAGTTAAATAAAGGTATTTATGGAATTAGTTTTTATCAAGCACTCAAATGCAATAAGAAATACTCTTTCCTTTGGTTTTCTTGATTTACTATGCTCACTAACAGTCAATAAATATTTATTAATCACTAACTACGAGCCAGATACTGTATTCACTGCAGAGATATGGAGAAAGGTAAAGACAATCTCCTCCTTTCAAGGAGCTTACAGTCTAATGGTGAATCAACATGCAAATACAATTAAGATAAGTCCAGGCTATATTAGAAACTGCAGAAAGTAAAGACACTATAATTAAAGGAAAATCAAAAAAAAAGCTGATGGTAAGAGCCTTGAAAGAAGCCACAGAAGTCAGGAGATAGAGATGAAGGGGGAAAGTATTATAGAAAGAGGGGACAGAAAATGAAAGTATCCAGAGTCAAAAGACTGAGTGTCTCATTCAGGCGGGCCTGTGTAACAGGATAGCAGAATGAGTATTAAGTAAATTGTGGTCAAATTGGAATGGGGAGGCAAATTACAAAGAGTAAGTATAAAGGCAAAGTATAAAGAATAACAAAAAGAAGAATCCATATTTGTTTCTGGAAGTAAGAAGGAACCATTGGAGTTTTCAATACAGAAATGATATGATCAGACTTATGCTTTAGGAAGATCATTTTGACAGCTGAGTGAAGGATAGGCAAGTGAAGAGAGATTTGTGGAAAGGACATCAGCCAGAAGGCTATTGCAACAGCCCAGGTGTGAAATGATAGAACCTGTACTTGGGTAGCAGCAGGGTTAAATGAAAATATAGGAAAGATGTTATAAAGGTAAAAATCAATGGACTTTAGCAACAGATTAGTTAGGAGTGACAGAGAATGAAGAGTCAAGAATGCTGAGGTTGTGAAACTGAGTGACTAGAGGGAGTGCACTATCTTCAACAGTACTTGGGAAATTAGGAAAATGGTGGAGGTTAGGTGGAAACCAAGTTCAATTTTGATCTGTTGAATGGATGTCTCCAGGACATCCATTCAAGATGACCAATAGCAATTGAAGAGGCAAGACTGGAGGTTAGCAGAGAGGTCTACAGCAATAACCACACTAGTATCCCTGCCTCAAGTCTCTTTACACTCCACTCAACTCAGCTGGCATGGTGATTTTTCTAAACCTTCAGCATAGTCATTTTACCTTCTTTTTCAGTTAGCTCTGCTGGATTTCTAATATCTCCATGATCAGACATAAAGTCCTTTACTTTCATCACATGATTCCTTCCTATTTTCAAGTTTTCTTATTGCTGACTCCCCTTCATGAACTCTATCCAGTTACACTGGACTATTTTCAAGTTTTCAAATATGACACTACATAACCTTTCTATGCCTTTGCTTCTCCTTTCATATTACTTTCATCTGCACCTGATAAAGAGATGATTCTGGAGGACAAAGTAAGGCTGGTGATGTAGCACAGCATCCCCTCACTCAAATCCAATTCTTGTGCTTGTCATGACTTCGCCTCTCTGTTGTCATGGTCATCTTCAAAAATGAAGGACAAACCTTATACATAAATAGTTTTTTTTATGTGTTGATTAGACTGTATGCTATTTGAGGAAAGTGACATTTTTTGAGGAAGAGAGAGATGTCTTTTCTGTTCATTCCCCTAAATATTTATTGACTGACTGAAATCATAGTTTCCCTCAAGTACCAGGGATCAAAAATAAATAACTCAACTATAATTCTTAAGACCACTCCACAATTAGCACATTTCTCCATTAAGATTGATAGTATAATGGATAGAGTACTATGTTGGAGTCAGGAGGACATTAATTCAAATTCAACCTCAGACACTTGATATTTACTAGCTAGATAACCTTGGGCAAGTCACTTCCCCTCATTGCCTTGCAAAAACCAAAGAAAAAAAATTGACATTTTTCCTAATTAATTTCAATTAATGAAGTTTTACTCTATAGTAAACATGATTTTGACTCAGTGCTAATATAATAGTCTTAGAACATTTTTGATGTATGTTGTAAATTTCTATCATCTTTTTCTCCCTATCTGGCTTATATGAATGACTCCCAGCAGTGGAGATATGAATGGTGGGATAGAAATTCTGCTCTTCTATTTTTTTTCCACTTTCCTCACAGCAAGTTGAGACTCCTTCTTGACCAAGATGTTTTATTGCCCTTATATACTTTATAGGTCCATAGTTTTACCATGCTATTGTTTTAGTTTGTAGATACTTGTGGTATGTTTATAATAGGTACCTAATCCTGTCTGGTGTTACCCATAGCATTTACTTCAATAAAATGGAAATAACTTTCAATTAACTATACTAGCAGAGAGTCAAAATGATATGTTGTAAAAATGAGCAATTTAATGCTTGTGTCTAATTTTGTAAATGTGTTTTTTAGTTATTTTTATAGTAATTACTTTGGAAAGTATGCTTAGCATATCAGTCATGATAATCTGCATAACCTGAACAGACACCAAGTGATAGTGATGACCAGGTAAGAGTAGCTCAAAGACATGCTGGTGGCAACAGAAAGCCAACCAGAAAATGTAAAAATTGCCCCAGGATTAGCCAAACACAGATAATTGAGCATTGACAAAAGTAAAACAGCTGAATGTTAATTCCATTGCATGATTTATCTATCCATTCATATCTATGTCAAGGAACAGTCAGTGTCAAAGTTCAAAAGAAAGACTGGAGTTTTGACATCCTTAAGTGAATTTCATGGAGTGTTAGTAATGGTGGATTAATTTCCCTAAGCAACAGAATATTCACTGTGAAAACTGCCCCAATGATGGGGGTGGGGGGAAGAAAACTAATCTTTTTGCTTGTGTTTGTGGAGCCTTTTTAACCAATCTCTGTGGACTCTGTTCTCTTTAAATTTGTGGAATGTGAAGAGGACAAATGACACAGAGGAATTGTTAAATGGCATAGTTATTTTCGTCTATATTTACTGCCCTCAAAAAACCTAGAGCTTCTGTAAGCTATAGCTTTTCTTCAGTTTAATTATATGGTTAACAATGAAATTACTACAACTCTTAAGTGAAATTAAATTTCAATGGATACAAGTCAAATGATACTCATCTTTTCTTGGAAATGTTTTATTTTGAGATTTTTTTTCCTCTCCTAAGAAATTTATCCATTAATGTTGCAAATGTCATCTAAATCTTAAAATCTATTTGGGCCACCATTCAGATTCAGGAAAGTAGGTATAACCATAATGCAAATTTTATCTGGATTTGATGCCTCTTGGGCCAAATTTGTTCAAAATGAATCAACTCTGTTGAAAGTTATTTTGAATCAAGTAAACTAATGCCAACATTCTTCAGATTCAGAAATGTATTTAGTTGGTTGTGGTATAGATAGACCTATGTATACTTTCCTACCTTGATAGAGTTATTTCTGTTTGGAAAAATAGGAGACCTAGCACCCTCTGTGGAATAGGGATCTCCTTGTCTCACAAGGATCTTATTTCCATTTCCTTTGATCACTTTAAATAAGAGGATACCTTACTGTTAAAGCTGGTTTTCAATAGCATGGTTACAGAAGTCCCTTATAAACCTTGATGCTTTAGACAGCTCTGAAAGTCTAAACAGATAATAATCATATACTCAGACTTCAGATCTGTTATGAGAAAATTTTTAAAAAAAGAAAGCTGTTTTAGTGCCAATGTAGAGAATACTATAAAAGAAACCAGCAACTTTGTGGAAATCAATTAAATAATGTTTTTATTAGGTAGCTTCTGAATGCCAGACATTATGTTTTAAATGCTGGAAATTATATATATATATATATATATATATATATATATATATATATATATAGAGAGAGAGAGAGAGAGAGAGAGAGAGAGAGAGAGAGAGAGAGAAAGAGAGCATCTTTTGGACTTTACTGGAACTGGAAAAAAAACAACACTAGTTGAGGCTTATGCTTTGGGATGGCAACTGGGTTTTACATATAGCATTCCTTTAATATCTTACCATTTCAGATTCTCTCCAAAGAACTTGCACTGGGACCATAATTCTTGATTTATCAGACTTAAATGGAGGCATAGAAACTAATACTAATGCTGGTGGCTCTGGGAGCACTTCAACAGAAACTGGCACTGGAGGTGGCACTGGAGGTGGCACTGGAGGTGGCACTGGAGGTGGCACTGGAAGTGGCACTGGAAGTGGCACTGGAACCAGCACTGGAACAAGCACTGGAGCCTTTGATGGAACTGGCACTAGAAATGATGAAGAAATCACCACCAACCCTAGTGCAATTGTTACTCATGGCTCAGGTGGTGGATTATACCAGTTTCCTGGAGATAATGTACATCTTGGTCCTGCTGGCATTGGACTGCTTGTCATGGGTTTCTTGATACTTTTGTGTAAGTATTTTATTTATTTATCCAGTGTGTATAAAGGGGGAAATGGGAGGGGAGAGTGTTTTCTGTTTCCCTGCTAACCTAGTCTTACAATTTATCATCTATTAAGATTTGAAATACATTCCATGGCTAATATGGTAGAAACATAAGTATCATAATAGTGAGTGACTAAGAATGTCTATGTAACTAGAAGAATGCCTACTTACAAAAGAAAAGGTGACTCTAGTTTATACCTTCTTTTTTATTCTGTATAAGGCTGTCCACTGAAAACAGAATTATTTTCATTAAATTACAAGCAATGTATTTGTTTCTGATGTTGCTGACTTTTTTCCTTAAAATGAATAGTTCTTTATTTTGAAGCTGGTTAGAATTCATTGATGCATTCAAAAAACATCAGGTCATAAGATCCTTCTCTGTGCAGGGAACCAGAAGCAGCTAAGGGGTACAGTGGATGGAGCACTGACCCTGTAGTCAGGAAGACCTGAGTTCAAATTTGACTTCATAACTTATTAGCTATGTGACCATAGGGGAAGTCACTAAACCACTATCTGCCTCAGTTTCCTCAACTATAAAATGGAAATAATAATAGCACAAAACTTCCAGGGTTGTTGTGAGAATCAATGAAATAATGAATAATGAATGAAATAATATTTATAAACTTCTTGACTTTAGGTTTTTCTTTTTTTTAGGGTTTTTTTTGCAAGGTAAATGGGGTTAAGTGCTTGCCCAAGGCCACACAGCTAGGTAATTATTAAGTGTCTGAGGCTGGATTTGAACTCAGGTACTCCAGACTACAGGGCCGGTGCTTTATCCATTGTGCCACCTAGTCGCCCCAAGTTCTTGACTTTATATAGAACAAAGAAGGCACTATATAAATGTTTATAACCCATCTTCACTATACTGGATCCTGTAAGAGATACAAAAATAAATAAAGATAGGATTTCAGCCTGCAAGAAAATTAGAGACTAATAGCGGCAAAAAGATGCAGACAAATAACTGAATATAAAATATAGAGCAAAAGTATAAAATGGATAAAACTAAGTACATTCATTCAAAAAAAGAAATCATTTCTTCTTGTTTCAGTATCCAGGAAGGTCTCATAAACAGAAAGCATTTGAAATGGTCCTTGAATTTTTGTTAAATATTTGATTGGGGAAAGAGGCTAATATTTCATGAAAGAAGAATGTATAATTAACAACAAAAGTGAGCTTTGGACTTCATTTACTCCTGTGCCACATTATCATGAATTAGCAAGGGTTCAGTGAATAAAGAAATTAGTATAGTATGGAATATTCGGAGAAGACTCAATAGAGAGCTTAATTTAAGTCTTGATGGATAATTAGGATTTGAATTAGGAAGAGAAGAGAGTTGAAATTGAAGGTGAGAGAAGCTGTATGTGCAAAGACATAAAGGTAGGAATGAGCAAAGCATATTAGAGACAGACGGACTGTCTGAAATGAAGAGTAAGTTTTAAAGATGAATGAGATCCAAGGATGGATAGGTAGGGAGTTGGCGTATTATCACAGACCTCAAAGTCTAAGGTTTTGAACTTGATGAGGACAACTAGAGGGAATTATCTTAAAGTGTAGAAATAGTCATTCTGTACTCTAATATAATCGAATGCAGTTAATGATAGAAATTTAAATTGATTTCAGTTTTTAAAATATTTCAGTTTTTTATCTTTTATAGAAATTTCAGAATAAAAATGTGTTGACCATAAAGTATTCTCCATTTACTAAATATAATTTTAATTTTTAAAAAAATGATTTCCATGAAACATAGATCTATTACTAATTGCAATCTATTTTTACTTCTGTTTGTCAGTGGTCCCATTTTTGTTGATAGCATGTGATTGTGTGAATGCCAGCGGTGTGGGAGGAGGCTTTGAGCCTGTTCCAGAGTGTTCAGAAGGTGCAATTCATACCTGGGCAGTAGAGGGACCCCAGCCTGATGTAAGTATTGATCCTGTAGAAATATCTTTGCACTTCAACTGGAACCTGAGTTTTAATCAAATTAATTAAGAAGTAGAAATGCAACAATCCACATTTATTAAAATCCACTGGGCATGAACTTTCCTGTTAGGTTATAGAAAGGTATAAGAATATGAGTAACAGAAGAAAAACAAAATTAAACAGAAGAAATAGCCCATTGCTTCAAGAAACTAGCAATGTAATTGGAGGAATTGAACCACTCAAACTGGAAAATTATTTAAAACCTAACATTTTATGCAAACAAATTTGATATAAATGAAATGCTATAGGCTAAGTAAAGAAATTATCAGAATGGGATCAAGGTGATCAGGAAAAATCTTCCTGAATGAGGGTAAAGAATAGAAGATCTCAAAGCTTCTTATGTATTTTATTTTTAAAAATATTTATATTTATAAAATATGAGACTGATATAGTATAAAAAGAGCAGGCCTCCACATCAGAAGACCTGGGTTCAACACTGCCCCTCTGTGAGATACATGATGGTTGTGTGATATGGGCAAGTCATTTAACATTTCCAGTGACTCAGATAGTTCTCTCAGTCTTTGAAGCTGCTTGGCTAGAACTCATCTTCACTGGAAAATGGAGTTTCCTCAACAGAAGTTCCTGACACCAAGAAAAGTTGCCAGTCTAATCACAAAAAAGTATACCTTAGAAATCTGAGGGGAAAAGAGTAAGAAAAAAAGCAAATAATATGAAATATTTAATGGAAAAGGACACTTTCTGTTTGTTGTCAAAGGGAAAAAATAATGATTTTCTTTCTTTAGGATATAAATAACATATGTGTGCCAGTTATACCAGTGATGGAAGTTACTGGAAATATGAACGAATGTATTGACACTGGTGGTAAGTGGGGTAAAATTTATTTCTTCTTACATACTTAAAATAGTGAGAATAGATAGATAGACAGACAGATAGATAGATATAGATAGATTAGATAGATAGATAGATTGTCAAGGTCAAATCACACTTTCATTAAAAATTTTAGTAGCCTTTACTTTTAGATTTCTCATTTGTTTATTATGCATTTTTGGAGAAACTATTTCTAACTATTCTTTCATGCTTCCGTGGTTCTGTGTTCTCAACCCTGGTGCTTTAAGACTATGCCGGCAAATGTGGAAGGAGAGAGGGGTATAATGTATGAACAAAGGAAGTGTAGGTTTAATCTGCATTCTTAACATTTTCTCCAGTACTTTCACATTACATTTTCAATATAACCAATCAATAAAACAATAAATGAAGTCCTGATTTATAATCATTTGCTGATTTCCAAAGTGTAAATTCTAACAATGAATTTTTTTTGTTTTTGCAAGCCAATGGGATTAAGTGACTTGCCCAAGGTCACAAAGCTAGATAATTATTAAATTTCTGAGGCTGGATTTGAACTCCAGTCCTCCTGACTCCAGGGCCAGTGCTCTATCCACTGGACAACGTTGCTGCTCCAATGAAAATTTTTAAATCTCTTTTCATGAGCTGGTTCAAGCTGCTTCCAACACATTCCTGAGCTACTCCCTCCAGTGATGAACATCACACCATAGCCATACCTTCTCATACTGTGTCACTTTTGTCCATGACCTTCTTTAAATCTTCTTTAGGGGGGCCTTGCCAGAGTGTTGGAACTATTCTTTTATTCTCCATTCTTGACAATGAGTGGAATTATCAGTGGAACAATGCAAACCATCTATCAGTTATCCCATATTTTTACTCCTTAAACAAGCCAACTCCTTTTCTTCTTATATGTGCTCTTAATGACACCAATTACTTCTGTGAAAATCTACCTGGGTAATGCCAACCACAACCATCCATTGCCCTTTGGATGATCCATAATGTTGATTCTTTGAAGACCATTGTATTTGAGGTATATACTTAACATTTTGAAATCACAGCCTTAGAGTACAGCTAGATAGAGTGCTAGATGTGAAAACAGGAAAACCTGAAATCAATCCTAATTTGCACATTTATTAGTTGGCCAAATCACTTAACTGCTCCCATCCTCATTTTCCTCATCTGTAAAATAGGGGAAATTAGAGCACCTCACACAGTTGTTATGAGAATCAACTGAAATAACATAAATAATGCACTTTTCAAGTCTCAAATTAATGTTATGTAACTATTATATCATCATTATTATAATTATTATTACTGCTATTAGGAGGAGGAAGAGGAGGGGTAGGAGGTGAGTAGAACTTTACTGATGATCTGACTGGTGTTAATTTCTTTGAGGACATAACATATCAATGATGGTTAGGATATTTTGCCCTTACACTAGAATGGTATTCATTTTTTAAAATGTTATATTAATTAAAGTAACTTAAATTCAGTAAATCTTAGCTAGTGTTCATTTGTAGGACTTGAATCTTTACCTTTTTATCATTTGACCTCTAAATGTTTCATCACTTGATAGCTTGAGAAATAAGATTCCTATCAATCAATAGAAATGTTGTTGTTAACCATATCCAACCACTTAAGAATAAATATAGATGACTGAACATCATGGAATCTATTTATCCAACTCAATTGAACTTGGATGCACCACAAATGGCAGGGAGGACAGAGAATTGTTTCTTAGAAAGTCTTTAAAAATAGGTTTGTCTTAGACAGGAGAAAAGATTTTGGGAGACAATCTAAAAAATCACATGTATTGCGATTTGAACCATTTATAGTTTATATATCCTTATTAGAGATATGGATTAGTTGGTTATCATTCACTAAAAACACAAAAACACATTTTATATGTTTTCAGATAGTCAAAACAATTTTTGTTTCTTCATGCTAAATAATTCCTTCATTCTTCTCCAAGTATATAATGTTTTATATTCTGCTCCACCAAACTCTTTGAACCTTAACAGAAAGATGGAGTTCTTAATTAATGGTTGGACACATTGTGCGGAGCATTTAAAGTGTACTTTGTGAAACAGGATCCTGGTTCTCTTGGGAGAGCACACACTCTTTTTTTTTTTTCTTTATTTATGTCTGGTGCTACCATTTTCTATGACTACCTACAATTTCCTGCCTCTCCTTTCTCATTCTCCGCCCTAATGCCCTTACTCCCATGAAATTCAGTACCAAATAATCAGTGAATGTCCAGGATCTTAACAATTTTCTGTGGCTTTGGGCAAGCCACTTAACCCCATTTGCCTTGCAAAAACCTAAAAAAAAAAATTTCTGACAGACAAGAACTACATCAAGTTATATATACATATATATATGTATATATATGCATATATATATACATTAGTGTGTATATATATATATATTTATACATTTGTTTTCTAATTACTTGTAATTACTTGTAAAAATAATTCTAATATTATTTTTTTGTAATTTTGAGTTCAAATTCTCTTCCCCCCTCCTTCTCCTCCCCCTTTGGTGAGAGGAAATCAGTCTGATTTGGGTTACATATATGCAATCAGGAAAAATTGATTTTTATATTAGTTGTGTTGTGAAAGAAAAAAGACCAAAAAAACCCAAGAAAAATAAAGTTTAAATAAATGTTTGCTTTGACCCACACTCAGACTCCACTTTTCATCAAAAATATTCAGAATTATTTTGCATCTTTGTATTGCTGAAAATAACTAAGTCATTCTCAATTGATCATCATACAATATTGCTACAGCTGTGTACACTCTTCTCCTGATTCTGCTCATTTTGCATTCATAAATGCATATATCTTTCTAACTTTTTTTCTGAAAGCATCCTGCTCATCATTTCCTATAGCACAATAGTACTCTGTCACAAACATATGCAACAACTTATTCAGTAATTCCCCAATTGATAGGTGTCAAATTTCATTTCTCTGCTATCACAAAAAGAATTGCTATAAATATTTTTATACATGTAGGTCCCTTTCCTTTTAGTTTTTATTTCTTTTGGATACAGACCTGGTAGTGATATTTCTGGGCCAAAGTGTATACATAGTTTCAGAGCCCTTTGGACATGGTTCTAAATACTTTAATTAGTTTATAACTTCATCAACATTGTTTTAGTTTACCAGTTTTCCCACATCTTCTCCAAAATTTGGCATTTTCCCTCCATAGCCTGTTGGTCAATCTATTAAATTTAAGGTGGTAGCTCAGAGTTGGTTTTAATTTTCATTTTTTCTGATCAATAGTGATTTAAAGCATTTTATATGACTATGGATGGTTTTAATTTCTTCATCTGAAAATTACCTGTTCATATCCTTAGACAATTTATCAATTGGGGAATGATTTATGTTTTTTATAAATTTGACTCACTTCTCTATATATTTGAGAAATGAAGTATTTATCAGAGTAACTTGCTGTAAAACTTTTTCACATTTATGATTACTCTGTGTTTTCTTCCAAATGATTTTTCCTTTTTATCATTCTCTCTCCTTTCACCCAGATCTTGCTCAAAAGTGTTTTGCTTCTGAAGACTGCCTTTCCCAATGCTACCTACCCTTCTATTAGCCCCCCTCCCCACACTTCTCTTATCCCTTTCCCCTCCTACTTTTCTGTTGGTCAAGATAGATTTCTATACCCGATTAAATTTATATGGTATACCCTCTTTAAGCCAGTACTAATGCAAGCTTTGTCCAACAAACTCTTCATCTTCCCCTCTACTTTCAAGTCTCTTTTATGTCACAGTATTTATGCCATTCTACCTCTCCTTTACTCTTTCTTCAAGTATATCCATCTTTCTTATCCCTTTTATATCATATTATTATAATCATCATTCCTTCTCATCTCTCAATTTTTTTATACTATCTTATCATAGTCTATACTACTTCTAATAATACCTTAAAATGTTAGGAGTATCTACATCTTCCAATGTAGAAATATAAACAGTTAAGTCTTAGTGAATTCTTTATGATTTCTCTTTCTGTTTATATTTTTATTCTTCTTTTGAGTCTTATATTTAAAAGTCAAATTTTCTTGAAAGTCAGTTCTATTTCATTAAATGTCTATTCCCCCCTGCTACATTATACTCAAACTGCTTGGTAGGATGTCTTGGTTGCAATCCTATATTATTGCAAGCCCCCTGATCCTTTTGTGTGAAACTGCTAAATCCTGTAATATCCTGACTGTGACTTCAGGATATTTGCGTTGTTTATTTCTGGATGGTTGAAATATTTTCTTCTTAATCTGGGAACTCTGGAATGTAGTGGTAGCATTCCTGGGAATTTTCATTTTGAAATCTCAAAGAGGTGATTGATGGATTCTTTCAATTTCTATTTTAGCCTCTTGCTTTAAAATTTTATGGTGCTTTTCCTCAATAATTTCTCAAAAGATGATATTTAAGCTCTTTTTTATCATGGTTATCAGTTAGTTCAATAATTCTCAAATTATTTCTCCTTGATCAATTTTCTAGGTCAATTGTTTTTCCAAAGGGAGATTTCAAATTTTCTTCTATGTATTCATTATTTTGGTATTGTTGGATTGTTTCCTAATGTATTCTGGAGTCATTACCTTCCATTTGTCCAGTTCTGATTTTTGAGGAATTATTTTCTTCAATTAGTTTTTGTACCTTCTTTTCCATTTGGCCAATTCTACCTTTTAACAAGTTCTATTCTTCAGTGAATTTTTACACATTTTTCCATTAGAATAATTCTGCTTTTGGGTGGCTAGCTGGCACAGTGGATAGAGCACTGGCTTTGGAGTCAGGAGTACCTGAGTTCAAATCCGGCCTCAGACATTTAATAATTACCTAGCCATGTGGCCTTGGGCAAGCCACTTAACCCCATTGCCTTGCAAAAACTAAAATAATAATAATAATGATAATTATAATTCTGCTTTTCAGAAAATCTTCTCTCCAGTGCATTTTCGTGCCCCTGACCATTTGGCCAATTTTGCTTTTTTTTTAAGTGTTATTTTCCTTAGTATTTTTATGCCTCCTTTACCACGTTTTGATCCTTTTTTTCATGATTTTCTTGCATCCCTATCATTTCTTTTCCCAATTTTTTCTCTACCTTTATTATTTTAGTTTTAAAATTCTGAGCTCTCTCAGAAATTTTCTTTGGAATTGATACCAATTCATATTTTATTCTTTAAGACTGTGAATGCAGCTGCTTTGACTTTTGAGTTGTCTTCTTTAGTTTGTGTTTTCAACTATAACTATAGTAACTTTCCATGGTCAGGTTCTTTTTGTTATTGTTGTTTGCTCACTTTACAATCTTTTTCTTGACTTTTGACTTTCAACTTTGTGATAAAATTGAGCTCTATTTCTGGGGTGGAGGGGTCATTGTCTTCAGATATTTTGTGCAATTTTTTTCAGATCCAGTTCAAGATAAAGTATTTCAATTAGTTTCTTTGAAGTTCTAAACATTTAAATTAATGTTTTTTTTAATAGGAGTTTATACAAATGAATATGGAGAAAGAGAAATGAGAGATCTAGGAGAAGGAGGAATGGGAATGTCTGGATTTGAGCTATCAAATGGAGTGAAAACATCTGCAGTACCTGAAGTATGTCAAGGATATTCTGGAACATTAAGAAGGAATTCTATGAGAGAATGTAGAGAAGGAGGCCTGAATATGAACTTTATGGAGAGCTATTTCTGCCAGGTAATGAATATTATAGTATCTTCTGCATTGTTTATGACTCTTAACAGCATAAACATATAAATGATATTTCAATAATACATTATTTCCTATTCTATTCAACTCTAATATTATTATATGACATTATCAGATGGAGAACTGAATAGCATGAGTATGGTGAGAAAATGACCTTAGGACAGCCAAACTCCCTAGAGTGTGTTCTTGAAGGCTACCCAATGGGAAATTGTAGAGGAATCACAAAACCTAGAGTGATGTCATTTGGTTTGGCTGTCTCTAAACAAAGGTATATTTTGGTCAAAATAATTTCACAATATCAAATTCTGATACATTTTTAAAGGCAATTAATCAATCAACAAAAATTTACTAAGTACCTATACATGCTAGGTACTGTGCTAAGCTCTGAAGAAAACTTAAAGTTCTGAAAAAGCAAAAACAAAAAAGGTCTCATTTTCAAGAAACTAGAATCCATCAGAAAATATTTATTTGCACACATAAGTATTTAGAGAATAAACAAATTCAAGGCAATTTCAATTTTAGGTAATTTTAGAGAGGGAATACTACCAGTAGGTGGATGAGTAA
This sequence comes from Macrotis lagotis, assembly GCF_037893015.1. Classification (NCBI taxonomy): domain Eukaryota; kingdom Metazoa; phylum Chordata; class Mammalia; order Peramelemorphia; family Peramelidae; genus Macrotis; species Macrotis lagotis. The sequence goes on along the minus strand of NC_133666.1, from coordinate 441,611,556 downwards.
AGACTTTATGAAGAAAAGAATATTTAAACTATCTTGAGTGATGTGAGGAATTTGATGAGGCAGAGGTGAGGAGAGACTATATTAAAGGCAAGGAGGAGAGTCAGTTAAAAGACACAGAGATGGAAGATGGACTGCAGTGGGTAAGGATTCAAAGCAAAGGCCAATATGTCAGAAATGTAGAATATAGGAAGAGGAATTATTTAATAGGCTGTAAAAATAGGTTGGATCCAGGTTATGAAGGGCTTCAAAAGTCAACAGGGGAGTTTATATTTAATAGTAGGAGCAATTAGGAGCCATTGCAATTTCGTGAGCAAAATAGCATTATGATTTGAACTTCACTTTGGCAGATGGAAGAGGCATACAGATAGACTGGAGTAGCAAGATGAATTAGGAAGCCATTGCAATATTCCAAGTGAAGGGTTAAACTGAGATGTTGACTCTTTCAAAACTGAGAAGAGGATAGATGCAAAATGCTGATAGGATAGAATGATAAGATTTGACTGTTGGTTGAATATGTTTAGTGAACTTTAGCAAAAGAATAGAGTTGGGAAAAAATTAATAATTTCTATTTTAAATATGTTAAATTTGAAATGTCTATGAAACCATCATTTTTAAATATACAACAGATAGTTGGTGATGTGAGAGAGACTTGAACTGAAATCAGCAGATCTTGGATTCATCTGCCTAGAGATAATAATTAAACTCATGGAAACTAATGAAGCCACAAAGTAAGAGAGAATAGAGGGGAAAAAAGAGAAGAGGGTCCAGAACAGAGTCTTGGGGTATGCATAGAATTAGGTCCCATGAGAGGAATGATAAACTAGCAAAGGAAAATGAGTAGATTTAGGAAAAACAGGGTAGAGTATTGTCATAATAACTCAGAGAATAGAAAGAATACCTAAGAAGAGAAAGGGATCAACAAAGAGGTTAGAAATGATGAGGATTAGAGAAAAATGAAATTGTATGTAATTTGGGGGAATGGGGAGTGAAATACCTTCAGTTCAGGCAGAAGGTCAAAGGGAAAAGTGAGTAGTATTAAATAGAAGTAACATTTATAAATAGATTTTTTTTGGAGTATTGCTGAGAAAAACAAAAGCATCATTAGATGATAGTTTGAAAAGATGGAAGGGCCTGGGAAAAAAACTTTTTTAAGGATATAAGAGACTTGAAAAGTTTAAAGTAATAACAAAATATGCATTAGTTGAAAATATTGTGAAGATTAGGGAGAAAAAGAAATGATGGAGGGGATAATCTGTTGAAGAAGACAAGAAGGGGACAGCTAGGTGATGCAGTAGGTGGAGTACTAGCCCTGGAGGCAGAAGGACCTGAGTACAAATGCAGCCTCTGACACTTAATAATTGCCTAGCTGTGTGGCCTTGGGCAAGTCACTTAACCCCATTGCTTAACTAAATGAAATTTGAGAAAAAGAAGGAGATGAGAAGGAGATGTGAGCATGTAAAGAAGCTAGCCTAAGGAAAAGACAAAAAAGGGACACATCTCATTATCAGAAAATAGTCTAAAGTCTAAATAGTCTAATAGTCTAAAGGAATGATGTGAAGATATTTTAAGTGAAAGACAAAAACTGGAGCTCACAAAAAATGGTTTCCATTTTCAAAGGTAAGTATGAGGTTCTGAAACTTGAAGAACAGAGGTTTGAAATGACCTCTGTGGGAACTGGGATAGGGAAACTATTAGAGAGGAATAAAAGAATTACCCTGATGTAGGGAGTACCAAATTGAAAGAAGAAAGGAAGCAAACATTTATTAACTGTGCTAATGATATCACTTTGCTTAGAACCTTGCAAATGTTATCTCATTTGATCCTCACAACAACCCTGGAAAATATTTGCTATTATTATCCCCATTTTATAATTTAAGTAGAGAATGATTAGGCAACTTAGGTCACATAGCTAGTAAGTAGCTGAAGCCAGAATTGAACTCAGGTCACACTGACTTCTAGTCTTGCATTCTATTCACTGCATTTCTTAGCTGCCTCTGTTAAAATTTGTTATGGTTGTTAATTGCTAAATATGATATTTTGCTAGCTTCTTTACAAAATATATAGACTTGGTTTATCATCCTAGAAATGTATAATATAATATTATAGACAACACATAAGAGAGAGAGAGCAAGTGTTTTGCCTAGAGATTCTTTCATTTAACAGAGGGTGGATGGTTCTCTTAATTCTTCACATAAAAAGGTCATCAACCAGAGTCAAATTCTTCCAATTTTTTTGCTTCCAATACTTTGGATAAATTTTCCTCACCTCTTGACACAATTCCATCTGAAGGTAATACACAGACAAACTAAGATGAGCTCTATTCTACTCTTTTGGAACTATTAGTGTGATAAGAGGCATAAACAGAGATGCATAAAGAGCAACATCAGTTTTAAGTACCTTCTTCTAAAATTCCAGAGAACTATGGCAAGTACCTAACTGAAGACTAGCTATGTAATGTGTATTATCATCATACATTTTACCTAAATTGAGCCATGTAAATTGACCATAAGTTCATAAGAATAAGTCACTAATTTCTCAGACTGTAGTGAGTCAGTGTCAATGAATCAGTGATTACAAATGATCACCAGTCAAATTGTGGGGAGTGACTTCCTTGTGTATGTTATTTTTTTTAATGTTTGGTGCAACATAAAAGATACAGAATTTGAATTCAAAGGTTTTATCTTCTCTCTGACCCTAACTCTTTGGGTCTCAGTTTCCTCCTCTGTAAAATAAGTGGGTTAGACTAAATAACCTCCAAAGTTCTATGTACTGAATCTCTGATCCTATGATATCCCTCTTCAGAGATGCTTTTATGAATCCCTGAACTCTTATAGAACTCCACTTCTCATATATTTATCATGTTCTATTTTGAATTTTAGTTATTTGTGTAGATGCCATATCTCTCCTCTAGATTGCATTATCTTTAAAGGCAGAGAAAAAGTCCAATAATACCTTTGAATCAACCTGAGTCAGTGATTTGCAAATAACATATGCCTTTGAAATAGAGGGATGAGAGAGGTGAAAGAAAAAGACCTAGAAGGAGGAATAAAAGAGACATCTCAAAAATCAGGGATCCGATAGATTTTTTTAAATATTCTTATTCATAGATTCTTTCATCAAGAAATTAGTAAAGTCAAAAAAGAAAAAAGATACTATTTATCATGTTAAAATGTATATATAACTTTTTTAACTTTTTTTTCTTTTATCAAATCTAGAAAGCATTTGCCTATGCTGATGAAGATGAATGTAGACCATCAAATGATTGTTTACTTATCTATGATATAGAAGGGGTTGGCTCTTCTGCTGGCTCTATCGGCTGTTGTAGTTTCATTGGAGAAGACGAGGATGACAGCTACTTGGACACCCTGGGGCCGAAATTTAAGAAATTGGCAGATATTAGTCTGGGAAAAGAAATTGATTCCTATCCAGATGTGGATCACTTTTGGCCACCAGAGAATACTGAACCCAGTTGTCCTCCCCAGGGTAATGATGTTTGTGTTGGACATCCACCAATATCTCCACATTTTGGTACCACTGCAATTGTTTCTGAGAGCACCTTTCCTTCTGGGCCCAGTGTTCAGCATCCTATGCCCATCCCAGATCCTCTGAGTTATGGAAATGTTACAGTGACTGAGTCATATACCACCAGTGGGTCCCTGCAGCCCCCAGTTCACATTCATGATCCTCGGCATGGTTCTAATGTTGTAGTAACAGAGAGGGTGGTAGGACCCATCTCTGGCTCAGATCTTCAGGGAATGCTAGATCTAACCGATTTCAGAGAAGGAGCCAATGTTGTAGTGACAGAAAGGTTAATTGCACCCAATTCAAGACTACCCACCTCCCTGAGTATCCCTGATCCCAGAGATACATCAAATCTGGTAGTGACTGAAAGAGTAATTAGACCAACTTCTGGCTTGGTGGGCAATCTAGGTATTCATCCTGATTTATCAAATGCCCATAATGTAGTTGTTACAGAGAGAGTTGTTTCTGGTGCTGGGGTAACTGGAATCAGTGGTGGTGGTGGTGGTGTTAGTGGAATGGTTGGCAGCAATGTGAGCAGAAGTGCCATTAGCATGAGTGGGGCAGGTGTTAGCATGAGTGGAGGTGGAATAGGATTGAGTGGATCTGGCATAAGTGGGGGTGGCCTTGAAATGAGTAGCCTAGGAGGGGGTCTGAGTGGCAGTTCCACACTTGGTCATGTGAGAAATTCTGATCATTTTAACCAGACCATTGGATCAGCTTCCCCTAGTACAACCCGAAGCCGGATCACAAAATACAGTACCTTACAATATTCTAAACAGTGAATGTATCTGAATATTTTCCTGTGGCACACATGACCAAAATTTAGCTTGTTTCACCCCACACCAAAACAGCATATCAGGGTTATTTATGAAACATATATAGACACTAAAATTATAGGGAAGTATAATGGGGTGACCCTATAGTATCACAACATGAGAGAAAGAACCTGTAAACTATTAGCAGGAAAAATCTCTCCTGGGTACAATTCAGTCATTTCTTTTATTAGTGCTAATGAAAAGCTAAAAGACAAATAAAGACATGAGGTAGATGTTGCATTTATCTATGTGTGGCTTGGGGCATGTTCCAAGCTAGGAGTAAAATAGACCCACAGTCATAGAGCATCATCTTCTCTGTGCTTGGGATTTTCATTGGTTAGCTTGCTCTGGATTGAACTGCCTACCATATTTCTCTGGTAAAAGGGCACATGTACAATGCTTATGCATTAGGGAAAATTTCAATTGTGTACAAAGTACCATTTTGCTTTCATAGATAATATATATGAAAAAATACCATTTACTTGAGTAAAAGTTAACTGTTGCATGATTCTTTTGAATTTTATTGGATATCTATTTTAAGGATTCCCTAAATATCCCTATCTCAATGGTAAAAAGAGCTTTAGTGAGAAAATAAGACCCTGGAAAGGAAAAATGATATAAGAAAGTGAAAATAGAAAGAGGGCATTTCAGGGCAAACCTGCTCATTTTGCTGGAATATAGAACAACTATGAATCTATGAGATACCCTGGGACTTGGAATAATCTTTTCCAAGGTCCTCAGAAGCATCAGAGCTTTGAAAACCAAAAGGAAGCCCTCCATTTCCTGAATGTGAGGGCAGTGAGAATGGGCATGATTCTCTCTGAAAGCTCTGGCTATAATAGTCGTCAAGGCTGTTCTCCTTACAGAGGAATAGAACCACAAGACTCCAGGTGTACATCTTTTAGTCCTTCTCCTATCTTCCACTGTTTGTGATTATGAGAGAAACAAATATACATATATATATATATATACATATATATATATATATGTATATACATACATACACATATACCAGTATTCCTGTGCAGATTGAAAGTCGAGGTTGCTATTGCCACTCAAAGTTGAATCACCTCTATAATCACTGACTTTGTAGGATGTGAGCTCTTAAGTTTCATTTGCAGTAAGCATTATTCTTGTATATCTTGTTCTTTATAGAAGTCTCATGTGATGGGGCAGCTAGGTGGTACAGGCCCTGGAGTCAGGAGGACTGGGGTTCAAATCCTGTCTCAGACACTTCATAATAGCCTAACTGTGTGACCTTGGGCAAGTCACTTAATCCCATTGCCTTAAATAAATATTTTTTTTAAAAAGTCTCATCTTAACATCTTATCACAATTTAGTTAACAGGGTTGAGAAAAATAGAATGAATACTTACAAACTCAACTTTTGTGGGAGTAGGGGAGTACTCTGGGAATACCAAGGGGACCTAATTTGATACCTGAAAAATATTAAATGGGGAATAATTAGGATGGAACTTTTCTGTACAGCATTTGCTTATAATGTTGGTGGCTTTCATTGAGCTCCAGGTTTCTCTCTACTATCTGCTCTCTGCCTTTTTGAAGGGTTTGACTAGGAACTTAAGTTGTCCTTTTTTTGTTAGAAAAAACATAATAGCACCAATTCCTTAATTCCCCAATGTGGAATATTTTATTCTCACTCCCATTACTTAGACATTGCTGGTTTGACTTTCAGTCACCTCTTGGCCTATCTTACACACTCCATTTTTTAGTTATTTTTCAAATGTTGATATGTGCTAGTTTTATCCAGATATATAGCAAAGGTCAGCAATGTCTTGTTTTTGTTGAATTATTTCTGTATGGTTCTTTTGTTATGTAGCCAAAATTTCTAAAGTATAATAAAAATTAAAATTAATATTCTGTGCTTTGAGAAATGTAATTTTGAGAAATGCATCATACACTTGTATGATAAAAGAAACATTTGTTTTTTCTTTAAATGTTCATATGTCTTAGTATTGTTCCCAGTGAAATAAAATTGAGTATGCTAAAATAAAAAAGTTATTTGCACTAGATTTGTGAATAAAATTCTTCACTTAGCTTGTTTTCCTAGCACATAGAATAAACAAGATTTCATGGTTATTAATTCCTTAAAACTATCAAGGATTGGAATCCAGTTTTCAATAATGGTCAAAAATGATTTTTTTAAAAATTTAATCCCAGTTATTTTTATTTGCTATTTTTTCCATCATGAACATTTCACCTCTAAGAACATTTGGAATTAAAATAAACCAACTTAAATCAGTTTAATTTGAATTCTGTCTACTATATAAAATATGCCAAAGTATATGGAGGAGAATAGTGAGCAAATCAAAAAATTTTATTAAGCACCTACCTCTAAAGAAGTAGACACAATGCTAAAAGCTAAAAATCTCTCAAGGGGTTCACAGTACAATGAGGGAGAGCACATACAAATAACTATGTAATAAATTAGAGATAATCATCACAGGGAAGGTATTAGAATTAAAGGACATTGGAAAAGACTTGCTGTCCAAGAGGAGATTTTTATCTGGAACTTGAAGGAAACAAGAAGGTGGAAGTGAGGACAAAAAGGATTCTAGGAATGGGGGACAAGTAAAAATGCCTAGAGAAGGTAGTAGAGTCTTATCTGAAGACCAACAAGGAAACTAATATCACTGGATAACAGTACATTATAGATAATAGAGTACATGGAAGAGTATAAGGTGTAAGCAAACCAGAAAAGTGGGGGGAGGCATCAGATTATGAAGACTTCTAAAAGCCAGAGTCATTTATATTTGAGATAAAGAGGGAGATACTGGAATCTCTTAAGTGGGTGGGGGAAGAGAGGAGAAACAGTGATAAGAATGTCACCTGTACTTTAGGAAGCTCACTTTGACACCTTAGTGGAGGACAGATTGGAGTAGGGAGAGATCTATAGCAAGTACACAAACCAAAGACATCAAATCAAATAAAATTCATCCCAAAGAATTTTTTCACTTCCTTTCTATTCTTACCCTCATATTTGACTCAGCAATAGCAGGTGGGTAGACTGTTTAATAGCTGTGTGACCTTGGGCAAATCACCTAAACCTGATTGGATCACACAGCCAACCTTATTCATATTTGACCACTGGACTCGGATGGTGACTTAACACAGTTACCACCACCACCCCAGATTCTCAAATCCAATTCCAGTATGTAGCATAGCATCACATTCCTGGTTTCATGATCTTCTTCAAGAATAAAGGACAAGGGGGCGGCTAGGTGGCATAGTGGATAAAGCACTAGCCCTGGTGCTTTAAAAAAAAAAAAAAGAATAAAGGACAAACAAATCAAAAAGTGTTATGGTCACAGGAATATAAAGGAGCCCTTTCCTCAGATGTAGTGCTAAGCAGATCATGTAGTATAATCCTCTGGTTTGGCAGATAAGGAAAGTGAGACTCAAGTTAAGTGACTTGTCCAAGTAAGTAGAAGAGAACAACAGTGCCTATCTTTAATATGATTAGAAATAAAGACCCCCAAATTGGCTCCCAAACTAGATTCACTTTTCTAACCTACATATATTTATTCTTATTTTTTTTAGTTTTGAAAACTTTAATTTATGGTACCATTAACAAATATGTTATCAACAATGTTAAACTATATATTTATGTTTATATATATATATATATATATTTATATACTTATATATATAATTTATGTTAATCCTTTGGAGAAAGTATTATTCTTCTTCCACTTTTCAGCTTTTATGCTGTCATTGGTTTATCAGTCTTTAGACACGGGGAAAAAATCAATTTATGAAGAAAAGAAAAAGGGGTCGCTAGGTGTTGAACCAGGGGCAGCTTGGTGGTGCAGTGGATAGAGCACCAGCCCTGGAGTCAGGACTACCTGAGTTCAAATCTGGCCTCAGACACTTAATAATTACCTAGCTGTGTGGCCTTGGGCAAGCCATTTAACCCTATTGCCTTGCAAAAAACCTTAAAAGAAAAAAAAAAGAAAAAAGTTTTCAAACCAGTATCAAATGTTCAAATTAAATGACAACTAGTTCATTTATTCTATAAGCTAAAAAGGAGAGAGGGGAAAGGCAAAGCCTAATTAAAAAAACTTCTGAAGTAAAAATTAGTGCAATATAAGTTCCTTGTTATCATTTGATATTAGGCAATTAAGATTTTTAATATTAACTCTGGCATGGAATCTATATATTTTATTGACATATCACTTAGTCACTCTAAAAGAGTTATAGGATGCAACTAGTTACATCTGTAGTGGATTTATATTGTTCACTATGTAAGACTCCATTTCTTAAACATTGTCTAAATTTTCTTTGTCAGGATGTCCATTTTGACCTTTTTTATGAATTTGTGTAGGATCACTTTTAGAATTCAGTCAATGCAATGAAACAATTTAAACTTATATCTGCCCTAACACTTGAATTCTCACTCATGATTCAGTAAGAAAATGAACGTTTTTAAATGATACCATATTTCCCCATGTATAAGATGCACCCTTTTTTGAAAAAAAAAATTGGGGTCTAAAAACTGGGAGTGTCTTAGACAGTGGCTGTAGATTTTTTTACTTGCATTTCCTGATTTTTCACACTTGTTGACTTTGCGCTCATTGTTTTACATTCGTTACTGGTATATTAGGTTATATTTTGCTACATTCTGCCCATAAATGGCTCAGAAAAGACTTTTATACAGTACTGAATTCAAGTTCAAAGTGATCCAGTTTGCAAAAGTGAATGGAAATTGTGCTGCTGAACGTAACTCTGGTCCTCCTCCAACTGAGAAAACAATTTGAAACTGGCTACAGGAGGAAAAAGAAGGCCATGAGAGGCAAGTTGCCAAATTGCCTGATCTAGAGACCTGAAGAGATGGATTGAAGAGCAAAGGGCCATTGAAATTCCTGTGTCCACAAAGATGGTTCAGCATGAGGTCAGAAGAATTGCTGAAGAAGAAGTGACTGATTTAAAGGGAGGGCCCAACTATTACTTCAGGTTCATGGAAAGGAATGGACTAAGCATGTGTCCATGCACCACACTTGCCCAGGGAGAGCTTGTGGTCAACCCTAGACCAGAGCACAGTCAGGAGAGTAGTCAGAGTCTCATCTTCAAACACAGATGAAGATGAGCGAACAGATGGGAGTTTTGACAGTAATGAGGAGTTGTATGAATTTTATGATGAATAACTTGAGTTCTATAACTTTGTGTAATATATTTTTTTCAAATTTCAGGCCCAAAAAGTAAGATGTCTTATACATGAGTAAATATGGTATATGCAATTGATGCCTAGCAATTCATTTCTGTTCATTTCTGACAATGTAAATTTGGATCAATATGTCAATAGTTAGCCAGGCCATTCTCCAACTCTCAACAACCACAGTGGGAACCAAAGACCTGTAGAAATTATAGAATGGGATAGTCACTAGCTGTTTGGGAAGTCTTTGAAATCATTTTTAAGTAAAATATTTAGTTAAGTACTTGGGAGAGGCAATGTGGTATGTTTGAATGAAAATCTCTCAGAGACTGGAAGAACAATTCTAGTTCTCGCTCCATGACCCTGGACAAATTCTCTTTCTCCCCAGCCAACCATCTAAGGCTTTTAATTTTCAGAGCAAGTACCAATCTGACATGGGAGAAAGAGTTTCCTCCCTAGGGAATTCCCTACAAAAATGAAATCTCATAGGTGCTATCCAAAATAAGCTAATAAAAGAAGCACTTAGATACTTGGCAGGATCTGTTATTGGCTTCAATATTCCCTCCAGTGATGCAAAATAAAATGCATCCATGTCTACCCAACCCATAATCATGACTCTTGACTATGGTCTCCTGTAAATCCTCTTGGAGGACTACCCAATATGCTAGTGAAATCTCACCAGAACTTACACTTTGTGGATAATAATGGCAAACATAGACTATATTTCTGAAATCTCTTCTCCCTACAAGACTGACTCTTCTTTTTCCCAGACCTATTAAGCTAAATTTTAACTGTATTCTCTTTTGGTTTAATATTCTCTACTAAAACCTTTTCATATAGTAGATACTCAGAATTTGTTGAGGTTAATTGATTTGATACCAGAAAACAAGATAGCCTTGAAGGGCTGGCACAACTAAGAACCAGCAGATGGTAGCAAAGAGTAGCTAACACCAGTGGAAATGCAATGATGTATATTGCTTAGAGAAGTGTATCTGACAACCAATAGAGAATGTCTCCACCCAGTAAAGATGATGTGGCTCCAATGGAGAGTTCCAATACAAAGCCTAGCAGAGAAAAGCAAAAAAGCACATATTGATATCATCCAAGATTATAGAGGTCTCCATGGCATGAAATACCATTTGCTTCCTGGTTTTGGAAAATTTGAACAGCATTTGTTCTTCTCCAGAGTTGAACATCTCTTTCTTCCCCAAAGATCTTTCAAAAAATCACTTTGGTCAGGATCCCCATGCCAAAACCACCCCTGCCTTTTTATTATTAGGAGACCCTTAGTTTTTCATAGGGTCTAGCGAGCAAGTTGTGCCCTGAGCTTGGCAAGGCAATCCCTTGCATTCACCCTTGGGATGAACTCTATCACAACAAAATCCCAAAATTGTTTTCATGTCAACATCAAGTGGTCCCTGAGCTCAAACAAGTAGCTGCAAAAACCATGGTCTGGTGTTGAAGTCCTGCAATGAATCATACTTGTCTCATTGTTGCTATTACTCATTGTCAGGGCTATATACCTCACTGCATAGCCACTGTTATTTGTATTAATATTTGTCTTTACTAATGGGGATCTCCTTCTAAGGGAGACTAGCATATGAGTCTAGTTTCCCTCCTCCAAAAGGATAAAGAAAACTTTTTTGCTTTTTACCACTATTAGTTTTTTGTTTTTATTTTATTTTTATTTTATTTCTTGAAGTTAACTATAGTTGTGATAACCTGCTAAAGTTCTTTGGTATCTTTAGGGTTATCAATGGTTGTATATCCTCTATGTCATTTTGATCTTTAGTTTTCAGATTTAACACTATCAGCAGCCTTGACATGCTTAGCAGCTAGGCTACCAGTTCTTTCAGTACCCTGAAATACAATTCATCTGAACCTTAACTCAGCATGGATAGTTAGGATTTGTTTTGTTTTTCACTATCTCCAGAGAAAATCAATACCATTTCTTTGCGATCTCACTCATCTCCCTTTCTCAACACCTCAAATTACCTCTACATTTGTAGTTCTAAACCTCAGGTTCATTAAAACTTATTAAAAAATTTTTATAATTATGGTTCAATATAATTGATTTCCTTTGTAATTTTTAACATTTTATGCATTTAAGCACATTATTCTAAGGAGTCCATTGGCTTCATCAGACTGTCAGAGACTATAGATGAGTTCTAGCATTTTCCTAATCATAACCCACCTACAAGAAGTAATGTAGAAAAAGATTAAGAACTCTGCCATATATTCATCCATCATTTCTTTCTAACAGCACAGAATGGGGTAACCCTTCTCTTTTCAAAAATTAACTCTTCTATATATGACTTGATATTATTATCTTCCATCTCCTTCAAGGACTAGCCCCATTAGCTATTCTTTCTCTCCTTTATCTTCAGGTTCTCATTATCTGCTAGCTCTTTCTTCACTTCTTAAAATGTTCTCAGGTCTTGTCAGTCTTTAAAAAAATAAAACTTTCCTTGAGTCTACTGTTCCCTCAAGCTGTTATACTACATTTCTATTCCTTTTCACTGCTAAATTCCTGCAAGAGTAGTTTACTCTTAAAGACCCCCATTTCTCATCTGCTACTCACTTCTCAATACCTTACTTTAGGGCTTCTGATAACTATAAACTAAATTTATATATGTGTATATATATATGTATATAATATATATATATAATAGATTCCTATAAATTCCTATAAAAATGAATTCCTATAAATCTCTCAAGTACTATATCCTAGAGTAGTTTTGTCTGGGTCTTCACACTATACCTTTATAAATAGGCAGTTTGGAGGTTCTTGAACCTGTAGACTATTTCTTCCTCAAATATCTCTTCTTGACTTCTTTAACAGTGCTCTTTCCAGAATTTTTTACCTCCTTGCTCAACTTCCTTTGCTGATTCATCATTTATCTCACAATCCTCACAAATCCAAAACCTGGATTTCCCTGATGCCTTCTATTTATCATCTTTTTAGGATGATCTCATTCATTCCCTTAGATGCAATTACCACCTTTACTCAGTTGACTCCCAAATCTATATGCTCATTCAGTGTCACTCCCCTGAACTTCCAATGTACACATCTACCCTAGATTTTTCTATCAGGACCTAAAACTCAATATACAAAAAAAAATTGTACTGATCTTGCTCAATAAGTATACCCTTCCATCAAATTTCCTTATTTCTATGGAAACCATCACTACCCTCTCAGTTTCCACAAACTTGTAAACATCTTTTACTTTCCCCATTCCCTCATCTATTTTAAAACCTAATTATCATAGCATGAGATACACATAGGAAAGTTAAATAATATAAGGAATTACAATCTCTAATTTATCAATAGATTCAATTGTTAGGGTCCATTGAGTTCTTGAGACTAGAAAGCTTAGTCCAATACAGACATCATTATTCCTAGTGATCAGACCCCCAAGCTAATTCATAGAAGCCTGCATATACAGGAAGTATAGGTCTAATAGCACACTACACTTTAGCCACCATGTATTATATGCTTCTATAGGAAATAACCTTTGGCATTTCAACTGGGTGAGTCCTCATCCTCAAACAGCAGTCTAGACAACAGGAATGAGAACTTTCCCTTCTCTTTAATCTAACCTTCTTCTAAGTAATGACAATGGAACTTCCTCCAAACTATTAGTAGTTACTGCTATGACCTGGAACAGGAGTTGCAACATGGTGAGGATAAGGAATCAAGAGATTAGGAATTGAGGGGAACGGGGAATATCTGTTACAATATCCCATGGAAACACTTTACCTGTTACTCCATTTCCTATTTTCCTAAAGTCCCAGATCTTGACCTGTTTTCACAGGTTCGTAGTATCATAGATTTAGCACTCCAAAGGATTTTAAAGATTATCTAGTCCAATCCTCTTGTTTTACAAATAAGAAGTCGAGGTTCAGAGATGTTGAATGACTTGTTCATGATCACTCTGGTGACCCTCTAATCTACCAGCCAATCCTACCAACTATCCTTTCTGTGGTAAACTCCTGAGTGGGAGAATGAATTCTCACAGTGTCACCCCTATCTTTTTGCCCCTGAAGCAAGAATTTACCCAATTTGGAGTCTTCTTTAAAATATCTCCACTTCACTGAAAATTCTGTCATAAATTTATAGCTTTCCCCACCACCCAGTACAGTATTCTACAGAGTAGAGGCTTAGTACAAGTTGAATTGAACTGGACTTTATTTCTAATAATGATGAGTAAAAATAAAGGAGCAAAAATAGGGTGAAAATAAAGGAGAAAACAAATTTCAAAATTTAAAGAAGTTTCAAAATCTCATAATCAAAAGTTTCCTCAAAATTTACTGGAATATAAATTAAACTATTCCTTGATCTTCCTCCACAATAATATTTTTAATTTCATAACACTTCCATTCTTTGTGACTTTTTTATTCCCTAAAAGACAAGAAATGCCATAAAAGTTCACAGAAGAGAAAAATTTTGATGATGAACATTCCATCACAGATGGAATTTGACTGTATCTTGAAGCAGGTAGAATCTGGTTAGGACTAAAGAAGATGGGAAAATAACAAAATGGGAACAGTTTGGTCAAAAATACAAGGATGAGAATGAGCATAGAATGTTTACAGAACAAATTTGTCCATAATGGAAGCTTCAAATAGGGAAATACAGAAGGATAAAACTAGATTGGTAAATTGAGTATGTTAGAAAAGTCTTTAAAGACATTCTGAGGTCTCTAGACTTTACTGTTATATAATGAGGAGCCCCTGAAGTCTTCTAAGGAGGGCAGTGACTGATAACAAAACATAATTTATAAAAATTCATCTCAGCAGTATTGACCATAAAGAACTAGAGTTGAAAGAAAGCTTAGGTATGATTGGTTAGAAAGTTGTAGTCATTGAGACATGAAGTAATGAGGTTTTATATTAATTTGGCAGCAGTGGAAGCAGAAGAAAAGAGGAGGGTCTGAGACATCATCAAAAAAAGCAGAAATAATAAAACAAGGTGATCATATGAATATTAGGGATGAAGAGGACAAAGGAAATACAGTATTTCTGTTGTGTAAGATGAAAGAAAGGTAATAACATTCTATCAACAAAGCCTATTAACATTACTGATCCTGGGTACAAGGAAGACGGAACAAAAGTGAAAACGTTTCTGCCCTGAAGGAGCTTATATTCTAGTTGAGAAAGAGAGTATTTGGTGGTGGTGGTGGTGGTGGTGCTGGTGGTGCTGGTGGCTGTGAGTAAAACAAGAAGATGGTGGTCATTTCTTGAAGCGATAAGCTTAGAGTATAGAAATAAGACTATGACTTATCAATAATTCAAACCAGAGACACTGATTTGAAAGTTATCCCCATAGTGAAACCAAGTGAATTCACAAATAAAACCAAAGAAATGCACAAGCTCTCCTAAGAACAGAGAATTAAGGAGAAAATAATAGGAACCAAAGACTGAGTCCTAGAGGAACACTGCTCTACTGAGAGAGTAGTGGAATGGTTAAAGAAGCTGAAAACTTCTCTGATCACCAGTTTCCTCATCTGTAAAATGAAAGAGTTCTATCTGATGATCCTTAAAACCTCTGCCAGTTTCAAAATTCTATGACTCCACATGAAACAGACTACTATTGTAGAAGCCAAGAGGGAAAAGTTTTAATAAGGACAGAGTAGTCAAAAGCTTCAGAGATGTCAAAGAGAACACAAAAAAGATGACCTTTTCCTTCTGTCTTCTTTAGGATTTGATTGCTGTTTTTTAAACTATGACATGCAATTAACTTACCTCTCAGAAAAGGTGCTTACCAAGAAGCAGACAATAGTAAGAACAATGAACAGACAATGAACAAGAACTAAAGATACATGATTCAGATTAACTGGAGATCAAATAGTACTATGATACTATGTTCTTTTTCTGTTGTGTCCCTTATAATTTTAAATCTATGATTCTGTGATCTTATGTGCATGCAAGATGAGCTTGGGAATAATGTGATTTGTAATATGATTTGGAAATTCTAGGAATTCCCCCCAATATTCCTCTGTTCTGTGACCTAGCTCTTAAAATTCCACTGTTAAGAGATTCATTCCTTTGCGGCCAAATACTGCTTCCATAATATTAACTCCTAAAACATTGTTCATTCTCCTTGGGTGGATATTATCAGATCATTATTTTCTGCAGCTTGGACAGCACAAGATCATTGGAAAACAGGGTGAAGGGAGTAAGAAGAATAGCTTTAATAATGAGTGATGGGGTTGAGGGAGAAGATCACACAACTAAAAAAGGAAGCTGGAGATGCCAAAAAACAAAGACCTCACTGACTTCACAGTTTAACCTGACCCACCAGTGACACCAAGAACAAATTAAAAAAAAAGACATATCAGATTGTAGAATATGATACCTGTCTTGATTGCCATGATCCTTAGGTCCTAATTAAGAGTCTAATGATATTTCTCCATAATAGACTCTGAGATCAGATCATCTTGCAAGTAATTCACCATGTGTGCATTTGGCAGCAGTGGAAGAAGATGTGTGATAGACATCCCAAAGGTACCATTGTGAATTCTCAACCTGATTTAACCAGGTTCTGATTTAACACTAACTATTCTTAGAAAAATTTGCCTTAATCGCCAGGGCCTATACCACCCACTGATTAGCCTGGTTTTCTGTCTATCTGCTGCCATAAATCCATTGGCTTCAATAAAGAGACAGGATGTTTATCTTTGGGGCCATTATCTCAAACTGTGCAGACAGGCAAGTATTCATAGTCACTGCTCTAGGTCAAAAACAACACAAGCTTTATTATTTACATACCAGACCTTCTCTTCAGACCTGTGGAAATGAAGCCTTTGTGTCTACATCATCATATGAAACCATTTGGCAGTCAAAGCAACTACAATGATCAAAGACAATTCTAAAAGACTTATGATGTAAAATACCATCCATATCTAGAGAAAGAACTATGGAGCCTGTATATACATCAAAACATATTATTTTCATTTTTTTTAAATTTGCTTTATGTTTTTTCTTTCTCATAGTTTTTTCTCTTTTTTTCTGATTCTTCTTTTACAATATGACTAATATAAAAATATTTTAACATGCATTACCTAAATCATAGTACTCACTGTCAAGGGGGGGGGAGGAAGAGAGGAAGAAAATTGTAAAACTCAAAATCTTACCAAAAAAAAGTGAATGTTGAAAAATATCTTTAATATCATTGGAAAAATAAATTAAAAGAGAAAAAGAAAACAAAGCTCTATTACCAGGAACTGCAAATACATCATTAATAGCATCAATTAATTTGTCAAGGAACATTTATTAAGCATGTCACTTTGTGGCAGGCACTATGTTTTGCTTTTGTTGTATTTCAGTCATCTCAGTCCTGCCTAACTCTTCCTGACCACATTTGGGTTGGTTTTTTTTTGACAAAGATACTGGAGTGATTTGCCATTTCCTTCTCCAGTTCAGTTTACAGATGAGGAAATTGAGGCAACAAGGTTAAGTGACTTGTCTAGGGTTACATAGCTTGAAAAATTTCTGGGTCTGGATTTGAACTCAGATCTTCCTGACTTTGATCCCTACACTCTATTCTCTAGACCAAGTTGCTAACCCAGGCACTATGCTAGGCCTCATAAAAACAAAGACAAAAATGAAAAAAATCCTGCCCTTAAAAGGCTTATATTCTATTTATTTTTTTAATTTTTCTTAACAAATGGAGTGATATTCCAGATGCTAACTAATGGGCAGACCTAAAAGCAATTGTAAAAAATAATCTGAAAAATTGCCATTTAGAGAAAAAAAGATTAGAACTATTCAGTTTGTTGCAAGAGGAAATAACTAGAAGCTACTGAAGGATAAAGTTGGTAGAAGTTTCTAAAATATTGTTTTTTCTTGCTTTAAGGGAAAAAACTACCAAAAATTTGGAGATATATAAAATGGACATCTTGAAATGCATTGCTTCAGAAAATAATGGCAATCCTCACAATGGAGGCTCTCAAACTGGGGCATAATGACATTTGCTGGGGATATTTTAGGAATTTGTTGTCACAGATTTGGACTCCTTTCCCACTCAGATTCTATAGAAATACACTTCAGTAATGGGATAATCCATGAACCCAAGACCTATGTATTCAAATAGAAAAGGAATGAGTTGACAATTCATCATCCAATTATATAATACTGACACTTTGAATAAAATTTTCATGCAAAATGGTAATCACTTAATATTACTGTGTAATATGTGTGTGTGTGTGTGTGTAAATGAATCCCCTAAATAGTTATCAAAAAGGCACTAGAGTGCCTTTAAAAGAAAATAATCTATATAAGATAGTAAATGAGTCTGGTATTGCTATAGAAACAGTTGAATGTACCTTTTATTTTTCATTAAATTATGCTAATCTCTTGCTACAAAGAAAAGTATCAGAATTTCTCAAATAGAAGAAAACAAAAGTTGTACAGATCTAACTGATGACTGGGTTGGGAGTAGGGAAGTGAGAGAGAATACTCTTGAAAAGGCTTCACACCAGAGTATTCCTGCATTAAAGGGTAATCACAGCACCACATAGCTGAAGTTTCTTCTTGCTTCCTTCTCTCTCACAGAATGAAATTCATGAAAGGTAAATATACATAGGATATGCTTGATTCCATTATAAGATAGTCTTGATTCTGTTATAGAGAATTGTCAATAGGTATTTTGTTAATTTCTACTATGTTTTATTCTATTAGCATATTCTAGTATGCTTGATATTGTTACTCAATGCTATATAAATCCAGGCTTGTTTTTACAAAGTCTAATACTACTTAAATTGAAATGGAATTCATTCATATATTCAAGAGCCATTTTTCTTTACCACTTGGGACACTATTCTTGAGACATGTTAAAAAATGTCCTGTGAGCTTGAGTGCTCTCACCTTAGCTACATCCCATTGTTTCAAACAATGGTGAAACTTTTGGGACCACTCAAAATGGTCATATTAAACATCTATGCAGTTACAGATCCAATTCAATTCAACAAGATTTATTAAATACCCACCACGTGTCAGATGCTGTGATAGGACAGAAAATAAAAATAAGCTACTACCTACCTTTCAGGAGCTTACATTCTACTGGAGCCACTGTAATTTATCATAGATCATAAAATCTTAGATTTGGAGACAACAGAGGTTATCTAGTCCAACCTGAAATATAAGATAAATGCACTTTACAACAATAACAGCAAATAGCCTTCAGTAATGGGGAACTCAATACCTACTGAGGCAACCAGGTCCATTTTTGTTTAGTTGGTTTCCCTTCCTCATAGTGAACTGAAATCTGCAACATCTCATGAACCATCCACTTCAGCCAAACCATTGTCTATCCTGGTTCCTGTAGATAATATGGCCTACAGTTCTGAGCATTTGAACAGGCTCTTCAATCTGAACAAAACCATTCTCAAATGCAGGCCATCTGTCAAGCTATTTTTTTTCTACATAATGCTGAGCTTTCACATCTGACATCTATAATATTTGAAGTATGACTGAATTTTTCACTTTCAATTCAAGTATTTAATACTGTCTGTATACTAACTAAATGATACCTTTACCTATGAATTAGCTTCTTTTTCATATTTTAAAATAATGCCTTTTCCTCATAAGTAAGTACATATGCCCATTATTTGACTCTTATTTTAAAAGGCATTGTCAATCCTCTAATTATTTTAAGTATCCTCCCTACACGCTTTCAAATGTATATATCTGTTTCTAGTAGGAGATTCCCATAAGACAGGACACCATTGTAAGTAAATCTACTTCTAGAAATAAAGAGAATGCCTTGTTCATAAGCAAAGTAATTTACAGATAGGATGTATGGAGGGTTCTGAACAGTCTCAACCTGTGAATATTAGCTCCATTTCCAGCTCATTTTCCTTGCATTATAGTGTCAGCCTAGTATCCCCCTGACCTAAGGAAGAAAAATGACTATAGAATTTCCTATAATGTACATCTTGTTTCTTGAAGTTGGTACTTTGGTAGATATGTGTATTTGTAGACAGTATATATAATTTTGTTTTTTTAATGCTGGCAATAAGAAGAAACCTACTAATTTTATTCAAGATGATGATAGGTGCTAGCATTTTAATTATTTTTCATGTTGTGAGTAATTTATTATTCATTGGGTATCTTCCCTGTAAATCTTGTCCTCACTCCGTAAAATTTTCTCTTTGGTGTCCAACAAAGGGTTTCATTGCAATAAGAAGCAAGGTGTGTCTATGCTTTTACCTGGAGCAATAACGATGCAAGTCTTTCAGACCAGCCCAGGGGTTTGGGGTGGGGAAACAGAGTCATTATAGAGCATCTTTAGTTTTTCACTCAGAGGAAATCAGAAAGAGCTCTGATGCCCTCCTGGAAAAGCATCATTAAGCACATCTTCCTCTTCAACAGGACACCAGGTCCAGGTGCCCAGGACTAAAACTGAAAATTATTTGGATTTGTATGTAAGAAAAATCAGAAGCAATGGACTGGCTCTTTTTCAGAATTATTGGCATTCTAATCATTTTAATGGTAAGTAGAAAATTAAGAGGGAGAAAACATGTTTGACATCTGCATTTTTCAGTTCAGTTGTTTTTATTGAACTAGTTTAATAATCATTTTCCTTCTAAATGCTAACTTTCACTCCTAGAAGTTCCAAGAAATTTCTAAGGATGCTGCTCCCTTCATGGATGGTCAATGAGGCTGTAAAGTAGCAGAAAAAGCAATTTTTTTGCATATTCTATTTAAAAATCATTGCCAACATGATCTATAAAAATAATTTAGATTATTATGGAAATTTTCTACTATTAAACCATGAAACTAGAGGGTTTTTACAGTAAATATTTATAGGACCAAAGATAGAAAACAGTACCAATCATTTTGAGAAGTTACTTTGATCCTCTCTCAGTCTTGAAATGTTGTTTTTACAAAGTAAATTTGGGAGTCTTTAATGTCATATGAATAGTTGTCTTCTTCATAATGCTTCAGTTTTCTTCTTTTTATATGTAGACCAGCTCTTAACATTTTTAAAGCATCAACAATTACAAGGGAATATCCCAATTTCAAGAAGAAATGTCAATTGTTTTCTAGATGAGAAATTCATTTCTCAATTTTGAAGTAAAAATATTAGTATTATATTATTATAATCAACTTTCAGTCATGGACTGTGGGTAAAGACTATCACAATTATACTTTTCTTGCATACTTTTCTGCATAACATGTGTGTGGCTAAATTGTGAAAGAGATATAATCATTACACATTTTGTACCCATTTTATTGTTCCTGAATTTTTCTGTATTAATCTTTGTTTTAATGAGGTTTAAGTTAAAGATAAAGGATTGAAACCTTTTATGAATTTTTTTTAAATAATTGAACTGCAGTTCTAGGACAAATGCTGTTATTCTAAAATTAGCTTGTGCAGTTCTCAAAAGGACTTTTCTGGAGAGCATAGGTTATTTCAAAAGAAGTTATTAAGGAATAGAGGATTTTAGTTTCCTAAACATTAAAGGAAGACCTGCTTATTTACATCATGTGTTTGGGAAGCACTGTAAAAACCTTATGATCTGGAAAAGAAAAAAGGTATGATTAAAATTAATGGCCATAGAAACAGTCATTATTCCAAGTGAAAAATGTCTCTTAATTTCTCAACATTTGATGATTTACTTATGTTTATTTACATTAGAAATAATCAACTTCTCATCTTTGAGGTGACAGAATAAAATAGTAAATAGTTAAATACCAAAAAAATACTAAATGTGAAATGTTTCTTTTAGTCATAAAAATTATGTATGAAGCCACTTTATCTGAACTCTGATTTTTGAGAGGGTTGAACTCAATAATTTCTGCAACAACTTCCAGTTCTAAACCTCTTTTTGTTTTCCTTTTTTTTTAATTTTTAAAGCTATGGAAACTCAGTGAAATCATTTGTAAACAGCTTTTTGTTGGCTAATTTGGGAGTTTATAATTTATAATATGATTTCTATAAGAAAATGTAGTCCAAGTTCCTAAAGTGGAGTGATATGTTTTGGAGGAGGTGTGATTTTTCTCACTAGAGGTCTTCAGACAAAGGCAAGATAATCTTTTTACCAGGACTCTAATCAAAAGGCTATCTCTGTTCAGGTAAATATTAGCTGAGATAGTCTCTGAGGTTTCTTTTTACTCTGATTCTATGACTCTATCTAGATTCAGTTTCTCTTCATTATAGAAAATGAGTAAAGCTGTTATATTTAGAATTCATCCATCTTCTCCAAATGTTTTGTTTCTTTTTAATTGAAGACTGATAATCATATTATGCTAGAGGCAAATTATTATCATTTCTAAAATTGAGAAAAACATATTTTTAAAGATGTTTGCTCTTGGTTTTCAAACATAACACAAAGCCTTATGAAAGGACTGTTGACTCAGTGTTCTGCAATTCTTAGCCAGAAGAGTCAAAAATACAGACTATCTTCATGGGACTCACTGCCATCCCTAGAACTGCAAATGCAGATTAAAATGTAATTGGGAAACACTTAACAAAATAATAAGCATTCAACATAAAAAGACAATGTTAATATATGGTTTTCTAAGGTAATATGTGCCTTCGAGGATTCTTATGTCTGGTTTAATGGACCACATTTCTACTTGATTTTGATGTCATTTCCCATGAAAACTCTTTTAAAAGAGGTTTCTATTTTAGTGTTTTACTTTCAAAATAGAAATGATTCAGCTATGTCAAAGCTTCCAACCTGGTAACTTTTTAACAGTTACTCATGAGACTTAAAAATAGTGTGGGAGAAAGAGGAAAGAGGAAGAGTTGACAAAATGAAATTACAATGAAATAATTTATGTAGTCCTATCTTTAATACTTCTAGTGTCAGAACAGTGGGTTCACTTTGTACGATCCTAGAATTAGAACTGGAAAAGCCCATGCTGGTCATCTTCTTCAACTCCTCACTTTGCAGTTAAAACAATTCAGGTTAGAGAAGTTGTGATTTGCCCAAGATCACACAAGTAGGAAGAGGTAGAGCTATGATTTGAACCCAGATCTCTTTTATTTCAAACCAGTCTTTCCCCTACATCATGTTGCCTTCCTATGAGGAGTTCATCAAGTATGGTTTTAGGAGTGAGGATAAATTTGAATATGAAGTAGTCATTCTTCTGAGAAACAAACCCAGAGATGTAATCCAATTCTACTACCATTTACCCCAAGGTAGTAGGCAGAGTATGAATTCCCATAAACTCATAGGTAAGTTGTCTATAGGGCTTGTGGAAACCAGAATGGTCCCCTACTTAAGTTAGGCATAGTGAAAGAATGTCTGCTCTATGTCAAAATACAAGCCTAGTCATACAACCTGAAAAATATTAAGGATGATGAGAATCAGGAACTGATTAATCTCCAAATTACAAATCATATCGTGCCATAGTTTCTTGCAGACTCCAAAAGCAGCACAGAAAAAAAAAAAAAAGAAACATTGCCAATAGTCACTTGTACAACAACAGAATTCAAGTTGGAGACAGCCAATTTCTCCTCCAAGCTTGATATTTATTACATGTTATTGTCCACCTTCTTGAGAGAGAAAATGATCT